>NC_079447.1:11393039-11490539 GCF_903798145.1 Danio aesculapii | reverse complement strand
ATATGCGGCTTTTTTCTATCTTCACTGATGAAGCGCAACCAGAGCGCAACGCGTCAGGTTACTGAATGAAAGGTGACATCACAGCGAGGTCCACCAATCAAAGTTAGCGTCAGCACAGGTTGAATTCTTGCGCGTCGCGTCGTTCGTGTGCTGAATGAGTCGTGACGTGCGCACGCGTTCCTCCAATCAAAGTAAACGTTCACACAGGTCGCGTTCAAAATGTAAAGGCAAAATGTGTTTTTGCCTTTCCCTAAAAGTGTTGTTGAGTCTAAAGGAAAGATAAAATCCACATGTTTGTTTATTATAGTCTTTTCTGTAGGTTTCAAAAACATTGCATGCTTTAAAGGCTTTTTTGGTCTAAATCCTCCTGCACTGTGCCATAAAATTTTAGCAGCATTTACAGTGCCTATAGAAAATCATCATACCCATTTGAAATAATGACTTCATTTGTCACACAGCCTGAAATTATGGAGGACGAAACCCGCAAAAACAATAAATAAATACGCAAATATATGAATAAATGAGTAAATAAAACAAATTCCTTCATAAATAAAACATTAAATACATAAATGTACAAATAAATAAATGTATATAAAATGTATATAAAATTATACGAATGTTGGGGAAAAGAAAATGTTTTTTTAAAAGATTATTTTTCCACCCTTTCAAACGTTATTCATTTCTTGAACGTAGTTCCATATTTACTTTTCCTCAGGTAAACATGCTAATGAGAAGGAATGAATAAATTTTTGACTTATTTTACATTGAAAGGGGGTGAAATAAACCTTCAGCATTTTCTTATTCCCCCAACATTCGTGCCATTTATTTAATTATGCCCGCACTATTCATTATTTCTATATTTATTTATGCAGGAATTTGTGGATTTTTATATACATTTATTTGCACAGTGGGTAGCACGATCCCCTCCCAGGGTCGCTGGTTCAAGCCTCGACCGGGTCAGTTGGCATTTCTGTGTGGAGTTTGCATGTTTTCCCCGTTTTGCCGTGGGTTTCCTCCGGGTGCTTTGGTTTCCCCCAAATCTCCAAAGCCATGCCAGGCTAAATTGGCCGTAGTGTATGAGTGTGAATGGATGTTTCCCAGTGATGGGTTGCAGCTGGAAGGGCATCTGCTGCATAAAACAATTGCTGGATAAGTTGGCGGTTCATTCCGCAGTGGCGACCCCTGATTAATAAAGGGACTAAGTAAAGAAAATGAATGAATGTATACCACAATTTCAGCGCTCGAGGAGTAAAGGAGAGTTCATGACCTTTAGTTTTACTCCTGGGTATAGCAAATGTCTTTTGATGACCAGCAAATGACCAAAGAAGACACTGGAGCTTTGGGCTGGAAACAATGCAGTGGTGATAAACTCATTGAGTATTTTATTGAGAGTATTTTAAGAATATTTAAAGCAAGAAATGTATGCAAATTGGTGCATATGCAATAACGCATCATTTGCATATTTCAAGAGCTCTCACGTAGCTATTACTTGTACTGGTTGCAGGTTTGGCACACTGTCCCAGGAGAGAACCCTGAGCTCAGAGATATTTAAGCCCAAGGCTCCCGCCTGGTCGTATATCATAGAAGGGGGTCCGGCATCAGGAGGTTCTCGAGAGCTCCCCTTGGTAAAGGAGGAAAGGGGGAGATGGGGCGGATTTTTCAAATGAAGATGCTAGAAGACAAACTGGGCTAGGATTCACCTGATTGGTTTAACATTGAATGGGATGCGGGACCAGCTGTGATCAATCATAGCATGTGATCCTCTTGAAATGAGTTTATAAAACTTCACTTAAAAAATAAATAAATCATTTTTTTTTATTTATTTTTGTCCACTTCTCCGGGGCCAGGTCCTTCTCAGGAGAGAACCCAAGACTTCCCTCTCCCCAGACAGCTTCTCATCCTATCTACTGTTTGAGCGTGTGCCCTGCCACCCTGCGAAGGAAACTCATTTCAGCCACTTGTATCCGAGATCTTGTCCTTTTGGTCATAACCCAAAGCTCGTGACCATAGGTGAGAGTAGGGACGTAGATTGACCGGTATATCAAGTGCTTTGCCTTTCAGTTCAGCTCCTTCTTCACCACAACAAATCGCTACATTGACCGCATTGCTGCCGCTGCATCGATCCGCTTGTCAATCTCACGTTCCACCCTTCCCTCATTCGTGAACAAATCCTCAAGATACTTGAACTCCAAAAAAACTTGCAATGATGAAATGAAATGTTTGTAATTCTTAATCCAATCAATCAACAGGCAAAATCCATTAACGGCTATTGGTTTTCTGTACAATTCAATTACAAAAAAAAAATGCAATTATAGAAGTTTAATTAATAATTTTGGCTCAACCAATCACTTCAGAATAACAATAAAGTACGGCAATAATTTTCAATCGCTTGAAATCCTTGATGAGCCAAAAATGCATTTTAATAAATCGACACCAACTGAAACATTACACATTTCATTAAGAAAGATCTCACAACATCGGTTTGACATTGTTTATTTAACATCAAACTTGTACATAGAACTTTTCTGAGACAGCGAAAAAAATTGTATAATTTCACACACACACACACACACACACACACAAAAACAGGTCATCAAAATGCTCGATGTAACATTTTTTGTTTTGTTCTGCTATAGATCAAGGACATCTTTACATATGAGGTCCAAAATATGTCAAATTAGATTTGAAATGACATTAAACAGGACCCAGCAGATCCAGAGACCACAATTAAACACATTCAAGATTGCATTTCACTTCAGATACACTAAATGTCAGAGATCAGTTAAGGTCACATGTGAATTTAATAGGCAACACACTCATAGAAGACACGAGAAGCTGGACGTTTGGTTTCCATTCAACTTTTACATTCTGTCATAACAAACAAGACTAGGTTTCAACTCATACCAAGGTGTTTTTTTGTTCAAATTTCAATATGTAGCATGTCTACTACAGTAACATGACCAGTGTTTAAGCACAGGAACACATTTAGAAGTGCTTAGCTGAACCAGAATATATCAGTCATCTTATAAAGCCTTTAAGCAGATAAGAAGAGAAAATAAATATGTATTGCTTAACCACTCCCCAGATATATTAGATCAGGGGTGTCCAAACTCGGTCCTGGAGGGCTGATGTCCTGCATAGATAAGCTCTAACTTCCTTCAGCACACCTGCCTGGAAGTTTCTAGCATATTTAGAAAAAGCTTGATTAGCTGGTTCATGCGTGTTTAATTGGTGTTAGAACTAAAATATGCAGGACACCGGCCCTCCAGGATCAAGTTTGGACACCCCTGTATTAAAATATACACACTGCAAATAATGCTTTACTTGCATAAGAGTTGTCTTGTTTCCAGTCCAAACATCTACAAATTTTTGCATCCAGACCAGTAAATAATAATGTTTGATTTTCAGGAATAAGTCATAATTAAGCGAGTTTTGCCTTAAAACAAGCTAAATAATCTGTCAATGGTGTAAGCCGGTGTTACTCAACCACATTCCTGGAGGACCACCAACACTGCATGTTTTGGATGTCTCCTTTGTCTGTCACACCCATTACAAGTCTTTTAGGTTCTGCTAATGAGCTGATGATCTGAATCAGGTGTGTTTGGTTAATGAGACACAGAAAATGTGCAGTGCTGGTGGTCTTCCAGGAACGTGGTTGAGAAACACTAATTTAAGCAAAATATTCTTGCTTTCAGTTTGAAGGCGGTTTATTTTTATGATCCCATTGGCAGATAATTTAGCTTGTTTTGAGGAAATATTCAATTATTTTTCACTTATTTAGACAAAGCTTCTTGATCTAAATCTAATTTTTAGATATTTGGATGACAAATAAGACAAAAACTCTAAGAAAAGCATTTATATGCAGTGTACTATAGGTCTGAGAGCAGATCACAGGAAACTCTCAACCGTACAGCATCAAAAACACACATACAGAGGGCAATATAAATCACACTTTTAATCCCACCACCCCAGAACACACACACACACACACACACACAAAACGAAAACACATGAACCTCTATTACTGAGAACTGTGGAAATGCTCAGGCCTCTTTGCGTTTGATGATCAGAGGACCGACGTTGTCTCCCGTTTCTTGATTGTGTTTAGCATGAGCGCCATCGCAGAATGGAAACTGGAAGAAAGAGACATTTGATTAGAAAATGAAGATTGCAGATGAGTCAGAAATATCACTGAGACTGAAAACCACATGAAGATCACAACTCATGATCAAAATGTGAGCATGGGAGTTTGGGGAACTGAGACTTTATAAAAGAAAGGATGTATGAAAGGATGAATCATTCAGGGCGACATGGTGGCTCAGTAGTTAGCACTGTCACCCCACAGCAAGAAGGTCATTAGTTCGAGTCCCGGCTGGGCCAGTTGGCATTTCTGTGTGGAGTTTGCATGTTCTCCCCATGAGTTTCCCCCACAGTTCAAAGACATGCGATTGAAAGTGAATTGGTTAAACTAAATTGGCCGTAGTGTACGTGTGTGAATAAGTGTGTATGGGTGTTTCCCAGTACTGGTTGCAGCTGGAAGGGCATCCGCTGTATATTATATCTGTTATATTCCCATTATGAAATAAAGACATAAACATGCAGAGAATAAGCTAGTAAGCAGCAGAATAACATGCTGTGTATCTTGCCGTTGCGCTCCTCAGTCACACGAGAAGGCCAACTAATCGACTAATTAAACAAATTTCATTATCGATAATTACCGATTAGTTGTTGCAGCCCTAAATACCTCTAAAGTAACTTTCCACAACATTGTTTCCAACTCATTTTTACTTCTAATTAAAGAACGAAAAACTATTTTGGCATAAATAATTATATGCAGGGCACTGGAGCTCAGACAAAGTGACCATCGGTTTATTGATCACCTCCCTGACCAAGGTCCTCCCCCGATCACTCAGCTTAGATGGCCGGCCAGCTCTAGGAAGAGTCCTGGTGGTTCCAAACCTCTTCCACTTACAGATGATGGAGGCCACTGTGCTCAGTGGAACTTTCGGAGCAGCAGAAATCTTTCTGTAACCTTCCCCCAGCCTTGTGCCTCGAGACAATCCTGTCCCGGAGGTCTACAGACAATTCCTTTGTCTTCCTGCTTGGTTTGTGCTTTGACATGCACTGTCAACCCTGGGACATATATAGACAGGTGTATGCTTTTTTAAATCATGTCCAATCAACTGAATTGACCACAGGTGAACTCCAATTATGCTGCTGCTGAAACATCTCAAGAATGATCAGTGGAAACAGAATGTACCTGAGCTCAATTTAGAGCTTCACGTCAAAGGCTGTGAATACTGATGCACATGTGATTTTTCAGCTTTTTTATTTTTAATAAATTTGCAACAACTTCAAAAACTCTTTTTTCACATTGTCATTATGGGGTGTTGTGTGTAGAGTTTTGAGGAAATAAATGAATTTAATCTATATTGAAAAAACGCTGTAACATTTAAAATATGTGGAAAAAAGTGAAGCGCTAGGAATACTTGCACTGTAAACATGCCAAGAATAAGATAGTAAGCAGCAGAATTATCTGTTGTGTATCTTGCCGTTGCGCTCCTCAGTCACGTGAGAAGCCTAACTAATCGACTAATTAAACTAATTTCATTATCGGTAATTATCGATTAGTTGTTGCAGCCCTAAATACCTGTAAAAGTAACATTCCACAACATTGTTTCCAACTCATTTTTACTTTAAATCAAAGAACGAAAAACTATTTTGGCATAAATAATTATATCAGGGCATTGAATTACGTTTATCTTGTAGAAGTACACTACTGAAGAGGTGATCAAACCGCATTTTTCACCCCACTGACTTCCATTCTTATGAATGCAAAGGCACCAGACTGGAAACACAAGATCATGTAGCAAGTTTCACATATTGCTGCGTTCCACAGTTCAAGCTTGGGGAACTTTAACCAGCGAATTTGCATCATTTAAATGCTTTAAGACCAAGAGTTGTTCAAAGCATGACCTCTCTGTACAAAAATGTAATTTATGGTATAATCGCATGCAATTTATGAATGTAGCATCAATTTGTTTTCCGCTTTCACAGAACTGTTCAATCTAATTTGACACTCTCTTAAAACCTAGTGTGACCACAGCTTTACTTAGCTGTCTGTAATTCACGTGAACAGCCACTGGTGTTAGAATAATAACAAGGGTTTCCGAATTCTACATAAAGCCCCTTTAAGATACAGACTATTGGCTTTAAAAAAGGAAGTGACTTGCAAATGATGCAGGAACGAGTTCATGGCAGTTTATTTACCCTTGTAAAACATGACTTGCAAGTTTTGCAGGAGCTAATGGGAATGCTAACAGACAGGTTAAAGGTAAACGCCTGGATTCAATCACGCCCACGTGCAAATGTAGACATTTCTCTGATTTCATGAGTGTTAGTTTCAGGAACCGGCATTTGAAGAACAGTAAATAGTGCAAATAGTTCATTTAATTTGGACAACTAGCAGCGATACACTAACACTCATGTATACTCTGAATTTTCAGTATGGACCCTTTTCACAAGAATGTTATGATGCATTTAACGGTCGGTCATCATTAGGGATGAAACAATTATACATTTTGGTTGTATTATTATAGTCTGAGAAATAATCACGGTTTGATGGTTATCACGATTATTATGCATTCATTCATTTAAAAACACTACTAGTTTAGCAAATTACATGAAAACTCCTTTTATTTTAAAGTGTTATTTATTGCTGCACAGTAACCAAACAATACAGCACAAAATAATAATAATAAAACCAAACAATAGCCCATTTCTCTCTTTGGACTTAAAAAGAAGTGAAAAAATTTATTTTAAACATCCTTAAAATAAAAGACAGAACAATGAATAAATAAATAAATAGCATCTGTCTAATGTAAATCTAAGCTATATTTATTAGCTAAGTATTTAAATGAACTGTTGATATCATCTTTGTTCATTTATACATAATCATTTTAAAAAATGTTAATAATTCGTCTAACACAAGGGTGCCCAAACTCGGTCCTGGAGGGCCGGTGTACTGCATAGTTTACCTCCAACTTGCCTCAACACACCTACCTGAAAGTTTCTAGTAGAGCTAGATAGAGCTTGATTAGCTGATTCAGGTGTGTTTAATTGGGGTTGAAGCTAAAATCTGCTGTACACTGGCCCTGCAGGATCGAGTTTGGTCACCCCTGGTCTAACATATATTTTGCTTACATTGAGCTGAAAGGCACGCGCAACTCTCACCGCTACAACCCGAGTTGTTTTCAACTGCATGCGCTCGGAATGCACGGGTGCGTCACTCCCTATATAATTCTTCCATTGGAAATAACAAACTTATGCATGGAAAAGACACAATATGTAAATGGCCCACTGCTGCTAGGCACCTCAGGCATAGTTAATCCAGTGTACGTGTGTTTTAACCTCAGTGTATAAACTCGGAACTAGCGCACAATTGATTTGGTGTAGTTGCAGCAGTTTTGTTCTGTGAAACAGAAAAGCGGTGTTGAAAATTACGACTAATTAACCAATTAAATCGTGGTTAACAGTGAAATCAGTTAATTGTTGCATCCTTATTCATCATCATCTTAGATCCTTAAAGTTTTTAATATTTTAATAAAAATATATTTTAAATGGATTTAATATTTGCATTAAATTACAAAAAAAACTAATTAACGTTCATGTGAGGTGTTTGTAAAGCAGCATTTATAGACAATAAATTTGACAATCCTCTCTCTTCTAGCTGCCATTATCAGTCTCACTGGATTTTTATTCCTTTTTCTGAAAGTCTTAATAACACCATCACTGAGTTTCTTTTATAATTTCAGCATACAGGAATGTAAAAACATTATTCGTTGTGCTCTCCCATTCACTGCACTCTAAGTTTACCCAACTATGACGACTTCTACAGAGAAACCCGGAAACGTCAAAAGGGTCCGCTGTGATTGATAATGTTAAGTGGAAGGGGTTTGTTTCATTAAGTTCTTGCTGACCTTTTTGGATCTCCAGCACCTACAGTACACCGCTTTGTCACCCAGGTCCTCGATGTCGAAAGCATGCACCACTTTGGGGTTGTCTTTCTGCAGATCAAGGTTGACTTTTGGCTTCACACATTTGGAATTGTAGAAAAATGTTTTGTAGACGAGGAGTCCCACTGCCGCGGCTCCAAACGTCACAGAAACCGCAGCGATGATCTCAGCTGGAGGACAGAAGAGATGTTACCATACACACATTCATCTACAAATACAATGATGATAAACATAAATGCAGGGTTTCTGCAGGTTTCACCAAGTCAAATTAAAGACCATTATGAATGAAATTACAGACTTTTTTGTTATGGCCAGTGGATTTGTTTTACTTGACCCATTAAAATTAAAACTCTGTTATTTCTTAGTAACATATTTTAAATAATGTATCGAAACAAGTTAATTTTAGTTATATACATACTTTTTTTTTATTAGCATAACTTTTTCTTTTAAAAAAAGACAAGTTTTAAAACTATGATAAACTCAATTTACAAACAACGTACATTTATACAGAACTACATGAATAACTCCTAAACAAATGCTATTGTAAAGAAGATAATTAAACCATATTGGTAAATAAGATTAATACTTTTTAAAATCGTTTTTACTATACATTTTTATAGAGGTTTTTACCTTTATTGATAGGACAGTGTAGATTTACAGACAGGAAAGTATGGGGCGCAGAGAGAGGGGAAGGCTCGGCAAAGGACTTCGAGCTGGGAATCGAACTCGGGTCGCCATGAGCACCTGGGTGCTATATGTCGACTAACTAACCACTAGGCTATTGGCACAGACTTAAATCGTTTTAAGGGTGGCACGGTGGCTCAGTGGTTGGCACTGTCGCTTTGGTTCAGGTCCCAGCTAGGCCAGTGGGCATTTCTGGGTGGAGTTTGCATTTTCTGCTCGTGTTGGCGTGGGTTTCCTCCGGGTGCTCCGGTTTCCCCCACAGTCCAAAGACATGCACTATTGACCTTATTCTTTAATGTGGAAGCGCGCTTGTTTTTGCGACTGTTTTAGAACTTCCAATTCAATTGCCTATGGGAGAAATGACAACAGTCAAACTACTTGCTCTACAAACTAGTGTGTGCATAACTATACATAAAAAGTAGATTGATATAATAGGAAAATATCAGTTTGCAACATCAAAACCAGCTGTTTTAAATATCTAAAAAGGAATGGAAGTGAATGAGATGTCCGAGCCAAAAAGATTCAAATGGCTGAACCCGCTCGTACGTGAAGAATAAGGCCAATACTCAATAGATAAATTGAATTATCTAAATTGGCATAGTGTATGAGTGTGTGTGAATGTGTGAGTGTACATGCTTCCCAGTACTGGGTTGCGGCTGGAAGGGCATCCACTGTGTAAAACATATGCTGGAATAGTTGGCGGTTCATTCCACTGTGATGACTCCTGATAAATAAGGGACTTAGCCGAAGGAAAATGAATTAAATGTTTTTTAGATGGATCGTTGGTTGTACTGATTGGGTATTAAGGAAAATTAAGACCTGTTTGAAAGTACGCAAGACCTACAAAACCATATTTCAGTGAATTTAAGACTTTAAGGCCTAAAATTTCGTTTTTAAAATGTAAGACTTTTTAACAGGGTTTCTGCAGGTTTCATCAAGTCAAGCTTAAGACTTTTTAGGACCCTTTTAAGAGCATTATTAATGAAATTTTAGACTTATACGAAGCTAAACACTTTAATCAAATACATTTCTGTTATAAAACCTTAAGTTTCATGCATATTCATAAATATTATGTTATCCTTACCCCCCCCCCCCACCCTTTTTCTGTAAATAGTTTTTGTATAAAAGGAAGATCATATAAAGGCATACATTGCCATTATTGTCATGAGGAATTATGTAATAGTTTATAGTTTTCTTTTCCTGATTAGGAAATTGAATTTAGAGAATTTTCTGTAAAAATGTCTAAAAGCTATTGTGATTTTATCTCTTAGCAATAAAAAATAAGCTTTATTTAGATGGACTGTTGATAATTGGTTAATAATAAGAAAATTTGCAACATCAAAACCAGCTGTTTTAAATATTTTTAATAGTGAAATCATATCAGCACCCAATGACTATCAAAGTAAATTGTGTATCATTGTTCACAGTCAAATAAGCAGTGCTAATGTTGTACTCAAATCATGCTTGCATGTGATTTCAGACCGAATATTCAAAGTACATTGGTAAACTATATAGGGAGCAAGTCACAAGTTGCCACTGAACAAATGTGTGAATATAAAACCAACTTTACCTCAATAGACATACAGTTGAAGTCTGAATTATTAGCCCCCCTTTGAACTGTTTTTTCCTTTTTAAAAATATTTCCCAAATGACATTTTACAGTATGTCTGCTAATATTTTGTCTTCTGGAGAAAGTCTTATTTTGGCTAGAATAAAAGCAGTTTTTTTTTTTAATAAACATTTTAAGGTCAAAATTATTAGACCTTTTCAGCTATATTTTTTCGATAGTCTACAGAACAAACCATCGTTATACAATTAACTTGCCTAATTACCATAACCTGCCTGGTTAACCTAATTAACCTAGTTAAGCCTTTAAATGTCACTTTAAGCTGTATAGAAGTATCTTGAAAAATATCTAGTCAAATACAGAAATGAGTTATTAAAACTATTATGTTTAGAAATGTGTAGAAAAAAATCTTCTCTCCGTTAAACAGAAATTGGGGAAAAAAATAAACAAGGGGGCTAATAATTCTGACTTCGACTGTATCAACTTAACATATTGCTATAGAGAGCATATTAAACTATGGATAAAATGACATTGTTTAAACTGAAACACAGGATTACATTTTAGATACTTGATCAAAAGCTTGTATTAATTTCATGAAGTAGTACTTTTGATATCGTATCACATATAATGACTTATTTGAAACACTGAAAGTGCCTTACAATAATAATGATAACGAAATCCAAGTCAGTTACTGAAGCTATATTAAATTTATGACAACTGATACGATCCGAGATAGTCTATTAAGCTCTCAACTATAAAAGCTCAAATGAGAAACAGAGACATCTAGGACTAATAATCCACACATTACAGTCTGTTTACGTGTTTTAGCGAATTCTTCAACTATTCTGATTTACTTAATTTGTTCATTTGATGTTAAACTACTGCTTGAATCTGACTAGAGAAAATACAACACATCCAGCATGAGAATAATAGCACACACACCTCAACTAAACACATCCAGCGTTACTCAACGTAGTCAATACGAGTTTTACCTTTATGGAAGGAGTTTGACGCGCTCATGATGACCTATTGTTGTTTGTATAAATATGGATATTATTTGCTCATAATTTTGGGATCTTCAAGCGTCCTCAAGGCCAACTGGAGTATTCCCGATGTTCAACTGTATTTACGCAGGAAGCGCACTATCGCGCCAGAGAAAGACTTTTATTTTGAATATACTGCTGTCTTCCGTTTATACAGGTGATCGGTGAAGGTTGAACTATGGGCTTCATCTTAAATCGCACACTTAAAGTAAAGTAACTACCATAAATGTGAATGAATGAATAAACGAATAAATAAATAAATAAATAAATATATATATATATAAATGTAGCAATATATTAGTTTACAAAAAGCACGGCTGTATTCAAAAAGTATTATGAAGTCTATATGGCGACACTAGTATCTACTTTCATTTTGTAATAAAGTAACTAGTAAAATTTTAAAGAATTAGTTTGTCTTATAAAATGAACGTGAATTTCCTAAAAACTTAAACAAATTTGTAATATGTTTTTATAATGCAGTTTCTCTGTATATAAACACAAGAGCGAGTAAAATAGAGTATTTTTACTGTGTTCATTTTCAAAACATTTCATATATACCTTTATTTTGAAGTGTGCTTACCGGAAGTCCTCCAGTGCCGAGATCACGTTGACAAACACACACGTGTGGTGTGTCCACAGCAAGCATGGATCTCTCCAAGTGGTGCAATTTAAAGACCGAACCGAGTTTAAAGCATCTGACAGAGGCAGGATTCGGTGTCCCGAAAGAGAAACAGCACGTGCCGGTGCAGGAGCTGGTGAAGGCGCACATTGAGTCCTTCGATCAGGCGGTTACAGATGGGTTATGTCGGGTTGTGGAGGTTAGATGCAGACATCACATGTTAATACTGTACACATGAACTTTCTCTACAAATAACGTTTCTTGGACGCAATGAAAAGCCTATGGTTCTACATTATTCTCTATAGTTTATTTCGTTTTGTCACTAAATACATTGTTTACCTCAATCATTTTAATATAATTTATATGAGAGGATGCAGACAGAAACAGAATAATATGGTTTTATTAGATTTGTGCCAAAAGAAACGAACGAAACTTTGGTATAAACGCACAAAAAAATAAAACAAACAAGTTTTGCAAAAACGAACATTGAAAACAGAAAAACTGTCTCTATATTGGAAAGGTTCAATGTTTATGTATAGAATTATTCAGAATTATTAGACCCCGTTTGATTCTTTTTATATATTCCCCCAAATTATGTTTAACAGAGCAAGGAAATTTTCACAGTATGTCTGATAAAAAAAAATTCCTCTTTCAGAAAGTCTGATGGTTTTTTTTTTAAAACCATTTTAAGGTCAAAATTATTAGCCCCATTAAGCTATATTTTTTTCCGACAGTCTACAGAACAAACCACCATTATACAGTAACTTGCCTAATTTCCATAACATGTGTCTAGTTGACCTAATGAACGTAGTTAAGCCTTTAGATGTCACTGTAAGCTGTAGAGAAGTGTCTTGAAAAATATCTAGTCAAATATTATTTACTGTCATCATGGCAAAGATAAAATAAATCAGTTATTAGAAATGAGTTATTAAAACTAGTATGTTTAGAAATGTGTTGAAAAAAAAAATCTTCTCTCCGTTAAACAGAAATTGGGGAAAATAAAAAAACGGGGGCTAATAATTCAGGGGGGTGGAGGGGCTAAAAATTCTGACTTAACTGTGTCTACAGATATATCTATCTGCACTATACACTTTCACTTCACATCATATTACATGACTTCCCCCAGCCCTACTTTACAGACGTGAACAAGTGAAGTATGTTTTGTGTTCAGGCTATTTCTCCTATGGAGTTCCTGTACAAGGGCGAGAGGATCAGTCTGTCATTTGTGGAGGCCATCATTCACACTCCATCAGTGTCTAAAGGAGGAATCAGCAGAGACCTGCGGGTCTTCCCTGCTGAGTGCAGAGGCAGGCGCTGCACATACAGAGCCAAGCTGGTGGTAAGTCATTTATTATGCCCGTAGACATGGTGGTGTATAGCAAGAAACGCTGCTAGCTTACTAGTACTTTGTAATATGACATTTTAGTGGAATAATAAAAATACAGTGGGCACAAAGTATTCAGAACCCCTTAATTTATTTTTTATATATACATATACACACACGCATATATAGCAGCCATTTGCTAAAATAATTTAAGTTCCTCAATGTACAGTACACACATCACTTCATATTGACAGAAATACAGCATTGTTTACACTTTTGCAGATTTATTATAAAAGAAAAGCTGAAATATCACATGGTCCTAAGTATTCAGATCTTTTGCTCAGTATTTAATAGAAGCACCCATTTGATCAAATACAGTTGAGAGTCTTTTTGGGAAAGATGCATTAATTTTTTCACACACCTGCATTTGAGGATCCTCTGCCATTCCTCCTTGCAGATCCTCACTAACATTGGTGGATAGCCATTTTTAGGTTCTCCAGGGATGCTCGATTGGTTTTAAGTCAGGGCCCTGGCTGGGCCATTCAAAAACAGTCACAGAGTTGTTGTGTAGCCACTTCATAGTTATTTTGGCTGTATGCTTAGGGTCATTGTCTTGTTGGAAGATAAACCTCCAGGATATCCCTGTACTTGGCCGCATTCATCTTTTCCTCAAATGTAACTAGTCGTCCTGTCCCTGCAGCTGAAAAACACGTCCACAGCATGATGCTGCCACCACCATGCTTCTTGTCTTCGTCAGGTTGTTGGGAATGTATTGGACAGGTGTTCAGCAGCACCTGGTTTTCTCCACGCACACCGCTTAGAATTAAGGCCAAAAAGTTCTATTTTGGTCCCATCAAACAGGAGAATCTTATTTCTCACCATCTTTGAGTCCTTCAGGTGTTTTAGCACCTCTGCCATGAAGGCTCGACTGGTAGAGAGCTGCAGTGCAGTTGACTTTCTACAACTTTCTCCCATCTCCCGACTGCATCTCTGGAGCTCAGCCACAGTGATCTTTGAGTTCTTCTTTACCTCTCTCATAAAGGCTCCTCTCCCTGATAGCTCAGTTTGGCTTGACGACCAGCTCTAGGATGGGTTCTGGTCGTCCCAAACATCTTCCATTTAAGGATTATGGAGGTAAGGCTTAGGAATCTTAAGTGCAGCAGAATTGTTTTTGTAAACTTGGCTAGATCTGTGCCTCGTCACAATTCTGTTCCTTTGCCGTCATGACCACATTGTGAGCTGTAAGGTTTTATATAGACAGATGTGTGGCTTTCTTAATCAAGTCCAATCAGTATAATCCAACACAGCTGGACTCAAATGAAGGTGTGGAATCATCTCAAGGATGATCAGAGGAAATGGAGAGCACCTGAGTTAAATATATGAGTGTCACAGCAAATGGTCTTAGGACCATGCAATGTCATGCATGTCACAGCAAATGGATACTTAGGACCATGTGATATTTCAGTTTTTCTCTTTTAATAAATCTGCAAAAATGTCAACAATTCTGTGTTTTTCTGTCAATATGAGGTGCTGTGCGTACATTGAGGAAAAACAAACAAATGATTTTGGCAATATAACAAAAAGTGAAAAATGTAAGGGGGTCAGAATGCTTTCCGTACCCACTGTATATACATGATAGGTTTGCTGCATGAAACGCACATTCACTGGCATTGAATGAATTCTAGGCTGCCAAGAACTTAAATTAATTCAGACACTGTGCAGAAATCAATGTTGAGACTACTTCAAAATCAAAGTCAAGCATTATGGTTTTGTTTTCACAGGCAGATGTGAGTTGGTCGGTCAATGGCGTTCCTAAAGGAATCATCAAACAGTCTCTAGGTCAGATGCCGATCATGGTCAAATCAAAGCTCTGCAACCTTCACGGCCTCTCACCCAAAGAACTCCTCGAGCACCATGAAGAAGCTGAGGTATAAGGCTGCATTTACATTGCAGATCTTGATGGTTGATTCCAATTTTGTGACTGTATTCAATATATTATTTTTAATTAATTAATTACTTTTAAAAGTTACTCATATCTGCTGTCTGCATTTATACTGTACATGGCAAAGACACAATGATCCGGAGAAAAAAAAAAAAGAGCAGGTGCTGACTCACAGTTGATAATAAAAGAACGCTTTTTTTCCTCCATTCCTGTATTTAATGTTTAATCTTATTTATTCTTTTTAACAAGTTGTTTTTCTATAGTTTATTACAGAAATGTTATCATTTGGCCATCATCTTTTAATCTGGGCTTTTTTAAACTAGTAGGCATCTTAATGTAATGTCTATGGTGTGATTTATGCACGTGATATATGCACTAGTTTTACAGTGGAAACCAGAAGTTTACATACACTATAAAAAGGCACATAACCATTAAAAAAGTCAGATGTTAATGTGACTAAACTTTTTCTCTTTAAGGTAAATTAGGATTATCAAATGTGTTATACTTAATGGCAGAATAATGTGAGAAATATTTTTTGAGAAATTGTTATAACTTTTCTTGAACTAAGATTGAACTGTTTGGCCATAATGACCAATGTTACATTTGGGGGACAAAGGGGAAAGCTTACAAGCCTAGGAACGCCATCCTAACTGTGAAGTATGGGGGTGGCAGCATCATGTTGTGGGGCTGTTTTGCTGCAGGAGGGACTGGTCCACTTCACAGCATAGATGGCATCATGAAGAAAGAACATTATGCGCAAATTCTGAAGCAACATCTCAAGACAGCAGCCAGGAAATTAAAACTTGGCCACAAATGGGTCTTCCAGGCAGACCCTGACCCTAAGCATACTGCCAAATTAGTTAAAATGTGCTTTAAGGACAACAGAGTGAATGTTTTGGAGTGGCCATCATAAAGCCCTAATCTCAATCCTACAGAAACTTTGTGTGCAGAGATGAAAAAGCTTGTGCGAGCAAGACAGCCAATAAATCTGACTCAATTACACCAATTCTGTCATGAGGAATGGGCCAAAATTCCTTCAAACTATTGTGAGAAGCTTGTGGAAGGATACCCAAAAAATTTAATCAAAGTTATACAGTTTAAAAGCAAAGCTAAAAAAATACCAAGGAAATGTATGTGAAATTTTAACTGTCTAGAAATTAATAAAAAATTCTCCAAAAAATAAGTTCTCTCATTGTTCTGGCATTTAGCAAATGTAAATCATTTAGGTAATCCTAACGGACCTAAAATAGTGAACGTTTAGTATGATTTACCATCAGACATTTAAAAAAAATGGTTATGTTCCTTTTTAAGAGTGTATGTAAACTGCTGGTTTCAACTGTATATTAGTTAATAATGTTGATTTTTGTTAATGCTGGAAATCAATTAAAATCCTGGATTTTACCTAATTTAAAAATGTTTGTAAGCAGATGCTTGAATTTAGTTCAATTTGAACTTTTTTGATGTCTTTTATAGAGAGGGTGTTTATTGCCATATCAGCTTCTCTGGCTATGTCATGGCAAAAAAAAAAGCAGAAACTTTATAGACATTTTATAAATATCACTTTTCTAAAAATAAATAAGGCTTATAACAATAAAAATACATTAACAGGAATAAATAGTACATAAAAAAAAACTAATTCTATGATTTTTGAATTACCTGTGTTTAAATGATCCTTTTTGAATTACTCTCATTTAAAAATGTTTTCTTTAAGGGCTCTTCAGATAAAATTTGTTGTCTGATAACATTAAAAATAGGACTTTCCGTAAGTATATGTTTAACAGTTTAATGCTGTTGCAGTATTGGCATCTTGGAGAAACTTCCCTTTACCTAAATTTCTGTTACTGATAGGAAATGGGTGGCTATTTTATTGTGAACGGCATAGAGAAGGTGATTCGTCTTCTGGTCATGCCTAGAAGGAATTATCCCATCGCCGTGTCCAGACCCAAGTTTAAGAGCAGAGGACAGGGTTACACTCAGTACGGTAAGTGCTGCGTCCACTCCAGATTGCACAATTAAATATAATTTGTTAAATACAGTGATTGACTTCGATATTATATTCTGCATAGCTATTTCAATGCGATGCGTGAAGGATGAACACACAGCTATTAATATGAATCTTCACTATCTGGACAATGGAACGGTGATGGTGAACTTCATCTACCGGAAAGAGCTGTTCTTTCTTCCCTTGGGCTTTGCACTAAAGGTAAAGTACAGTGAATTTTTACATTGATAGCTTAAAGGGATAGTTCACCCAGAAAATATGCATCATTTACTCATCCTTTACTAGTTTCAAATCAGTCTGAATTTCTTGCTTCTATTAGAAACATGTGCTATATGTGAATTGAATAAACTTAATTGGCCGTAGTGTATGTGTGTGAAGGAGAGTGTATGGATGTTTCCCAGTACTGGGTTGCAGCTGGAAGGGCCTCCACTGCGTAAAACATATGCTGGATAAGTTGGCCGTTTATTTCCCTATTTTCCTATATTCCAATATAGTTGTAATTTCTTATTATTTCATTTTTAGTAATTAGTACTTTAGTAATAGGTTAGTTGTCAAATTTCTTAGTTTATCAATTAACAATTACACAGCATCTTTCCAAGTTATTAAAAACATCTAAATGAAATATTAATTTGAGTTTAAATAATTGTTATCATGTCAGACAGTTGTGGTTCCAGAGAGTTCTGCTGCATAATAATCTTTGATCGTTTTCTCATTTAAAATGTCTTTACTTTTCCCATTAGGCTCTAGTGGATTTTTCAGATTACCAGATCTACCAGGAGCTGATTAAAGGTCGAGAAGAGAACTCGTTCTATAAAAGCTGTGTCTCTGAAATGCTGCGTATAGTCATGGACCAGGGCTGCACCACTAAAATCAAGGTGCTGAATTACCTGGGCGAGCGTTTCCGGGTCAAACTCAACCTCCCAGAATGGTTCACTCACGAGCAGTGCGCTCACTTCTTGCTAGAGTAAGTCCAAGCTGTACAGAAATAAGAATATATTTTATATGCATATTTATTTTGAAGTAAATCTGTAGGTAAAAGATGTTTCCCAATGTTTTCCCCTTGAAAATAAGTCTTACCTCACTGTAAAGTCTCCAACTGGTGTTACTTTATAGTTTCAACAATTTGATAACAGCCTCTGGAAGAGTCAAAAATGGAAAGTCAAAACATTTTTGATATCATTCACACCTGTATTTCAATCACTCATTTGTGCTCGTACTTTTTAAAATGCATTACAATTGTGTTGTTAAGAGGGGAGAAAACAAATGTTGCATTTTGTACAATTAATTCAAAGATTAAAAAAAATGACAATACCCATGTAAAAATAGGCTACCAGTGGCCCCAAATGAAACTTTATAAGTAATACAAATATAGTTCCTATAGGTCCAACAACAAATCTATTTTCAAGAGTTGACAGTTCAAGCGTATTTGGCATGCTGTCCTGGGAGAGAGCCCTAAGCTTATGAGATCCTCGAGCCCTGGGCTCCCTCCCATTAGCAGGGTGACGGGGGAGTTTGAGCTCAGGTAGATCTTGATGAACTCCCCCCATTTATTCTGGCAATTGATAGATATAGGGATGGCTAAGGAGATATATGCAGCTTGCTACTAGCTAAACTAGGATGCTAATTTGGTATGTTCAATTCACTTGGGTTGCATGTTTTTTGGACTGTGGGAGAAAAACAGGGTAAACCCACACGAACACAGGGAGAACGAGCAAAACTCTGTTTAACGTCTCTACTAAACCAGTCGACATTTTTGTGCAGAGACATTCTTGTTGTAGGGCAACAGTGATAATCACTGGGCCACCGTGTCACGCATATAAAAGGAGGGGGAATAGGGGTTGGTGTGGGTGGATTTTTCAAGATGAAGATAGTGAGATGAGAAATTCTGGTTATTTATAGTGAGCTAGGAGTCAATCGTAAGCTAATGCAGGACCAGCTGTGAACAATCATAAGCACGTGATCCTCTTGAAATTAGTTTATAAATAAACTTCATTTATTGAGCAAATTGAGGAAAAATGCATGAAAGTTTGAGCCGATACATAACTATAAACAATTTACTGCTGCCATGTGGAAAATGAGTTTTAGAAATACTTGGGAGGATCTCTGTGATTCAACACAAATGCAAATTTCTGCCACGTTTTGCTTGACGTAATGTCAGTGGTGGAAAGAGTACTGAAAAATCATACTCAAGTAAAAGTACCATTACTTGCCTAAAAATGTAGTGCGAGTAAAAGTATCTGTTGTAAATATTACTCAAAGTATGAGTAAAAAGTAGCCCTTTCAAAAGTACTCAAGAGTAGTAAGGATTACGCTGTTAAAAACTGATGCATTTACATGTAATTTGTGCATGTGTGTAAAAACATAACATTCTGTAGTGCATTGAGTTCTTGCCCAGCAGGCACATAACGTCATAAGACATTAATAATAGATTAGATTTAGGTCATGGTCAAAATTCAATGTCATGCCAGCTTCTGAGAACAATAATGACAGCAAATGACGTTGATATTTGGTTGATTTTAGCTTCTGTTAGGAAGTGACCAAAATACAACGTCAAGCCATCATCTTGAACCAACATCATATAGACATCAAATACTGATATTTATTCGTCAGGTATGGCACTCAAAATCCAACGTCTAATAGACGGCATAGTAGTAATGTCCACATAACGTCAAGCTATAACGTCATTAGACATTGATATTTGGTTGATTTTAGGTTGGATATTCGACACTGATGTTGGCCTGACGTTGAGTTCTGACGTCAACCTTGTTTTCATTTTGAAACTAAATGCAACGTCCCCACGACATTAGGGTACAATGCCAGTCTGACGTCATGTTGACGTCTTGTGCCTGCTGGGTGTTTAAGGCCATTTTGTTCATCATACAGTAAACATCTGTCATCTTCTTATCAGTGACATGCATCTAAACAGTCTCTGGGTGATTGCGTGTAAAGATTTTGGACATCTTTATGGACACTTTTAATGCTTCCAAATGAATTTTGCTGAATTTATAAAGTGCCCATGTCTTGAGGAAGTTCATTATGATGTGTTTTACCTCTTATGTGTGATTTAATTGGACAGGAATCACAGGACTGATTTTCTAAACCCCATAGACAAGAAAAAATGAAGTAGTTACTGCAGGTTCACTCAGTGACTCAAAGTACACATTTTTAAAACTACTCAGTAAATTACAATTCCTGAGAAGAACTATTCTGTACTCAATTACAGTAGTTTGAGTATTTGTAATAAGTTACTTTACACCACTGCGTAATTCTAATGTATTAGTAATATAGTGACAGTTCAGACAAAGATATTACAACATGACTTACAGCACAGGTGTCAAACTCAGTTCCTGGAGTGCCAGCTTTGCACAGTTTAGCTTTAACCCTAATTAAACACACCTGATCAAAGTAATCGAGTCCTTCAAGGCCTGGAAAGTATTTCAAAAACACAGGTCCTTGAAAGTGCTTGAATTAATTTTGAAATAAAATTAGTTCATGGTGTTATTTCAACACTTGTATTGTGCTTGTCAAAAACTGAACAAAAATGATAAATTCTTCATTTAAAAAATTAACATTTAAATCTTCTTCAAGAACTATGACAAATAATGTACATTATATCAATATTTCAGAGAGAACGTTTAAATATAAGCAGAAATGAGTTCAACAAACTTTACTAAAGCTTTTTGAAAATGTTTGAAATGGTCAACATTTTTAAAAATGAACCATTCAAAACATCATAATTACTCTTGACATTTTAATGAAAATATTAAGTGTAAGTGAAATGTGAAGTACAGTAAGGACTTTTATACATATGCTATGGCACAGGTGTCAAACTCCTGGAGGGCCGCAGCTCTGCAAAGTTTAGTTCCAACCCTAATTAAACACACCTGATCAAACTAATTGAGTCCTTCAGGCTTGTTTGAAACCTACAGGTAATGCTGCGGTCACACTAGAGTTTGAGCATGCAAAGTTCTGTCATGCGACTCTGCGAAAGGGGACTGGATTAAACAAGATGATGTACAGTGTGACCACAGCTTAAGTGTGTTGAAGCAGGGTTGGAACTAAACTGCAGGGCTGCGGCCCTCCAGGAGTCACAGGAATCACCACCTCTCTGCTAGGGGAATTAAAAAGGGGTTTCATTTAAAAAAAAGTCCTTGAAACTGCGGTTCATAAAAAGAGTAGGAACCCTGGACTTATATTCCAGAAAATAAGATAAAGGAATAGTTAAAATAGTTCATTAAAATTGGATGTTTATTTACTCATCCTTTTCTCATTCAAAAATGTACCTAAATAATTTTAAGTAGAACATTAAAGAATCTTTTAGCTGAAATTGTGGTCCTTGATTCATGAAACGCAAATCAATGGCACACAGATTCTGCAAATCAATAATCTCTGGTGATTTGTATGGTGTTCTGTTTCTTTTTGCAGTGAATGTCTGTGTATTCACCTTAAGACGGATGTGGAGAAGTTCTACATGTTGTGTTTGATGACAAGGAAGCTCTTCAGCTTTGCCAAGCAGGAGTGTATGGAGGAGAATCCTGACAGTCCGATGTTTCATGAAGTTCTCACCCCAGGCCAGCTTTACCTCATGTTCATGAAAGTAAATCGCCTTTATCAGAGCTTGCATTCATAGGCTCAACAGTGTGATTGGTTATAATGATCAGCACAGCAACAAATAAAAATGTAGCAAGCACAACAAAAAAATGGGACTTCAAAAACTTTGCTCAAAGTTTTCCCAAATGTTTTTCAGGAGAAAATGGAAGGCTGGTTGGTGTCCGTGAAACTGGCATTGGAAAAGAGACCTCAAAGAGTTGGAGGACTGACCACAGACTCTATGACCAAACTCTTTAACATGGGTACAGATCTCACCAAAGCCTTTGAGTATCTGTTAGCCACAGGAAACCTCATGTCCAAGACTGGTATGAAACTTACTGCATTATACAACATTAATACAAAATAAACAGGGGTGGGAAATCTTTAGGGACTTCACAGTCTGACCTGTTTCTGAGTTTGGGAGTCACGATTCAATTCCTTGATTCTTGACTTTCATTTTTTCCTGATTTCTTAGGCTGTGCAAATGTCTTTCCAACTGTATATTTTAGCCAGAATTGGAGTTTCTATGCTTATGTTTATGATTGGAGTCTATGTATGACAGTACAGCCATCTTAAAAATGATTCATTTCATTATTAACAAAGTTGAAACGATAGATTACAAAGAGCATTTCTGAAGAACAAACAGTTTGTATTCCAAAAAGAGTGTTACATTATTTTTGGTTTGTTTGTAATTTTTTAACAAAGAAAAATGTTGTCAAAGTAAATATATTTATATAAATATGATGTTTAAAAATTACAATTGCTTATAGATTAGAGCCACGGAGAATTAGCTTTAAAATCAGTTGCAAAACGATTCTTGACCATTTTTTTTTTCAACAGTATAAACAGTCTTTCCAACAGTATATTTTACCCAGAATTGGAGATTTTCTGCTTGTTTTTGATAGAAATTTATGGCAGTACATCTACCTTAAAAATTATAATTTTATTATTATTATATATTATTATTAACAAAGTAATATTTAACATGAACAAGCTCTGAATGCAACATTGAAATGATAGATTACAATTATGAAGAACAAACACTTCACAGTTTTAGTTTGTTTGTAACCTTTTAACAAAAAAAAGTCATCACAGTTATCATTAACAAAGTAATATTCAGCACGAACAAGCTCTAAATGCAACATACTAAGAGCATTTCTGAAGAACGAACAGTTCATATTCCAAAGAGAGAGTATTACATTATTTTGTATTTGTTTATAACCTTTTAATAAAGAAAAATGCCTTCAAATTAAATATATTTCTTTGGAAATTATATTTAAAATGCTTTTACAGGGCATCCGCAGAGTCTTAAGTCTTTAAATGTCTTAAATCTCAAAATAAAAATTCTAGGCCTAGAAATGTCTTAAATTTACTGAAATATGAGTAGAGAGTAGAGCTTGCTTGTTTTTACATATTATTTCAATATGTTGCTAAGAAATATCTAAAATATTTACTTTTTATTATTAAAGTATTATTGTCTTATTAAATGCATTAAATTATAAAAGTTTGTTTAATAGGGCAAAAAATAATCTTTTCCATCTGGGCAAAATTCCATAGCGTTTAGCCTTTTATGAGTCTATAATTAAATTCATTATGGTCTTAAAAATGTCTTTAAAAGTCTTAAATTTAACTTATTGAAACATGCAGAAACCCTGTTTTTGTTCAGAGCCACAAAGAACTAGCTTAAAAAACAAATACAGTAGTCAATGTTCAATTAACTTAAAACAAGAATGGGTTTTACTTTGAAAGGTGCTGAACCACTTCAAATGTTGACTACTGTAGTAGCCTAGTACACAATTCTTCATTCATTTGCAACACTTTTACATTACAATCTAATTTCAGTACTGAATTAGAGAATTAAATTAATCGAGACTCATTCATTAAGCAGTTATTATGAGCCTGATGAGGTTTTTTTCCTTCACTTTAGTCAATAAGTGAAGTTTTGTTTCTCGCCACTGGCTTGCATGGTTCGGGACTTGTGGAGCTGCGCATCGATAGATTTGCTGTTCAGCGTTTAAACTTTCAGCAGTGAAAATTAAACTACACTAAACTGAACTCTGAAAAGTGGACTGACACAATTTTAATCTACTAGAAATTCTATGATAAGCTGCTTTGACACAATCTACATTGTAAAAGCGCTGTAGAAATTAAGATGAATTTAATTTAAATTTTTTCTCTCCCACCCCTCACTGACTCTTAACGCATTAACAAGCTTTGAATGTACTTTTGAATGTACAATTAATAACATCTTGCCTATTTAACCCCAGGTCTGGGCATGTTGCAGAACAGTGGTCTGTGTGTTGTGGCAGACAAGCTGAACTTCATCCGCTATCTGTCTCACTTCCGCTGCGTGCACAGAGGAGCCGCCTTCGCCAAAATGAGGACCACAACTGTGCGAAAGCTGCTGCCGGAGTCCTGGGGTTTCCTCTGTCCGGTTCACACTCCTGACGGAGAACCGTGCGGACTTATGAACCACATGACAGCTCACTGTGAGATTGTGGCCCCAGTGTATCCCACAATCACCCTGCCAGGCCTTCTCTGCTCTCTAGGTAAATAACATCATTTGCGAAATCCTTCATTATTAAACGGGATCATAATTTAAATCTAGAAGTTATAAAGTGTCTGTAACGAGGGCTGCGTGAATAGTATGATTATCGAATCTTAATTTTATTAAATGTTAATTAACTCGCCCTCAAGCTATCTAATAGTTAACTGTCTATATTCGGTATGATTAAACAATAATATTTAAGCTGAAATTATAGTCTTTGGTGCACAATAAATTGAAATTCCAATCACAAATTAATTAAAAGATTATTTCCAACCCAAAAAAATTTAAATCAATGTCTTTCCAAAATCTTCGTTCATCTTCGAACACAAATTAAGATATTCTAGATCAGTGTTTCCCAACCCTTTTCCTGGAGGCACACCAACAGTACATATTTTGGATGTCTCCCTTACCTGACTAATTAACTTTAGGTTTTGGAGTCTCTTCTTATGTTCTAATTAGGTGATTCAGGTGTGTTTAATTAGGGAGACATTGAAAATGTGTACTGTTGGTGTGCCTTCAGGAACAGGGTTGGGAAACACTGTTCTAGATGACATTCAAGAGCTCCCTCATCTTCCATAGACAGCAAAAGTTTTCCAGAAAAGGAACCAAAAATATTGTCAAAACGATCTATGTGACTTGGCGTCAATAGCCTAGTGGTTAGTGCTTCAACATATAGCATCCAGGTGCTCGCGGCGACCTGAGTTCGATTCCCGACTTGAGGTCCTTTGCTGATCCTTCCCCTATCTTTGCTCCAGACACTTTCCTGTCTACAAATCTCCAGTGTCCCATCAATAAAGGCGAAAACTCCTAAATTATTAAAAAAAAAAAAATCTATATAACTGTGACTTTAGTGTTTCATCTGTATTCATAAGAAGCTCCAACAACAATGTTCTACACCATAATAAAACCAAAGTCCCTTTAAGGAAAGTTTTACAGCAATTTCTTCTAATTAAATTCCCTAATCAGGAAAAGAAAACTAAAAACATTTACACAATTCCTCATAATAATAGCAGAGCAACATATCACTTTACATGATACAATATACTCAATCAATTTAGACCAAAACTCAACATTTATTTTTGATTATTTATGCCACTGTCTCCATAATAAAAAAATTAAATGTTAACTTTTCATTAAAAAAAAATATTTTGTTTAAAAAAAGTGTATACAACTCGAGTTTTACTTGTTTTGAACACTTTAAAACGTCACTAAAAATAATTACGTTTGATTATTATAATATTTTTTGTTGCAACTGACTGGGCCATCAGAAATAATCGTTAGTGTTTAGTCCTGTATAAGTCTAAAATTTAATTCATAATGGTTTTGAAAGGGTCTTAAAAAGTCTTAAATTTGACATGATAAAACCTGCAGAAACCCTAATGATATTTGAACTTTAGTATTATTTTTTTCTCCATCGCCAGGTGTGAATGCAGCAGACGGTAACCCAGGCCAGGCATATTCAGACTGTTATCCTGTCATACTGGATGGGGCCATGATTGGGTGGGTGGAAAAAGAAGTGGCGCCATCAGTCATTGAATCTCTCCGTAGATTCAAGGTGAGAACTAATAATTATAGTTTTGCACTTGATCAAGCTATTTTTGTTATTTATCCTCAAAGTTTAAAGAGATAATAAGTACATTTACAATTTTAGGTGAACTATTTACTCACCCTCATGAGGTATCAAATCTTCTTCTGTTGAACACAAAACAAGATACTTTGAAAGAAACTGAAAACGTGTAACCATTGACTTCATTAGTAGAAAAAACAAGTGCTATGGAAGTTACAATTGGGTTACAGGCCTCCAACATTGTTCAAAATATCTTATTTTGTGTTCAACAAAAGAAAGAAGCTTAAATTATAATTAAATTATGACATGTGTAATTTGGGTGAACTATCCCTTTAATGATTTAATAAGTTTCAATGCATGTCCTCTGCAGGTGCTTGGAGAGAAAAAAATGCCACCCTGGACTGAGATCGTTCTGGTTCCTCAGACGGGTAAAGCCAGCTTGTACCCAGGCCTTTATCTGTTTACCACACCCTGTCGCATGGTTCGGACATTGCGAAACCTCAGTCTGGGCAAACAGGAGTTAATTGGCACATTTGAACAGGTGAGAACGGGATAGTTTTTGTTGAAACCCTGGTACTCGGCAAAAGAAATGACCCCAAATACATTACAAATCACTTTAGGTGAAAAATGAAATACCCTGCCATAGTTTACAATATAGAGCAAGTCAGGTTGTAGAAGAAAAAAATCTCAATCATCTTGTTCATATGGGAATTTTTAATACCTATACTAGCTGTGAGGTTAGTTTATATGTGCATTGAAGCTGCCACTCTGCATTATTTCTTTTTTAAAATAAAATCATGCCATTTAACCGCTGAATTAAAAACGATTACAAGTCATTTTCCAATCATAAATTGAAAAAATCAAATTCTATAGTGCTTTTCATTGTTTCTTTTTACCTGTTGTCACTGAACTAGTGATGGGAAGTTCGGATCATTTTACTGACTCTGACCTTTGAGTCTTGTTAATCGAGATGAACAAATCTTTTTTCCAAGTCATTACGTTCAATTGTCCAATATATTATTAAAATGTTATGAGTTGCTTCCAAACACGTCTAAAACTAGCCTAAACTTTGATCACGGAACAAACAAGTCATAACTAGGATGATATTAAAAAAGAGAAAAGAATAATTTATTGTTTAGCTGTTTTTTTTTGTCTTTGATTAGTTCAGCTCAGCTTATCTGACATGTCTTTACATTTGAGTGGTTCGTTCATGTGACACAGACAGTCCAATGCACACAGTCTGAGCTGAAAGAACGCATGATTATTTCAGCTTTTGAATCTTCAGGGTCTTTTAGTCGTTCGTTCATCGTGTGACTGCATGTAAAAACATAAGTGCGTTTGACTTGAACCATGGCTGCAGCCGGTGATTAACAAGGTTAGAGGGGCATAGGCAGGGCGGAGTTGAAAATGGAACCATCAAGTTGCGGGAGTCATAATGACTGATCACATGGCGTCATCATCATTTATTTATTTATTTTTATTTATTTATTTATTTTTCTTTTTTATTTATAACAAAAAATTTACAGTACAAATAAAACAGAATACAGTCTACAAACTATAGTTCGTTTTTAAACACCAAGGGAATTATGAATTAAATTTAAGTAGCCTATATAACAAACGCATGAGAGAAATAAGGGGAAACGAGAGGGCAATATAAACATAAAAAGGAAATATCAATGAATAGGCATATTATATACAAAGCAAGAAGCACAAATTCTAGGAGTTTAAACATCACTCTTTAGGCTAATACTTGTTTGAATATGCTCAAAAGAGGTTTACATTTATTACCATTTATAGATGTAAAACTTTCCAATAGATATTAGTGTAAAACCCAAATCAAGGTGTTTTGATTAAGTCCTAAACAATGATTAAGACAAAGATTTGAAAGCATTTTCAAAAAGATTGAACAAAAGGACATTCCCAAGATAAGTCAGCTTCAATTTAGCCAAAAGCTGATACTACAATAAAATATTTGTAGTATTTTAAAAAGCATGATATACAAGGTATAGATTGCATAAAAGTTAATTGTTTGTTTTCAAATTTGTGAGATGGAATTTGTCCAATAATAAACCCGAAACACACGTGGTTGTTGTCATGTGGTGAACTCTGCCATTTGTGTAATATTGGTGTTGTCATCGCAGCTCCTGCAGTCGCTCTTCAGATGCTGCACCGGCTGAGTCTGCTGTCTGATCTCGGAGCGCTGTCACGATACTTTTATGCCACATGTGACAGTCACGAAGCGTCTGCACAGCGTCAAGCTGGACAAAATTTCTTACCGGCATGCACCGCTTTAAGATAGATTTAGATCGATATGCGCGGCGCTGCATGAAGTCGAATGCACCTAAAGACTCAAAACCAAGGACTCTGGAAATCTTTCAAATCTTTTTCTGGCTCTGATTGCATATGATTGTCTTTCATGTGATGAATGAAAGACTCAAACCCAATAGAAGACTTAAAAAAAGGAACTAATCTAAGAAATTAACAAATCACTCCAGAAGAGGACTCCTTAGGGGCTGGGCAATATGGCAAAAATGCAATCCCAATAATTATTTTCTATATTGAACGATAATGATATATATTTCGATATAAGTTGTTAATGCTTCCACTTTTAAAAGAACATCCCAACTATGACTAAAGTTTGCATACTGCTGGTGGGAAAGTGAAACGAGCGTGCTAAACAACACTGGGAGAGACAGCATGACCTAATTTTGTCCGATAATTTTCGGCGACCAAAAATTCAGTGGATTTCTAATATCAACACATTTATAGATTCCTATTGTTGCATATTTCTGCAGGATGATTGGCTCTTAGAATCAATATGAAGTAAAAATGTCCAGAGCTTATTGTTATCAACAGAAATCTAATTGCGATTCGATATGATTGTTTATCGGCCCATTCCTAGGACTCATCGCTCTCGAGTCACACAATAGATTTATTCAAGATGAACGATTCATTTAAAAATTATCCATCACTAATGTCAACAGAAATAAACTGGAGGAGAATGCTTTTAAATGTCAGTCTCCTACTCTTTTAAATTAATTAAATATATGAACGATTTTGCCATCAGTGTAAATTGTAATGTCCATACACAACTCCAAATTTACTTCTTTTGTTCTTAGAGAGTGCATGTGTGAGCCATGTGTACATCTGGCAGTTACAGAAATGTGTATGTTTGTGTTCAGGTGTACCTGAATGTGGGCATCTTTGAGAAGGAGATAGAGGACGGAGTGACCACCCATCAAGAGCTCTTCCCTCACAGTATGTTGAGTGTAGTTGCAGAATTCATCCCTTTCTCCGATCACAACCAGAGTCCCAGAAACATGTACCAGTGCCAGATGAGTAAGAACCTCTCGCTTCCTTTCCTCCTTTTGTGATACCATGACTGCAAAAGTAAATAAATAAATATATATATATATATATATATATATATATATATATATATATATATATATATATATATATATATATATATATATATATATATATATATATATATATATATATATATATATATAAGCATGCTTTAAACTACATCCAGGGTGTCCACTGGGTATTAAAAGATAAGCCAATTTAGAGACATTTAAAGCCCTTAAACCATCTTAAATGCTATTTTAGAAGGTAATAAATTGTGTGTCTGTATACTAAAGTTTACCTAAACTTAATTTGTGAATATCAGGATGCTGTGTAGCTTATGAAATCAATTAAATCCTGGTAGATTTGACATCATGGTTCTTTGTTTACAGCATTATCTAGGGCAGGGGTGTCCAAACTCAGTCCTGGAGGGCCTGTGCCCTGCATAGTTTAGCTCCAACTTCCTTCAACACACCTCCCTGGAAGTTTGTAATGCACCTAGGGTCCGTTCTTCATACGTGGATTATTCAGTTAGCTGGATTTGGTTATTGACAATTTGACATGATCCAGGGATCGTTTCGTTCTTCAAAACTGATCCGAGGGTTGTTGTCATAGCAACAGTTCTGGTAGCTCAAACCTGCTAAGGAGCAGGTTCATCTCATATAAACAGGATTAGATCGGGTCAGTACAAGCAAAGATAATACTGAAAGTATATACCGAATTCTATTGTTATCTTACATTACTTAAATAAAAAAAATAAAAAACTTATGCAATCTTGTAAAAGTACAAAGACAAAGACTAAAGTTAATATGACGGTGATTTGATGCTTCACAAATTGCAAACACCTTATCAAAATGCTTTTGTAACCGTCCAGTTATTCTTTACACCGATTAAGAAACCGGCTACAATAATACTACTATGCCTACTATAATAAAGAAAATCCGCTTTAACTGTTAAACTCAATAAATTGCTAAATAGTCTTGACACATGAAAGGGTAAAGACTGCAGCTCATAACAAAGGTGAAAAGTTATTACGTATCATATTTAACAGACCGTTTACTACAAATTTTATATTATTTTGCTCACATGGATAATTGAATATTAATCAGATGATGTCATTACGCTGCTGTGCCATCAGCAAATTGTTGCTGATCATGAATTCGAGGATCGATAGATCTGTCCTTCACAACACACGCAGCGATCTCAGATCAGTTCATCCAGATATTTTAATCTGATTCATGAACTTGTTTGAAGAACCAAATTATCCAGAGATCAGTTATCAAGAATAACAGATCCAGGATCTGCCAAATAATCTTTGATTATTTAAGCGAGGTACAAGGAACAGGCCCCTAGAAAGAGCTTGATTAACTGGTTCAGGTGTGTTTAATCGGGGTTGGAACTAAAATATGCAGGACACCGGCCCTCCAGGACTGAGTTTAGACACCCCTGATCTAAGGAAACAACGTTATTCCTGCTGTTCTAGCACCACCTGCTGGATTAGCGATTTTATCATGTATATGTATAACGGTTTAGTATCTTACAATCAGTATTTAGTATTTAAACTATAAGTTAAAATGTTACCGGTTAAAACCTAAAGTGGCGATGAGGCCTTAATGTATGGACAGATAAAGGTATTGAATTACACAATCTGATTTCTGTATATACCCTGACATCTTACATGATTTTGTCATGTTGTAGGTAAACAGACCATGGGATTCCCACTGCACTCATACCAGTACCGATCTGACAATAAACTGTACCGTCTACAGACACCTCAGAGCCCTCTGGTCAGACCTGCAATGTATGACCACTATGATGTCGACAATTACCCTATTGGTACCAACGCAATAGTGGCGGTCATTTCTTACACTGGCTATGATATGGAAGATGCTATGGTAAGGAAACTTTTCCCGTTTTCTGTTTAACAGAGAGCAGATTTTTTTCCACACATTTCTAAACATAACAGTTTTAATAACTTATCTCTAATAACTGATTTATTTTATCTTTGCCATGATGACAGTAAATAATATTTGACTAGATATTTTTCAAGACATTTCTATACAGCTTAAAGTGACACTTAAAGTCTTAACTAGGTTAATTAGGTTAACTATTCAGGTTAGGGTAATTAGGCAAGTTATTGTATAATGATGGTTTGTTCAGTAGACTAATCGAAAAAAATTTTGCCTTATGCTTTTATTCTAGTCGAAATAAAACAAATAAGACTTTCTCCAGAAGAAAACACATTATCAGACATACTGTGAAAATTTCCTTGCTCTGTTAAAAATCATTTGTGAAATATTAAAAAAATAAAAAAAAAAATAAAAGGGGGGCTAATAATTCTGGTGTGAGAATTCTGTGTGTGAGCGATTTACATGGTAAGTCAATGCAAAGACGAGAATAGACCATGCGGCATGATTCGCGCAAATTAAGTGGCGCCAGTTGAGCGTTTCGCTTTTGTAGGGGCGCAATTATGACGTAGTGCCTGTTGTTGGTGCCCCGAGGGGAAATCTTCTTGCTGACACCAGACAACAGCTCATCAAACTGGGCTTGGCTCAGTCGGAAGCACCGCTGAAAGCCTCCATCATCCAGGTGTAGTTTCTAAAGGAGTTGATGTACAGCTGGGTGCACCTCTGAAAGGATTTAGTGGAATCAGACTGGGGTTGGGCGATGTCGACCAATTTAGCATCGTACGATGTCTAATGTGAAACATCGCGATGGACAATGGCGTCGTCGTAGGCGGCGGTTAATTAATTATTTATGAATAATTATTTAATTCATAACAAAATAATTATTTGTAGCCTACCGTTTCAACTACCTGACTTGCATGGTCTTTGTTTTACCCATAACCAAATCATAAATAAATAAAGATAAGTTACACACAAATTACCACCTGTCAATCACTTTCTCCGCAGGTCTCTGGCATGAATAGGCAGAGTGATCTGTGTCGTTATAATGGCGTCGACAAACTTGGTTTGTAAAAAAGATGCACAGCCAACAGGAACCAACCAACAATATCTGAGGTTTTCGCTAAAATTACAAGCATGAAAGCGAAAGACTGAAGCAGTGTACTGACGCTGTGACACGTTACTTGATAGATGCAAAAGACGGAAGAGTCGTTAGATAGAGCCAAGATTAATTAAACATCACATTTAACAACTTTAGTGAGACGTGATCCAGCAGGACATCCTTGATAAACTGTCCGACATGCACTGTTCTCTGGGCTGGAGCTCAGACGCTGCAGCGCATGACAGAGGGTTTGTGGTGTGTGTGTGTGGTCACGTTAATGTGCGTTTTCAGCTGTATAGTGTGGAAGGATGGCTTTTCAGAAAAGCTAGGTGAATACCATTTTAAAACTAAGACGTATTAGTGTAAACCAGGGCGGGTTGCTGCTGCGACGGGGGGATGCTCAGCATAGTGATGTCTATCAGTCATCGGCGATGGACAATGGCATCATCTATCGACCCAACACTAAATCAGACATGGTGCCAAACAAATCCACGCTGTTTTTCAGTATCCCTAAAGCACATAAACACAGACATTTTCTCAATAAAATCCATGTTAGCCATTTAGTAATGAATCTAGAGCAGGGATGGGCAAACTCGATCCTGGAGGGCTGGTGTCCCTAGTTTTGCTCCAACCCTAATCAAACACACCTGCTTGTAGTCTTCTAGTGATCTTAAAGACACTAATTAGGGTGTTCAGGTGTGTTTGATTAGTGTTGGAGCAAAACTCTGCAGGGACACCGGCCCTTGAGGATCAAGTTTGCCCATGCCTGATCTAGAGTCACCGGGCAAACAGAAGACCTGTCCATGACGCTATTGTGAAGTAAAATTGATGCACAAAAGAAGCGAATTTGATGCGCGAATGAAGCGAGTAAACTTAAAACTTCACGCTTCTATTTATGCGGGAATAGCATGATTTATCTGCTCGTGCCACGTCTGGTCTGAACACAGCATGAAGCATTTTTTTTTTTTGGTTAGTCTACAGAACGAACCATCGTTATACAATGATTTGCCTAATTACCCTAACTTGTCTAATTAACCTAGTTAAACCTTTAAATGTCACTTTAAGCTGTAGTAAAATATTATTTACTGTCATCATGGCAAAGATAAAATAAATCAGTTATGAAAAAAATGAGTTACTAAAACTATAATGTTTTGGATTTTGTTAAAAAAAAAGAAAAAGTCTTCTCTCCATTAAACAGAAATTGGGGGAAAAACATACAAGGGCCTAATAATTCATGACTGCTAATAATTCTGACTTCAACTGTATATATTTTTGTGATTTTTAATTTTCTCTAGATCGTCAACAAGTCTTCATGGGAGCGTGGCTTTGCTCATGGTTCTGTTTACAAGACTGAAATCATAGACCTTTCGGAGAAGGTCAAAGGCGACGACAGCACTGTGTTTGGGGTGAAGCCGGGCGACCCTAAAGTTATGGGCAAGCTTGATGCAGATGGACTGCCGTTTATCGGCTCCGTGCTGAAGTACGGAGACCCTTTCTATGGCTACATCAGTCTCAACACCGGCCAGAGCCATGTGTATTTCTACAAGTAAGGCATCACTTTTGTTTTTGTTAATTTTGTTTAGTAATAAAATGGTCTCTAAATATAGTCATGTTAATTTTTATCTTTCTATTTTAGTATTGTTTTTATATTCTGTTTTCAATATTTTTTAATGCGCTTTTGTCATTTTCATCATTTAATTGAATTATTCATGAGCACTTAAACGGTACTTTTTAGGGATGCACTGATACCATATTATTTTTTAGATCCGATCCAATGCAAAAAATACGAAATATCCACTGATACAAATACCAATCCGATAATCCGAGTTACAGAAACTCAAATATCTCTTCTGTAGTAAACATTCACCTAAATACAGACTACTTCATTAAAGAAAAAAACTATAGGCATAGATATCCTGTATATAGATGGAGAAACAGCGCAAAGTTCTCCAGTATCTGCTGCTCCTTCGAAAACTTAGTAACACAAAGGGAAGATTTCAATGCATTGTGGATATAGGCAACATATTTTTGAGCCTCATTTTTAAATTTTGAGCCTCATTTTTAAATTTTAGGTACTTTGTGTATGAAACAAAAGTAATAATGCGTCCAGTGTTGTGATCTAACAGACACGGAGCAAAATGTATCATGATTTAGAAACGACAATGAACTCCTGCAAGTCAAAATAAAGTCTTTTAATGCAAAAGTAAACATGTTTAAAAAAAAAAAAATGTGGCATCAAAACCGATATCCGATTTGAGTATCGAATCGGTGCATCCCAATTATTCATTCATTTTCTTTTTCATCTTAGTCCCTTAATTAATCAGGGGTCGCCACAGCAGAATAAACTGATAACCTATCCAGCACGTTTTACGCAGCGCATGCCCCTCAAGGCTGCAACCCATCACTGGGAAACATCCATACACACTCATTCACACACATACACTGTGGACAATTTAGCTTACCCAATTCACCTGTACCACATGTCTTTAAACAGTTACATACATGTAGCCTATAATAAATTATTCATGTACTCTTAAATGTTACTTTTTTAGGGTTGTACCGATACCATTTTTTAAAATCCAATCTGATGCCAAAAATTCGGAATATCTGGTTTCTGCTTCAGCAGATGCTGCAACTAAAAGCATCAACCATTATTATTGCACAAAAATTACATAAATGTGATCGCCCAGCTGTAATAAAATGTTAAGACATTTTGAGCTTTTTAACCACAGATGTCATTTCAGGCACTTAAAGGAACACTCCATTTTAAAAAGGGGGCTAATTTTCAACTCCCCTAGAGTTAAACCTTTTGAGTTTTACCATTTTTGTATCCGTCCAACACTTTTAGCTTAGCTTATCATAATTATTAAATCGGATTAGCATTAGCATCTCGTTCAATTCACTAAAGAGTTTTGAGCATTTTCCTCAAAGCTTTTCTTCTGTAGTTACATTTGTGTACTAGTTTTTTGTTGTCTTAATTCATTAATTTCTGAATAGGGTTGTCACGATACTGGAATTTGGTACCAATCGATACTGGAATTTTAAAAACTTCCATTTCCTGCTAACATTTGAGCGCGTTCTTAAACAGCGCTGATTTGCTGTTGTGTTCACATGCTCAACAGAAATGACTGTGATTGGCTGTGATGGTCATCGGTTCACCGAACTTGCCGCTGTTTACTGAGTGTAAACACAGATACAGGGACACTGGAGCGTTTCAAATCACATCAATTAGCTGGTTTGTCGATAAGATGACATACGAGCTATTCGCAGATGAATCGAGGTTTTAAAACGCTCAAGTGTCCTTGTATCTGTGATTACACTCAAATGTTAGCAGGAAATTGACGTTTTTCAAATTTCAGTATCAGTTGGCACCAAATTCCAGTATCGTGACTACCCTATTTCTAACTGCGTACAAAATCACATGCTTCCATAATATATAGTACGCGTGCCAAGTAGTATGTCCGAATTCACAGTATGCGAAGTACCCAGGCAACCTACTACTTCCGACGAGATTCTGGAGTGCGCATCCGATTTACGATGCGCTATCTTTTAATGCCTCACGAGAGAATTCATGAATAGGAGTGAAGTGACGCAACTGACGTGGGTAGGTCACGTGATATTGATGACAGATGTAGTACGTCCAAGTTACACTCTTACTAACGTTTATACTATATAGAACATACTTTTCTAATGGTCGCGTTGTAGATTCAGATATAGTATATACTTGAGTAGGCAATTTCGGACGCAGCCTCTGTCTTTAGGTTTTGACTTCTGAACCTTTGTTTTTTTTTCAGGTACCAAGAAAGCTGTGTGATAGACAATATTAAAGTATGCAGCAATGAGACTGGAACTGGACGCTTCAAGCGCATTTGCGTCACATCCCGCGTTCCCAGAAACCCCACCATCGGAGACAAATTCGCCAGCAGACATGGACAGAAGGGAATCCTGAGCCGTCTGTGGCCTACAGAGGACATGCCGTTCACTGAAAGCGGCATGAGCCCAGACATCCTATTCAACCCTCATGGCTTCCCCTCTAGAATGACCATCGGGATGCTCATCGAGAGCATGGCAGGAAAATCCGCTTCCCTTCACGGCTTGTGCCATGATGCCACACCATTCACATTCTCTGAGGAAAATTCAGCACTCGAGCACTTTGGGGAGATGCTGAAAGCCGCCGGATACAATTATTATGGCACAGAGCGCCTGTACTCTGGCCTCAGCGGCTTGGAGCTCGAAGCGGATATCTTCATCGGGGTGGTTTACTACCAGCGCTTGCGTCACATGGTCTCCGACAAGTTTCAAGTGAGAACTACAGGAGCGAGAGATAAAGTGACCAATCAGCCAATGGGAGGCAGGAACGTTCAGGGAGGAATCCGCTTTGGAGAAATGGAGCGGGATGCTCTGCTGGCTCACGGGACGTCGTTTCTGCTTCACGACCGGTTGTTTAACTGCTCGGATCGCTCTGTGGCGCAAGTTTGCATGGACTGTGGTAGCCTGTTGTCACCACTTCTGGAAAAGCCGCCACCTAATTGGTCGGCTACACGTCATCGGAAAACCATCTGCCTGTTATGCAATAAGTCTGACTCTATCGAGACCGTGTCTGTGCCTTATGTGTTCAAATATTTCGTAGCAGAGCTTGCAGCAATGAACATTAAAATCAAGTTAGATGTCAAGTAAAATAGCATTTTGAGTGCTTTCAGTTGCTTTGCTGGCTTGATAAATAAAGTTCCTGAACTGAATTTGTCATTTTTATTCACTCGAGTGTTTATGTCTTGTAATAATTTCAGCAGAATTGGAATAAAACAGAGTTATAGTTCAGATTCTCATTCTCATTTTTTAGTAGGTATTATTTATATCCAATTAAAGACATGTTAAAATGTTAAATACTTTGGTGTCAATAGCTACTAGTGGTGTAACGGATCACTTTATGGTTTTTATTCACGGATCGGACTGTTTTTTTGGATCAGCTAAAAAGGAGAGACAAATGTAATTTGCTTTCCATTTATTACAAAAACAGTACTGCAAGAAACTTTTGCTTTTAACAAACAGAACTTAGAAGCTGTAATTTAATTAAAAATAAAATTAAGAAATAATCAGCTGAATAAAAATAAATTGGAAAATTTTCAGTACTGTGAAAAACTCACTGTCACTACTACAATAATTATTTTTCAATAAATGATTCAGTTATTCACTCATAAAACTCCATGTTTCATTGCTAGATGTGTCATTTATTAAGAATTACTCAATGCCTTATTTTTGATTTTGGTTGTCGCCACCTATTGGTTAAATAATGTGATCGCTGCCTACAACATTTATTTTTCAGCATATGACATGACTTTAATCTTGACCAAAAAACATCAGTGGATTTATCTAAACTATAAACTATTATCCCAGTACTTCTGTTATTTGACTGTTGTTTAACTATCTCAAAATACTAAAGACCGAATCTCTTTCTAGATTTTTGCATTTTTCACACAGATTTGAATGCAGCAGTTCGAAGGATTAATAAACACATGCAAATCACCTATAATTTATGTTGTGTGGGTGTTGAGATCCCGATCTTTTAATGATTAATCGTGCAGCTTACACTGAATGAAATATTAAACTGAAATATTTTTTACTTAAGAATATTCAGATATTTGCACAAGAAAAAAGACAAAGAAAAGTAAGAAAAGCATTTTTTCTGTACATGAATACTGTTGGGCTCCCCAGAAAACTGTCAAAATAGTGCTATTCAAACGATCTTGGGGAACTATTCATATTGCAATATTTATCGCAGAAAAATAAAATATCGCAATATCAGTTTTTTTTTCCAAAATCATGCAGCCCTACCTTCTGTTAATGACAGCACAATTTTATAAAAAGAACATGATAATCATTCATATAGCAAAATAAAGTAAAAGATTGAATATCCAAGGGTAAAACTCATGACACATTGTTTTTATTCAGATAATTATCAGCTACCACAAAACACATGGAAAACTCAAAATATCATATCAAGGTATTATTCGCAACAAAAGGCAAGCCTTTCTGAAGAAACGACGGTAGTGATTTGTAATGAGGTTCTACCATAACATTTCTGTTACGCGCAATTTTAAGGCTTTGTGAGTGAGTTCCAATGGAGCGAACAAACGTTTCAATTAGAATCAAGATAGAAAGCACGTGCGTTCGACTAAGAAAATGTATTCTTATAACGTTACTCGAACAGTCGTGTAACGTTACCAGACGCTATAGATAGCAGTTCTCAAAAGAATTGCACAAAATTATTTAGTAGTTTGAACATGGCAGAAATGCTTAAAAACAAACGGCTGATATATTCACTTACAGCAACGATTAAAGTACTAACAAACAGAGTAGAGCAAAATTATCATTATAAATAAAGATGAAATGCTAGGCCTAGGTTATACAAAATGGTGATAGCAGTGCACATAATGTTTACTTACTTGAAAACGCTCCAAGTAATGACCCCGTGAAAGTTGTAGTAAGCAAACCGCGGCCATTTGAACAGCTTTTTTATAGTCAGCGTTTCGTCATCAGCTCACATGAATTAAGAGTGCCTTTCTGCTCATTTCAAAGAATCGATTACAGATTAAACGCTGAAATCTACATATCAAGTGAATTTCGGTTTGAGACAAATACATTTATTTTATTTTAATTGTACATCAGTTATTTAAATACCTGAATGGATAAGTCACCCAATTGATTAATTCAAATACTGCAGTTATTGCGTGCCATGCTCGATAACTTACATTTACAATAATTACAATTTACAAATGCCCTAAGTGCTTTAAAACACAGGTTTATTCAGAAATGTTTTGGTATAGCTAAATGTGTTTTATTTATTACTTCTTGACCGCAGCCCAGCATTATTCATTCATTCATTTTCTTTCGGCTTAGTCCCTTCATTAACCTGGGGTCGCCACAGCGGAATGAACCGCCAACTTATCCAGCCTATGTTTTACACAGCGGATGCCTTTCCAGCGGCAACCAGTCTCTGGAAATGCCCAGCATTAATATTCTGTAAAACCCAACAGTCAACTTTATCAAATGAAATGAGTGTAGTTAACTCAAAACTTACTGAAAGTCAATTCTACTCATTTGAAAAGAGTTTTGAACCCAGTGTTGTAGGTAATGGGTTAATTAAATACCTCATTACTTTAACTTAAATGGAGTAAGTTACTCAGGATTAGTTTTGGAACTCAAATGGTTTGAGTTACCTTAACTTATTGGGTTTTACAGTGTAGTCAGAGGAAAGACAGCCCAGAGTTTGCTTTACCATTTCTCTTTTAAGTCACCTCCATTTATTCCTCAAAATATTGTGTGAATTCAAATGGGTGTGTTGTGTTTTTGTGGTTCGAGCCTACCTGCACATATGATCTGCTGTTTCTGAACCGAAGCATTTGCGTGACATTAACACACACCTTCATTCACTCCAATAGAAAGCATATTTAGACTGTCTGAATTGTTTAGTCTGGTCTAGCATCTAGTGAACTTTGTGCCATTTAAAGCTTGAAAACATTAGATTACATGGCAATGATTTTTCAAGAGTTTCCAGCATCTGTAAAAACCCTGAAAAGTATGGATATTTATTAACAGTGTTACCTCAGAAACAATAAATTGTAATACATGAACAACTCAAAGTAGATCTTGCAGATTGTCATTTTTTAATTAAAATAATTAAAATTGGGCTTAATTCATATGCACTCAGCTGGTCATATAAACTCCACGAGGACCACAAATGTATAGCCCCAAAAAATGTTCATTACATTTTTCAAAGACATTTGCTTTAAAGGTGCCATAAAATTCAATATTATGAATTCCAGCAGAGTAACCTCAACACGATCTCACTGCAACTCATACTTTTTAATTTAGTGGCTAATTCTTATGAATTGGTATGATCTCATTCATACAATTTAGTACAATTTGCTTATCCTCCAATGACGGTTGGGTTTAGGGGCAGGGTTGGGTGCCATGACTCCTTTTAAAATCGTACAAATTCGTACGAATTATTCACTAAACTAACAAAACGTAAAATACTTACGTTTCCTTGTGAGATCAGGCTGGTAACCTAGGTTGCTCCAGAGTTTTACTGTGGATGAAATGCAGCCTAAATCATAACTATTAGACTAAAGGGACAGACAGAGATGTATTTAGGGTTGTTGGGTTAGTAATTAATATCAATCTCTGCATAAACAGAAGAGTGATATGACGACGTATACACATTTATACTCTGCAGATTGCATTTATTTGTTGCCTCATTTCAAACGTACACAGCAAATTTCACAATATACAGGTTAAACTGCGAAAAGATATATTTAAATAGACATTATGGGTGCACTCACACTAGGCTATCCAAACTGTGCCTGGATGCGTTTCCCAGTTTGTTGGACAAGTGTGAGTGCTCCTAACTAAGTCCATGCGTGGTTCAGTTGGCCAGCCCTGGCCTGATTGGAAGAGGTGTGCCAAATCGTGATTTGGTTTGGCTTTGGCATGGTATGCTTGTAGTGTGAGTGCAAAGTGCACCTGAGCCCGAAACTAAAGACGCAACCTCACTTTTAAGAGACTGTTTCATATGAATTTATTAATCATTCTTTCTGTTCAATGAACGCTAACTGTCACAGTTTATTAACAATACAAAGCGCTCCCTGCATGTCAGTCTCTGCAGCTCAAAGACGATTTATGATAATTTATGAGCCTCAAAAGTGGTGGATCTGTTGGGCAAAATATTTGACTGCGCGTCACTGCATCACAAACGACTAAAAATAATACAAAACGATATAATTAAAGCAATGTCCACTGTGCTGAGCGAGAGCGCTTCTCTTCCTGTTAAACTGAACAGTCACATCATCGATGATGTAAGCATGCTCCGGCTCGGAAGGTAAAGATGCAGTGCGAGTGCAGGCCATCGGGGGGAGAGGGGAGGGGGGACAATCACGATTCGGCACGGTTCAAGGCAACTGTACCTAGTGTGAGTACACCATATGCCAGGGCTATTCAACTGGCGACCCGCAGGCCAAACCTGGCCCCTGAGGCAATTTGTTCCGGCCCTCCAAATAGTGTGACCAAGACATTAAAAATAAATTTAGTTCAGTCAAAAATACAGCACAAGCTGCAGTTAAAGGCTGCGCAGAGCGTGAGTCACCTGACATTAAGCGAGTGAGTGGCGCGAGGAACCGAAAACATTTAGATATGTTTGTAGAAAAGGCTTTTTGTACAATGCACTGATATTGTTAATAAGGATGCAATGATTAGCTGATTTCACTATTAACCGTGCTTTATTCATTACGGTTCTCTACGGTTCATTACTTCTCAACGCCGTGTTTCTGTTTCATGGAACGAAACTGCTACAATTAAACAAAGTTATGCCACCTGTGTGCTTGTTTAAAGTTCCGAGCTTATACCGAGGCTAATACGCACGCACATTGGATTAACTATAGCAGCAGGCCATTCACATATGGCGTCTTTTCCGCACACAAGTTCATTATTTCCAATGGAGACGTGCGCATGTTGGTAGCGGTGCGTGCACGGCTCGCAAGCAGGCCAACAGACTAGTGCCCTCCAGACACACACAGTAGAAATTATCTCACGCTGTAGCGGTGAGAGTTGTGCGTGGCTTTCAGTGCAATGTAAGCAAAAGATACGTTAGACCAGGGGTCACCAATCTCGGTCCCTCCAGGGTTTAGCTTCAACTTGCCTCAACACACCTGCCTGGGTGTTTCAAGTATACCTAGTAAGACGTTGATTAGCTTGTTCAGGTGTGTTTGATTAGGGTTGGAGCTAAAATCTGCAGGACACCAGCCCTTCAGGAACAAGTTTGGTGACCCTTGTGTTAGACGAATTATAACAAATGATTAAATTGATTATGTACGTATGAACACAGATAATAACAACAGTTCATTTAAATACTTAGCTAATATATAGCTTAAATTAACATTAGACAAACATTTTTATTTTTTTATTTAATCATTGTTCTGTCATTTATTTTCATTGTAAAATTATCACTAAGAGCTGCGCATCGTTGGATTTGCTCTTCAGTATTTGGACTCTCAGTAGTGATTATTAAACCACACTGAACTGAGCTAAACTGAACTTAACTTAAACACTACAAACTGAACTACACTGTTCCTATTTACTGTTACCTTTTATGTGAAGCTGCTTTGACACAATCTACATTGTATAAGCGCTATACAAATAAAGGTAAAGGTGAACTAAAGTTTAAATCAAAAACAAGTCCAAAGAGAGAAATTGTTTGTTTTTTATGAATATTTTGTGCTGTTTGGTTACTGAGCAGCAATAAACAACACATTAAAATATAAGCAGTTTTCTAAACTAGCAGTGTTTTGAATTTAATAAATGCATAATAATGGTGATAACCATGAAACGATGATTATTCTTCAGACTATATAATCGTACAACCAAAATCTATAATTGTTGCATCCTTAATTGTTATGCAGTTAAAAACAGAACATATGAATGTGTCTGAAGGTAGAAGAAGCCTACTTGAGCAATACACTGATTTTGTTGTGTTTCGAAATACAACTTTTAAATATGTTTGTATAATGCAGTGATGTTATGTAGTCTCAAAATACAACATATTAACATTTTAATGTAGAAAAATACATCGTGAGTGTCTTAAGGAGCAAAAATACAACATATGGGCTCTTATGTTGCTGTTGTGTCATCACTTATTGCAATAAGTCATATCTCTCTGGCCCCTCGTTTGGGATGCATTTCATGAACTGGCCCCCATGACAAACTAATTGAATAGCCCTGCCCTATGCCTTCTAGTAGTCACATTGATACATTTTTTTAATCTATATATCCCACATTTTGCATTCTGCCTGCTTTACAAAACTGCTCTTTTACTCTTTCAAAATAAGAGTCCAGCATATATAGAAAGTATAATACAAGCTTAGGGAAGACACGGTGGCTCAGTGGTTAGCACGGTCGCCTCACAGCAAGAAGGTCGCTGGTTTGCATCCGCTGTGTAAAACATATGATGGATAAGTTGACAGTTTCTTCCCCTGTGGCGACCCCTGACGAATAAAGGGACTAAGCCAAAGGAAAATGAATGAATGAATACAAGCTTAGATCAATTTAAAATAGAAAATTATTACTGTTGTAATCTCACTAGGCAACATTGCGGCCAATCAAACGCCTCCTGGAGCACGCATATTAATGATCCAGTGTGGAACATCATAGTCAATGTTTTGTTTGGATTGTCCTGTCTTTTACATTCACTGGATTTACATGAGAACAAGGAAAGAATGGTGTTTGAGGCTCACGGTATGTCAATATTGAGCTCTTATTATTCAGATATGCCTAAGTAAATCTCAATTTTCATTCTATAGCACCTTTAAAATTAAAAAGTACATCATGCCAGCTGAGCTAGAACTTCATTCAGATGCAGTACAGTAGGTAGAGTGTAGTCTGGAGTTACAGAGTCCTGCGGGAGAGATTTACTGCCAGCATTTATCCACACAGTTGCCCGAACTCCAGCATTAATGCCTCCCTGGATGTCTGTGCTAAGAGAATCTCCCACCATGATGCAGTCCTGCGGCCGAACTCCTGCAGACTCAAAGCAGTGAGTAAAGATGGAGCATGCCGGTTTCTGCTCCGGATGATCTCCTCCGACTACCACCAAACTAAAGAGACCCTCACATCTCACTGCTTCGATCTTCTCCCGCTGCGTCTGAGTGTCGCCATTGGTGAGCAGAAGCAGTTTGTAATTCTTCTGCAGTTCCTCCAGCAGTGCTCGAACCTCCGGAGACAAATTCAGAGCCTGTAAGCGTGTGTTTTTCCATGTGTAGTAGCATCTGGAAGCCAGAGCTGGATCGGGATCTGTGCCCGATGTCTCCTGCAGGGCTTCATACCAGTGCTGGATCCTCACGTCATCTATCGTTTTTTCTTCTGATGGGTCGAAGGACTCTTGGAGAAGCTTTCTTAAGAAGCGCTCACAGATGTCTCTTATGTGGCTTTCCAGCACAGGTGACGACTTGAGCAGCTCACACACCTGAGGAACATGCACATCACAAAATCAAGATAGTTTTTTTAACAACAAATTAAAATTGATTTCAAGTGTTCAAGTGCAGGTGTAAATTGACAGCATTTATCCAAAAAAGACTGTTATACTATACATCAAAGAATCTTTAACATTTTATTTTAATGACCTAAAGCTATGCAAATACAAGGGTGCTTTGGTAAATGTGGTATATTTGGTATATATCTGGGCTGAACAATATATCGTCTGAGCATTGATATCGCACTGTGTGTATCTGCAATATTCACATCGCAGGATTAGATTATTTATTAAAGATTAAGATTTTATTAAACATGTTTTTTTATTATTTATGCAATAATGACCATATTATTTTTTACATTTGATTGTTTAATTCTTGTACTTGTTGCTTTGTCGTTTTTAAATTTATTAGATTTTATGCAGATGTAACTCATAGAAGACTTCTTCATCCCTTCATCCCGTCAAATCTAAATGAATGAAATCTTTCCAAATAGAGCTATTCAAATCATCTGATGAAATTAGATATATTGCAACAAAAAATTATTGCAACGTCAGGTTTTTCCAACATCGTGTAGCCCTAGTAATATATATTATATATCATATACAGTTGTAGTCATAATTATTAGCCCCCTGAATTATTAGTCCCCCTTTTTATTTTTTCCCCAATTTCTGTTAAACGGTGAGAAGATTTATTTTTAACACATTTCTAAACATAATAGTTTTAGTAACTCATTTCTAATCACTGATTTATTTTATCTTTGTCATGATGACAGTAAATAATATTTGACTAGATATTTTTCAAGACACTTCTACAGCTTAAAGTGATATTTAAAGGCTTAACTAGGTTAATTAGGTTAACTAGGCAGGTTAGGGTAATTAGGTAGGTTGTTGTATAATGATGGTTTGTTCTGTAGACTATCAAAAAAATAGCTTAAAGGGGCTAATAATTTTGAGCTTAAATGGATTTAAAAAAAATTTTAAACTGCTTTTTAAAAAATCATAGAATAATTCTGACTTCAACTATATTTTAGTAACAGCATTTGACATAACTAATAACATTTTTGGCCTAAAATATGGTATTAAAATACAGGAGTACTTTGATATCGTCCATACTAAGAAGTATTTTAAATAATTTCATGCTGAGTGTTTTAAAAACATGGTAAAATTACTTTCACTTTAAATATACACCTGAAAGTATGACAAACAAAAACCAAAACGTATGTCAAATTAAGCCTTCGCAATACTGTGATATTTTCATATACCATGAACCAAAAACCATAATTAATACTATGGTACTTTGATGATAAACATAAAAAATGTAAATACATCAAAGAATACCATTTCATTAATATTTAATTTTAATGACCACAAGCCATGTACACACAAGGATGATTTGGTATACTAACAAAATTTTAGTAACAGCATTTAGCATAACGAATATAATTTTTTACCAAAAACATGGTATTAATAGTGCTATAGTGCTGATATAACCGATACTAAGAAGTAATCAAAAAATATCATGGTAAGTGTCCTAAAAACAAGATTCTTTCACTTTGAATCCTAACAGTAGGTCAAATCAAACTTTAATAATATCATAGTATTTTGCTTCTGTGTATGCCAAATAACATCATAGCATGTGTCCAAAACTATAGTAATACTATATTACTTTGATGCAGTATATAAGTATGTCAAACAATATTTACCATACATTACACGACCATGATAATACAAATGGAAAAAAGTACACAAAAAAAATAAATAAAAATAATAAAAAAAAAAAAAAATATATATATATATATATATATATATATATATATATATATATATATATATATATATATATATAGCATGACATTTGCTCAAAAAAAGCAATACCATGAAGGTGTCCAAAAACTTGGTAATATATAATGGTACTCTGATATAGTTCTAACATATCATGGGGTTGTATTATATGAATCCACTTATGTCCAATTAACGCCATTACAGTGTATAAAAACCATAGTATACATAGTATTGTTTTATTTTATATTCTATGTATGCACTGTTTAAACTAGCAATAAAACAAACATGGTAATACCATATGGTACTTTGTATGTCCATTAACGTTAACACCATTACATGTGTTTAAAGACAGTAACGTAAAACTGTATAGTCTATTCTATGCCTACAAATACGCCAAATTAAAACCATAGCAATACCATAGTACATTGAAGTTTACAGTATAACTTACAAGTGAATCAAAAACAATGGTAGTACTACAGCGTGTTTTCGAGCATTAATCATATTCATTTATTTACCTTCTGAATGGCAGTTCGTCCTGCTCCTGCTGTATCGATCAGCGTGTTATCCAAATCAAAAATAATCGATAAAACCCCGCGACTTCCCATCATATATTCCACATATGCAGCCGATATTCACAGCAGTTCCGAACACGCGGAGCTCCGGCTGCTGACGTGGGACACGCTCGCATTGCATCCTGGGAGATGTAGTTCTCAAAAAGAACACGTTTTTGTTTCACGTTAATATTTGTTATTAAGTTAATACTATATATTCAATTATTTTAACCAAATATGGCTTACATAAATAAATAAATAAGTTAAAACACTTCATACAATAAAAATTACTTAATATTAAATCATTTGTTTATTTGACAGGGACAGAGACATGCACAATACAATGACCTTAAAAAGGAAATATGTTTTGTGCCAGGCTTTAGTAATTGTGCTATAAATAAGTGCTATTTTCCAACCTATTAATATTGATACAAATTAATTAACTGACTTTTCTAAAAGTGAGTAGCTTTTTATTTGCAACAGAATTACCAAATATATATAAAATATTGTCTTGTATAAATATTAAGTGCAAATATTCTGTCGCTTAACACAGAAAGTTTTATTTGCAGATCAATTTATGATCAGTCTCCCTGTTAAAAAAAATCATTGAGAAGTTAAATGTAAAAGCTGCATTTTGCAACAGAAGTATTTTACATTAGGCACATTTCCAGCATGCAGTATTATGTGGCACACGACACAGTAATCAGCTGGAGCATCTGCACTGCAGCTGAGACGTGCGAGCTGGCAGCTCTGTGAATGAGGTTACGTGAAAATCTTTACTCCTACTGTATGATCTGCTCTCAATAAAGGTTCTTATCAGATCACATGCACTGCAACTGGTGTACGTGTGAGATGTACTGTCTACAGTTCAACCATGTGATCACTTACTGTAGCCTGCTTGCACAGCTACATCTCACCAGATTACCAGATTTTTTTGTTATGCTAGATAATAAAATAGCTGAGTTTATGCTAAACGTAAACCCTATAACAATATATTTAGGAAAGTATTTAGAAAATAATCCACATTTTTAAAAAATCATATCGCAATTGACAAGAAATAAAAGACACAAACACTAAAATAAACAAAAATAAATAAATAAATAAGCTTTTAAATGAGAAATTCTATATTCAAAATGAAGATTTGTTTGTTTTTGTGAAATGTTTAAAGCACACTCATACACTAAATTTGGCCAGTACACTTGGGAAAGTTAAATTGTTGAAGATAAAGATAATTATTAGGATGGCTTGAAAAAGCCAACATACTATTATACTACATAAACTTACTATTCGTCCGTCGAATTTCTATATGCATCTCCTCCTAAACCATTCATACTACAGCCACCAAACCTACTCCAAACCTCCAAATTGCTCTGACTCGGGTTGCTATATCTTTTCCATCTGATCCGACTTACGGTTTTCTGAAAACTGACCCGGAAAATTCAGAAATTCCCATTAACTTAACATTGGACCAAACTTTATGACCTCATAACTTTCCACCAGACTGTCATACAGACTTAATGTTTTGCTCATTTAACTCAGTCCACCAATCTGCCAATCACTGATGACTTTTAAATTTACTAGCCACACTTCCATTATAAAAAACTGCCACTGACTTTACATTGGACATACCAACAACAATTCATCCTAGAAACATACTAACATACTAATCATACTAGCAACATAAGAATATACCAATTCATGCTAAAAACATACTAACAAACATACTAATCATACTAGCAACATGCCAATTCATACTATAATCATACTAGCAACACACTAACTCATACTAAATGTATGCTAACAACATGCTAGTTTATACTAGAAACATGCTAGCAACATGCTAACTCATGCTAGAACCATGGAAATGTATGTTAGCAACTGCCTAGCAATCCCTCAAAACACCTTAGCAACTGTCTAGCAACCACTCAGAACACCATAGCAACTGCCTAGCAACATCTTAGCAACCACCTAGCAATGCCTTTTCAACCACTTAGCAACCACTCAGAACACCCTAGCAACTACCTAGCAACACCTTTGCAACGACCTAGCAACCACTCAGAACACCTTAGCAACCTTCTAGCAACACCCTAGCAACACCTTAGCAACCATTCAGAACACCTTAGGAACTGCCTAGCAACCGCTCAGTGGCTGATCCTAGCAACCACTCAGAACACTGTAGCAACCACCTAGCAGCACCTTAACAACTACCTGGAACACCCTAGCAAAGCCTTAGCAACCGCTGTGCAACCACTCAGAACACCTTAGCAACACCTTAACAAACAGTCAAAACACTTAATGTAGTTATCTCTCTATGCCAACTGCTTAAAACTTCTTTAAACTACTTCAATTATTTAATTTTTAAGCTACTTCAAACTTTCAGACTAGGCTTTCTCAAGCCACCATTAAGTTTATCCAAAAAACGAGCTTTACTTTTTTAGTTTTATAGTACAGCACATATGTATAGTTAAAGTCAGAATTATTAGCCCCCTTTGGATTTTTTCTTCTTCTTTTAATATTTCCCAAATGATGTTTAACAGATTCAGGAAATTTTCACAGTATGTCTGATAATATTTTTTCTTCTGGAGGAAGTCTTATTTGTTTTATTTCGGCTAGAATAAAAGCCGTTTTTAATTTTTTGAACACCATTTTAAGGTCAAAATTATTAGCCCCTTTAAGCTATTTTTTTCGATAGTCTACAGAACAAACAATCATTATACAAACTTGCCTAATTACCCTAACCTGCCTAGTTAACCTAATTAACCTAGTTAAGCCTTTAAATGTCACTTTAAGCTGTTTAGAAGTGTCTTGAAAAATATCTAGTCAAATATTATTTACTGTCATTATGGCAATGATAAAATAAATCAGTTATTAGAAATGAGTTATTAAAACTATTATGATTAGAAATGTGTTAAAAAAATCTCTCTGTTAAACAGAAATTGGGGAAAAAATAAACAGGAGGGCTAATAATCCAGGAGGGCTAATAAATCTGACTTCAACTGTGTGACTTCAACTAGTATTCAGCTTAAAGTGACATTTATGATAACTGATAACTTATCATAAAGTTATCATAACACGATAACAAGGTTAATTAGGCAAGTTAGGGTAATTAAGTTTTTATACAACGATGGTTTGTTCTGTAGTCAATGGAAAAAAAAATAGCTTAAAGGGGCTAATAATTTTGACCTAAAATGGTTTTTAAAAAATTAAAAACTGCTTTTATTCTAGCCGAAATAAAACAAATAAGACTTTCTCCAGAAGAAAAAATTTTATCAGACATACTGTGAAAATGTCCTTGCTCCATTAAATATTACTTGAGACATATTTGAAAAAGAATAAATATTTCACAGCAGGACGGCTAAATTTAGCCTTCAACTGTACATCTCACAATCTAAGAAACTTTATTGACAGGTATGTTTACACATGCAGAAAGGAGTTTGTGACAGATGGTTCCACTGTGCAACAGAATATATATGGAAAATGTTATAGCATTATTATTATTTGCTCTAGTTTTCCAGTAATAGAGCTGCTTTAACAATCATGACCACACGAGGGCATTACAAGCAGAGTGAAAAATTAAACTCAAGCACATCACTGAAACTTTACATATCATATGGCCAAAACTGAAACATTTTGCAGTTTAGTTAATGGATTGAGGTGTACATCATCAGTAGGCCCACACGGAATCTGCACGCACAGAAATCCACATATTTCCACAGATTTTGCAGCGCATAAATGTGTGTAAATATTTATTCCTTTTTAAATACATTTCATTAATATTAATGACTAATATGCAACATGTTCATATAATTTATTTACAAAAGTAATGTTTAATGTCCTTTAGTATATATTATATGAGAAAGCTGCTTTGTTTAAAAAAAACAAGTTAATAGATGGATTTACATTGTAAACCTAAAATAAAAGTTAAAAAGGCCTTACTTTTCATTTCATGTTTTAAGTTTTTAGTTATACGATACCACCAAAATCTTTATGTATAAATTGATAAACTAACTATTTAAGCTGCAAGTTATTCTGCAAACACATACTGGAGTATCAGAGAATAAAAGCAGAACGTAATCAGAAACTGATATTGTTTTTAACCAGTACAAGAAACCTTGTGAAGTTAACAGAGACAAAAAAAAGCTTAATTATTAACAATAAAGCATTTTTGTCACATGATTATTTAATAAAAATTATAAAATCCTAATACATACGTATACACGCACGCACGCACGCACGCGCACGCACGCACGCACGCACGCACGCACGCACGCACGCACGCACGCACGCACGCACGCACGCACGCACACACACACACACACACACACACACACACACACACACACACACACACATATATATATATATATATGTACAATTGAAGTCAGAATTATTAGCCCCCCTTTTATTTATTTATTTGTTTATTTTTAATATTTCCCAAATGATGTTTAACAGATTCAGAAAATTTTCCCAGTATGTCTGATAATATTTTTTCTTCTGGAGACAGTTTTTTCGACTGTCTACAGAACAAACCATCGTTATACAATAAATTATACATTAATAGCTATACAATAACCCTAACCTGCCTAGTTAATCTAATTAACCTAGTTAAGCCTTTAAATGTCACTTTAAGCTGTATAGAAGTGTCTTGAAAAATATCTAGTTAAACATTATTTACTGTCATCATGAAAAAGATAAAATAAATCAGTTATTAGAGATGAGTTATTAAAACTATTATGTTTAGAAATATGTTGAATAAATCTTCTCTCCGTTAAACAGAAATTGGGGGAAAAAATAAACGGGGGCTAATAATTCTGACTTCAACTGTGTGTGTGTGTGTGTGTGTATATATTTATTGTGTGTGTGTGTGTGTATATATATATATATATATATATATATATATATATATATATATATATATATATATATATATATATATATATATATATATATATATATATATATATATATATATAATTTTAAAAATGATGCAATAGACCAGCAGTCATCTGGGAATGCTAACACTGGTAAGAAATGATATATGTTTATGTACCATATTAGTTTTGTTAATTGCACATTGTCACACAATTACTGATTAAAAGCCACAGAATGTTCACTGAGAGAAGCAAGTTGCAGCACAGCAGCGCACAAATTAACTATCGTTTCATTTATCAGCATTTTCTTAGTAGGAGCTCACCTCATCTGACCGGCGGTGTTTGAATGTTTTCTCGGTATGCTCAGCGCGCACACACACACACACACCTTCAGGGCTCTTCACTCACCATGAGGAACACTTACCGTTTTCACAGCAAATTCTTGTGGTTTGATATTTATTTTAGAAGGCTGAGATGCATAAACAGTGGCTACAAAAAAGCATTTATTAAAGATTCATGCATTAGAATCAAAATAAGCGTTTACTTTATCATTTATATTATTATTTACTTTAAAGCACTTAAAAAAAGACAATTGTTTTTAAAAGAACAGCACAATCACACTTAAAAATAAGCATAAACAAACTTAAAATAACTAAATAGCTAAAACTAAAAATAGGGGTAATGCGGTGGCTCAATGATTAGCACTGGCGCCTTACAGCAAAAAGGTCGCTGGTTCGAGTCCCAGCTGGGGCAGTTGGCATTTCTTTGTGGAGTTTGCATGTTCTCCCCGTGTTGGCGTGGGTTTCCTCCAGGTGCTCCGGTTTCCCCACAGTCCAAAGACACGTGGTACAGGTGAATTGGGTAAACTAAATTTTTGATGTTTCCCAGCAGTGGGTTGCAGTTGGAAGGGCATCCACTGTGTAAAACATATGCTGGATAAGTTGGCGGTTCATTACGCTGTGGCGACCCTTGATGAAGTCGAAGGAAATTAAATAAATCAATGAATGAATGAAACTAAAAATAACTTGTAATAAAATCCAAATGTTGGGATTTCTGACTCAAAATGTAAGATGCACATTACAAATTACTTAAGAATTCAAAAGGACTTCTAAAGATTATTCTAGTTCTAAGAGAAAAAAAAATCTAATTTCTGTTACACTATTATTAATTTAATTATTTATTGGTCTCTGATTGTTTTAAATATTCATAAACAAAATTTCTTCAAACGCAATCCCTGCAAAACAATATTTAAAAAGTTTTCATAACTCATTTCTAATAACTGATTTATTTGATCTTTGTCATGATGACAGTAAATAATATTTGACTAGATATTTTTCTAGACACTTCTATACAGCTTAAAGTGACATTTAAAGGCTTAACTAGGTTAATCAGGTTAACTATGCAGGTTAGGGTAATTAGGCAAGTTATTGTTTAACAACGGTTTGTTCTGTAGACTATCGAGAAAGAAAAATACAGCTTAAAGGGGCTAATATATATATACATATATATGTATATATATATATATATATATATATATATATATATATATATATATATATTTACACACACACACACATATATACACCTCAGAAATCTCTGCAGAAATGTTCTTGGAATTAAATCAAAACACCTGCATAGAACCAAAAAAAAGAGAAAGAAAGTAAGAATAGCAGAAGCAGATCTGTTATCTGTTGGTGATCAGCGTGCAGCTTGCATGTAGAGGAAGACATTGAGAGCATTTAGCGTATCCAGAGGAAGTGTCATGTATTGTTGCTTCAAGCATTTCAAATGACACTTGAAATGACACTTCTCACTCCCTGTCATTATGTAACCTTGCGTGCACTCGCTGCTGGACCAGCGCCAGACCTTGACACGCAAAAATGTGTCACAGCATTCTGCTCCTTTTTGAGGCATGATCAGAAATTGGAGCATTTCTCACGCATGTAAATTCTGCTCATAGCACAGATGCCAGACTCTGTTTGAACAATTCCTGTTCATGTAGCGTTCCTTCTGAAACACGCTCTGTAAACAGCAGTTTCAGGGAGTGGAAGTGTGAGAGAGTTTGGAGAGCGTGCGGATGCTACCAAAACAAACACACTGCAGCAATCACACTGATACAGATCTCACTGCATATCACTACATATGTTTACATCCAACTATGTGAATTACACTTATGTGCACAACTGGAATATCGCATAAAACACTTGCGATTAATGCACAGTTTTTATCCAATAAGCAGTTGGGCACATTCCTTTAAAAGAGTAATTAGTTATAGTTACTTCTCACAAATAGTAACTGAGTTAGTAGCTGAGTCACATACTTATAAAAGTAACTAATTACCAAGGAAAGGAACTATTGCGTTACTTTAAAAACATCTAATTTGTCAAATGACTATAAAATAAATTTACATTTAGTCATTTAGCAGATGCTTTTATCCAAAGCGACTTACAAATGAGGACAAGGAAGCAATTTACACAACTATAAGAGCAGCAGTGAACAAGTGCTATTGACAAGTTTCAGGTGTGCAAAGTCTAAGAAGCAGAGCATTAGAAAATTTATTTATTTATTTTATTTTTGAGAGAGAGTACAGTTAGTGGTATAGCCAGAGAGGCAGTTACAGATTACGAAGGAAAGTGGAGACTAAATAATTGAGTTTTTAGTCGTTTCTTGAAGACAGCAAGTGACTCTGCTGTTCTGATGTAGTTAGGGAGTTCATTCCACCAACTGGGCAGATTGAATGCGAGAGTTCGGGAAAGTGATTTCTTCCCTCTTAGGGATGGAACCACGAGGCGACGTTCATTCACAGAACGCAAGTTTCTGGAGGGCGCATAAATCTGCAGAAGTGAGAGCAGATAAGAAGGAGCAAAGCCAGAGGTCGCTTTGTAAGCAAACATCAGAGCTTTGAATTTATTGCGAGCAGCAACTGGCAGCCAGTGCAAACGGGTGAGTAGCAGAGTGACATGTGCTCTTTTGGGTTCATCAAAGACCACTTGTGCTGCTGCGTTCTGAAGCAGCTGAAGAGGTTTGATAGAATAAGCTGGAAGCCCGGCTAGTAGAGAGTTGCACTAATCCAGTTTGAAGAGAACAAGAGCTTGAACAATGAGTTGACCTGCATGTTCAGATATGAAGGGTCGGACCTTTCTGATATTATAGAGAGCAATATAAAACATTGTACAGTAATCTACACTGTTTTAATGTTGTTGTGGGATAATGTGAGAGACTATGGCAGCATGTCCTCAACTATATATCTAGATATTCTTTTCTTGAATTCTGTCTGAGTAATAAGTGTTTTGCGGTGGAGAAAAGTTTCATTTGCCTAGGTGTCATGGCTTCGTCTCCTCCTTTAGTAGCAGAGCTCACTTTATCACCTGCGTAGCCACTAACTTTGTAGTGGCATGTGACGACGTGAGGTGCTTCATTAGATTAGAATTACTTGTCACAGACGCAGAGAGACTCTTTTTTTTTTCCTGGGCATCAGTTGCACGTTACATAAACATTCTTGCCTTTCACCTGGGGGAAAAGTAGTTGTTATATTTCCAGTTTGCTAAAGCTACAGTTGAACTTGTTGGATTTGCCATCGTTATCACTCCTGGTCGTTGGTGTGTGCCACTGACTGTGCACATGCTTGTGTGAACACCAACCCTACGCTGCTTCTGATTGGCAAACAATCGAAATGTACTCTATCTAAGCCAATCATCCTGTTCTCGGTTACATTACATTCACAGACACACCAATCATCATCACTGGTTGGTTATGTGTCCCGCCCACAGCCCATATGGCTGAGAAAGACACTGCTCACATGAAAACCGCTTCAGTGTTCTCAATTATAGTAACATGCATTTTATCGTCAGTAACGGTAACAGTGTTTTAACGGAGGAATAATAATTAATTAAATTAGTCATTACTGAATGAGGGGTGGGGTTGTGGGGTAGGGTTGTCTTATATAATAAAATGTCTTATGTAATAAACCACTGTGATGATGGACTTTGGCTGAGGGATTTTAGTATGGCCAAAACAACATTTCAGATGTTTTTAAATGTGGTCATTCCAACACAATCTTGCGGCAATTCGTAACTTTTTGATTTAGTGGCTAATTCGCATGAATTCGTACAATCTAATTCGTACAATTTAGTATGATTTGCTCATCCCCCAATGGCGGTTGGGTTTATGGGTGGGGTTAGGTGCCACAGCTCCTTTTTAAAATCGTACAATTTTAAACAACTGAACTCGTACGAATTCGTACGAATTATCCACTAAACTGACAAAATGTAAAATACGTTTTCTCGTGAGATCAGGCTGGTTAGTCTGCTGGTTTGTCTATTAATGCTGTCCCATTGTGGCAATTTTTGTTTTCACATGATCTTTTAAAACAAAATCAAATGACACTTTGGTTGCGCATGATGCTATTTATTTATTAAATGACTAGTTTTTGTTACTGTTGTTTAAAAAAGTGTACGCTACTTAATTGTGCGCATGTTTTTTATGCAATATTCCAAAATGTGCAAAAAAAAAAAAAAACATAAGGCTGGAAATATAGCTACACTGCATCTAGTTTCCAAAATCTTCAAAAGTTTTCCCCCCAAAAAAGAAATTAAAAATGCAGTTAGAGCGTATGCCGGAGCGTTTTGAAAGCCAAACCTTTCATCACCTTGATCTTGTACATTGTAATGACAATAAAGTTGAATCTAATCTAAATGGTGAAAGGTTGCATGACTTCATCTTCAATATCCTGAGGTTCCTTGAACAGCAAAGAATAGTGTAATATAATCATAATATAGTCAATTAAATAGACCTTCATTCAGTTGCTCAAACGTAAATCAAAATGAAAAGACGTTTAAATGTAAGAGTTGTGAGGAACTGAGAGCACTGAAAATGCATTAAAAATACTGTGGTAAAATAAAGGTTTATATTTTAAAGATGTGGCAAGGCACAATGCAAATTAATGCTGTGATTCTTGTTTGGTGGAAGACTTATTATACTGTGTCTCAATCAGGCGTTGTACGTTGAGTTTCAACAAGAAAGACCCTATAATGGTATTTTAGAAGCGTCCAAAAGTCTCCATGCATATATTTTATATGTGTCTGTTGCTTATTACAAACATATATGGGTACATTATTTCACAAGATACATGTTAAACTAACAAAAAATTCCATTAAACAGACTTTGTGTCTCCTTAGTATGGCGTTGAATAAACTTATAATAATCTATCCATTCCATATTTGCATTCTAACAAGCTGTAAACAGATAATATGCTGTTATATTGACTTAGCCCAGAGATAATCCCTGTCCTGTTTTCAAAATAAAAGTCCCATTAACAAAGGAAATATAATAAACTGTTAATCTTAAAAAATTAGGGATTTACATGAGAACAAGGAAGCCTTTAAGTCTCACGTTTTGTCATTCCCATTTACTGACCTCCTATTATTCAGCTATGCCTAAGCATATCCAGTTTTTCATTCTATGGCACCTTCAAAAATGAAAGGTAACTCAATGCCACAATTTGACATGAACCACAGCCACCAGATTCACTAAACAGTCAAACATGCTCATTATATCTAGTGTACCTCACACAGGTGAGTGGGTTTGACAAAACACATCACACATCACACATTTCTCTCTATATATTCACCAGACACTATACTTAAACTTTATGTTGCACTACATGTTTTCATCAACCTTAAATTCCTCTTTTGCACACTATTCTTCTGTCTTATTTAAAAAAAGAGTTCTGTTTAAAATAGCTCTTACGTCTGGTGTTGTGTTCATATTTATAATGTTTATTTATGTAGTAGGTCATGCGAGACATGACATTTCTTTCCACTGTATGTCCACATATGTAGCAGAATGACAATAAAGGTCAACGTGAACTTAAACTAATAGGCTTGGTGGTGAGTGCAATTATATTTGCTGTATTTGTCATTCACTTACATTTTCACCCTAAATAGGCCATTTTAAAGCAGTTAAGGAAGTCTGTTTTAGAATCCAGCATCTGCTACTGTTCACTATATGATAAGTGTTGGGAAAAAGGAATATTAAAAAAATCAAAAGGTAATAATATCCAAACCTCTTCTCTTGAGTGTGATATGCCTTGCATACTAATGAAGCATTTTTGCAGAAGTAGATGAAGCTAATAGAAGTGCAATGGTCAGATTGTCTAAAATTAATTTGAGCTCTGCAGCTAAACTTCCTGTGAGCAGAGATGGGTTAAACTGAACTCAGTATATTTGCAGAAGTCTTATGCTTTTAATGTTGTGCAGAGAATTCTTTGAAAAAGAGGATGTATGTATGGGTGCGGCCAACTGAGGACTGGAGAATGACTGACAGGTGACGAATTCCACTAAACTCCACCTCTTAATATCAGCTGCGTATAAGAGCTGGAGTCAGGAAATGAAAAGTGTTGCACACCTCATGAATGTGACTCCTGCATTAGGATACGAGAGTTCTGTGAATTGAATTATTCATTTGTATCCAATAAATTACTAACATTTTTGAAATTGAAGAAAACCTCTTCTGAACGTTTTTATTGAACATGCATGCAATTGATTAAATATTCCAACATAAGGCGGCAAATATTAGAAAAAAACTGACAATGTGATATTTAGTTTTTATGCGATATACCAACACAATCTCACGGCAATTCGTAACTTTTTGATTTAGTGGCTAATTCGTATGAATTCGTACGATCTAATTCGTACAATTTAGTACAATTTGCTCATCACCCAATGACGGTTGGGTTTAGGGGTAGGGTTAGGTGCCACGCCTCCTTTTTAAAATCGTACAATTTCGTACGAATGAACTCGTACGAATTTGTACGAATTAGCCCCTAAACTGACAAAACGTATAATACTTACGTTTTCTCATGAGATCAGGCTGGATATACAGGGTGATTCAAAAAGAATACCACAACTTTGAAAATCTGTATTTAATCAAGGAAACATGATGGAACATAAAGGTGGGTAATTAATTAATGTGAAGAGTACTTAACAAACTTCAGAGCTTCCTTAAATCGACAACAGAAAGAGCTTAGCTCTCCTTTTCTTCTTTGCACAGTTGTGGTATTGTTTTTGAATCACACTGTATATTGCAATATTGATGTAATTTCATAACATGATTTAAATAACTGTTTGGCAACTATTTTAACTATAAAAATAATTCATTATCACTATTAATTAATTCATAATTTTACATTGTGATAATTCTGTAGGGACTGCATTTATCATTAGGTATAATAAATAAATTACAGGCATAAATGTGTACAGTAGAACAAAGATACAAATGAAATGCTTTGTGGTTTTCTGGATATTCAAGCAATATTGAGTTAAAGTGTAAAATAACAATGTAATGTGATCAAACAATGTAATCAAAAGTGAAATAACACTGCATAGTCTTCATTGTAATAAAAAAATACAATTTATTTTTGTTAAAGCTACATCTTTTATCATTTTTTGAGGACAAATGGTATAAGTTAGCTTGACATTTTACACAGTCGCATGCCTTAAAAAAATATTTGTTCACTGTCGTAGGGTTAAACTTTGCTTGTGTTCTAAAATAACTCCTGGTTAATTATAAACACAACTTAATGTTGCAGATTCTGCAATGTGACTATTGCATATTAGCACATTGCAATATCGATGCAGAAACATGTATATTGTACAGCACTACTATTTGTATTTTATTTTTTACAACTCAGCAGGTCCTAGAAATGCTGTACTGAAGTTACAACTAGTCACATTTGCATTTCAGCTCCTAAACTGCAGTTTTAACAATTGAGAATAAAAAGCACATGTTGAAGGGCATGAGAACTGACACTGGAAACCTGCTCTTCTCCACAGACACACTCTCTGTTGTGCTTTTGATCTCAGTGGGTGGTCATAATCCAGTCACACGCGATCTCTGTGTTTAGCACAAGCCTCCCCCACAGACAGCATGGCGTTTGGGTCACCTGTGTTTAAATATCTCAGATAACACCTGCGCAACAACAAACTTCAACATCCAGCATGTGCATGAAGGCACGCAGCCTTTACTCCTGCTCCATAAGTCTCTAAAACCGAATCACACATCGCACTTAAAAAAAAGTGGCATGAGAAAAGTAAACAGTATGTTCTGATGTTCATTTTGCAGGGAGTGTCAAATCTGGTACTGTCAATTTAACACATTAATTGCAACCTGCCTGTCAACAACAGCACTGCGCAATCTGAGTCAGTGTGTCATTTATGTAACACAAGATCTGCTGATATTGCATCATGTTTATCAGCTTACCAAAATACACGCTCTCGTTTGACAGAAATTTCAACATAATATATGTGTTTGTTTTCAACCATGACAAAAACACAAATGGTGTATTCAGTCAGGAAAATGTTGCACCACTTTTCACACACCGTGTCCGTATGAGCGCGTCAAAACTTGCCAAAGTTAAATCATTAAGACGTGTTGCTGAAATATTGCATTACTGTTAGGGCTACAATCCATGATGGGAATAAGGATGATGCCATCGATGACTTCATAAGAGTTTCTGCAAGTTGCATTTTTTTGTTTTTTTGTTTTATAGTTGCACAAACACTTTTTACACTCGTTTACAGATGCTTGAGATGATTATATTGCTTTTCAACATAGTATTATTACATGGCTGTCTGGAATACTCGATTCTGATTGGTCAGTAGTGTAGTTCCAAGATGTGTTATTCCAATGCTTACTTACAGCAATTCTTAACTTTTTGATTTAGTAGCTAATTCTTATAAATTTGTACAATCTCATTCGTACAATTTAGTATGATTTGCTCATCCTCCAATGACAGTTGGGTTTAGAGGTGGGGTTTGGTGTCACACCTCTTTTCATATGACTGAACTCAAATTAGACACTAATCTGACAAAATGTCAAATAGTTACAGTACGTTTCTTCATTAGATCAGGCTGGTTATTCCCAGATAGCAACCGCTAAATAACACAGGCTCATTCTGGAACTTCGTATCACCTAGACCAGGGGTCGGGAAACTTTTTTCAGCAAAAAGCCTTTTTATATATATATATATATATATATATATATATATATATATATATTTGGCAAATGCATTTTATTTTTAAGAGCCACTGGGTTTTGGGTGTGTGTAAATATACATAACAGTTCTGTCTGGTTCTTGAATCTGATTGGCTGATAGCAATATTCTGCAGATAGAGTGGAGGAACTATGATGTCAATTTGAAGCTAACTCAGAAGCGAGTTAGCATTTTAGCAGTTCCAGTTACCTCGCCCCAAAGTCAATGGGTTTTTTGAATGGGATTTCGATTAAATCGCTTAAATAAGGTTCGTGGCTAACACAAACTCAAGATACTTTCACGTTTTATTCTAAGACACAAAACACATCAGTTACATCACACTCTTGATCCGTTTTTAAAACCGATACACTTCTTTAAAAACATGGTAGCTTTCATGTTGCTAAATGGGACTACAGGCAGTGTCTGAGATATTATACGTCGTCCAGCTGAACTGATCTGTAATGCAGCCCGCTTTTGTTGGGCATTGCATTATTTAACTCTATGCTATAACTGCAAAACACTCCTCTTTAAAATCTATAGCATATGTGCCCGGGCTGCTTTTCGCTGTACTTCGTGACAAAAAAAAAAAAAAAAAAAAAAATATATATATATATATATATATATATATATATATATATATATATATATATATATATATATATATATATATATATATATATATATATATATATAGAATGTTGTTCTCTATCTATGATGGGACTTGCAGGCATATAGACTTGTCCCTCACTCCTCATTTCTTTTGTCTAATACTAAGGTAAACAGGCTGTATGCATGCGAATGGTACACTTATTTAAATATGTCTCATGATAATACTATGTAGGCACATTTATACATACAGTTTTAAAACTTTCAAAACAACTGTAAAGCAAAACAAAATGTATTTCCGATGTAAAAAAAAAAACAATCCAAAAGACACGTAGGTCTATGTACAGATGTGATTTGCATAGTTATTTGTTTATAATACATATTGTGGATTACAATATAATAAACCGAGAGAGCAAATCTTGGTCATGGATCATATTTCTAAAAATAAGCTTGAAAAGTTGTCTGAAGCAGGGTGGTGCTGACGTCACAGACGAGCACCCCGAAGGCACTGTAGTCCGTTTATAGCCTAATGTTACCTTTTCAGTTCTCGTGTTTGCATTTTTTTGACAGTTTGGCGCCATCTTGTGATTGAATAATGTGCAGGTTAGTGTATACTCCATCAGCTGTTTTCATTTCTGTCAGCTTTGTGTTTAATTAAGATATTAGTAATCTTTTACAGCTCAGAACAAAGTTTTGTGTATAATTTTTATGTCTTCTGGTCATGTAATAGGTGAGAAAGTACATCCAGGTAGTTGTTTTTGCAGAATAAACCCCTTCAGTCTTCGCGTCTTGCAGCTGATAAGCCTGTCAGGATTTACTCCAACTATCCCCTGGATGTACTTCATCCCCAACTTATTTAATAAAGCATTTAATCACAAAGCATTTTAGAAACAATTTATTGTAAGACGAACATTTTATCCTGGCTCTTCCATGCTGTATAACGATGTTAAATAGTGGATTTTATTTCGGAAGCTTCTAAAAGCACATAAATCAGTCGTCAACATACCTCATAAGTTACCAAGTAACCACAGACTTCCAGCGGCGGACAAATATGACTGAAGTATATCATGCTATTTTGTTATATTTGATTTGATTTATTTATTTTCGAACAAAGTATCATACATAAAATATCATTAACAAAAGAATACATTTCAACATGGTCGAAAATGGAGTGGGATGAAGCACAAGCTTATTATTTTCCCACCCCATTACCACATACATCATTCGTCTATTACTTAAACTTATTTCTTCCTTTACTTATCTCTTCCTTTCACATGAACACATTCTATCCTTTTGGCAAGGATACTATACTAAACTATATGTTTGCTTCCATTTTATACCCGTATACCTTGTAACATAAACCCAGAGAAAAAAAACAAAACAAACCTAGTACTGCAGGTAGCCATTAATTAAAATTTCATCATACCTTTCTCTTTTTATACCTTTTCAATCACCTTCATCGTTATACTCCTTTAATAACATATATTTATACAACTTTTTAAATTGATTATTATCCTGACATTGTTTAAGAGTCAGATCTAGACTGTTCCATAGTTTTACACCACAGACAGACATACACAAACTTTTTAAAGTTGTTCTTGTTTTCAACCTCCTAAAATTGAGTTCTTCTCTCAGATTATATCCCCCTTGTCGTGCTTCGAAAAACGTTTGTATGCATTTTGGCATATTAGCTATAGTTTGGGCTTTGGTACTGACTAACCTAATATAAACCATAGACAAATATCTTAAAAGTATTAATTTAAAAGAGTATTTATTTATGCTGCGTACTGTAGATGACTATATGTTAACAACACTATTTTACAGACGTACATAACATTACCACATGAACATCCTTCTTTTCCTTTGCTTCATTTCATGTGTTTTGTATCAACTGTATTTCTAACATTGTTGTCTCATGGACTGCTGTAAAAACCAAAATAAGAAAAAAAAAAAAAAAATAGGAAAAGAATAGATATTTATGCCAGAAAGCACGCACCATTGAAAAAGCACTCAATCAGATATTTTATAGCCACTGTATGAATGTCCACTGCACTGTAACAGCTCTGGTTACCTGCATTGGTAGAAATGAAGGAGGGCCCAGAGTCAAAGATTGAGAATGTAGACGGGAAGCTCCTGCATCCTTTATGATCAGTGATTGTATATCAGTCAACAGTGAAGTCACTCCAGCTGAACACTGGCTGTTTTCCTCCACCCCGGGCTGTGGATCACCTGACTCAATCTTTCCATATGAACACTCAATAAACCAGATGGGCTTATGGACATGAACTACACTTTCCGCACCTAGCAACAATGCGTCTGATTACAAATATCAACAGCGATCCAGATGAAAAGACCAGCAAGAATTTCCATGCATACCACTAAATATATCCTTCATGGAGAACAACACCAACCCCAGAGGGTGGAAAAAATAAGTCAGTTATAAATATCATTCATTCAATACAAGTAAGTATTAACAGAGTTACTTTTATAATATAATATAATATAATATCGGCGACGCGATGGCACAGTAGGTAGTGCTGTCGCCTCACAGCAAGAAGGTCGCTGGTTCGAGCCTCGGTTGGGTCAGTTGGCGTTTCTGTGTGGAGTTTGCATGTTCTCCCCCGTGTTCGTGTGGGTTTCCTCCGGGTGTTTCCCTCACAGTCCAAAGACATGCGCTATAGGTGAATTGGGTAGGCTAAATTGTCCTTAGTGTATGTGTGTGTATGGATGTTTCCCAGTACTGGGTTGCAGCTGGAACAGCATCCGCTGCTTAATAAGCATATGCTGGAATAGTTGACGGTTCATTCCGCTGTGATGAATAAAGGGACTAAGTCAAAAGAAAATAACTGAATGAATAATATAATATAATATAACATAGTAATTAATATAGGTGTCACTGTGGCGCAGTGAGTAGCACAATCATCTCACAGCAAGAAGGTCGCTGGTTCGAGCTCCGGTTGGGTCAGTTGACATTTCTGTATGGAGTTTGCATGTTCTCCCCGTGTTCGCGTGGGTTTCCTCTGGGTGTTTCGGTTTCCCCCACACGCCCAAAGACATGCGCTATAGGTGAATTGGGTAAGATAAATTGTCCGTAGTGTGTGAATGAGTGTGTATGGATGTTTCCCAGCAATGGGTTGCAGCTGGAAGGGCATCCCCTGCGTAAAACATATGCTGGATAAGTTGGCTGCTAATTTTAATTTACACTGACGAAGGGCAGAGGGTTGCTGAATAACTTTTGAGAGATTTCAGCTGCTGTCTGGGCTTTCACTGCCTTTCTACACCTTCCTTTCTTCATGTGTTTTTATCTGTGTCATTTCATGTTACTGCACATAACTTAATTTATAAACTAATTAGATTTGTTTTCTTTGCATATATGGATTTCTTTGGTTGTTATCAACGTCTGGTGAAATTTTTACGTCAACAGCACCTTTAGAAATATATTTTTTGAGAAAAATGGTGACGTGTTCAATACTTATTCCTCCCTGTATATATGGATGTATGTGAATAGCATAATTTTCTTTAGAAAATACTTCAGTCAACCTTTGTGTACTTATTTCATGAGTACAGATGTTTTGAGAATAAAGCGTATTTGGTGTGCTGTCCAGGGAGAGGGCTCTGAGCTCGGAGCTCACACGGAATCTGCGCTTGCAGAATTCTGTAGATTTTCCGCAGATTTTTAGCCCATCATAGATTCTGTTCATTTACTTGTGTAAATGTGTGTAAATCTATATTTATTTCAGTTTTGAAATTAATTACAGTGATATTATTGACTAATATAAAAATGTTCATCTGTACAATGCAGTTTGTACAGTAATATTTTCAGTCTTTTAGTAGAGATATTATATGAGAGACTTGCTTTGTTTACCAAATAATGTAAATCTAATTGGATTTTCATTTTAAACATTAAATAAAAGTTAAAAAGATAATATTAGTATCCCAGAACGTTCCCCCCAGGTAGATAATGTTTAAGAGGTGAGGTGTCGGGGTGGTGAGGGGATGGTTAAGTCGTGAGATAATGCCGGTAGGACAACTTTTGGTATTTATAGGGGTTTGGTCTGATGCTGATTGGATAATAGAATGATTGTCAATTATGTATTAGAATGGCTGAAGCATCTGCGCATGATTTGCTTATAAGACATTTTGTTTATAAAAATTTGTTTATAAAACATCACTTGTCACATGAACGTACATTAATTATGTAAAGTTTTGTAATTCTAAAATCTATTATGCAAACCTTCCATGAATTTTTTCCATAATATGCAGTGGTGTAAAGTAACTAATTACAAATACTCAAATTACTGTAATTGTAATTTTCTCAGGAATTGAAATTTACTAAGTAGTTTTAAAAATGTGTACTTTTACTTTCCCTTGAGTACATTTTTAGTGCTGTTTCTGTACTTTTACTCCATTACTTTCCTTCAACCTACAATCACTAGTTTATTTTTTTCTTGTCTTGGGGGATTAGAAAAATCAGTCCTGTGATTCCCGTCCAATCAAATCGCACATTGTCATGGTCGTTGCATTTTTAAAAAAAATTCAAATCGGGATGACGTCAGAACTCAACGTCAGGCCAACATCAATGTCCAACATCCATCTATGTCTGATGATGTTAGAGCTTGACGTTTGTGGACTTTACCACTATGATGTCTACCAGATGTTGGATTTTGGTTGCCATACCTGATGAATAAATGTCAGTATTTGACATCAATATGACTTTGGTTTAAGATGTTGGCTTGATGTTGGATTTTCGTCACTTTCTAACATAACCTAAAATCAACCAAATATCAACGTCATTTGATGACATTATTGAACATCAAAATAATGTCCGTAGACGCTGGCTAGACATTGAATTTTGGTCAATTGACATCACAACCTAAATCTAACCTAATACTAACATTTTATGACATTGTGTGCCTGCTGGGCAATAACTAGATGCACTACAGAATGATACGTTTACACACATCCACAAATTACATGTAAACACATCAACTTTTCCCAGACTAATACTCACTACTCTAGAGTACTTTTAAAAGGGCTACTTTTTACTCATACTTTGAGAAATATTTACAACACATACTTTTACTCAACCTGCACTACATTTTTGAGCAAGTAATGGTACATTTACTTCAGTATGATTGTTCAGTACTCTTTCCACCGCTGATAATATGATATTATATTATGTATGAAGTGACTTCCTTCACTTTCGTCAATTGGTGAAGTTTGTTTCTCAGCGCTGTCGCCACTGGCTTGCTTCAATTGGGACTTGTGGGGCTGCTTATCAAGGGATTTGCTCTTAGTGTTTGGACTCTCGGTGAAAATGAAACCACACTGAACTGAACTAAACTGAACTTAAACTGAAAACTGGACTGACACAGTTTCAATCTACAATAATCGTCTATGTTAAGCTGCTTTGACACAATCTATATTGTAAAAGTGCTATAGAAATAAAGATGAGTTGAATAATATTTGATTATTTGACCTAAATGTGCACAGTCACGGAAGCAATGGAAAAGGCACCAGGATGATCTGATTAGAGCTCTCATGGTCTCTGTGGTTCATTATGCGCTTTAGACAGACATTAATACGCTCTCTAATGACAGATGTCTTCCTGATACTCTCAGAAATGTCTTTCTGTGCGATAGAAACATGAGCCTGATGCGAGGGGAACTCCTGCTGAACAATGATGCTCTTTCTTGCTCCTGTATCAAACATTTCTGAAGAAACCACACAGCGATGGCTTCTCAAAAAAAAAATAATTACAAACTGTTTTACTTAAAGTGTTTGTTTATGTCAAATAATGACATCGGATTGACACAGCAGACATCTGGGAAAATTTATGTCAATGTTTTTCCCTAAACCAAGGTGATGTCAATGCAAATAATATTCCCTGAGGCACGATCTGTTAAAATAATAAAAACTGCTGATAGTTATCTTTCTTAAACAATGAACAACTTTCCAGCCAACGTACAAAACTTGTTTGGAAGAAACTCAACAACACTTCTAATCAAGCGAAACTATTACAGATCAGTTCTGATTCCAGCCAGTTCTGATGAATTTTAATGGCTGAATTCATTAATTCATTCATTTCCCTTTGGCTTAGTCCCTTTATTTATCAGGGTTCGCCACAGCTGAATGAACCACCGACTTATCCAGCATATGTTTTACACAGCAGATGCCCTTCCAGCTGCAACCCAGTACTGGGAAACATCCATACACAGTCATTCACATGCATACACTACAGCCAATTTAGTTTATTCAATTCACCTATAGTGCATATCTTTGGACTGCAATACTGGAGCACCCGGAGGAAATCCATGCCAACACGGGGAGAACGTGCAAACTCCCCACAGACATGCCAACTGACCCAGCCGGGACTCAAACCAGCGACCTTCCTACTGTGAGGCGACAGTGGTAACCACTGAGCCACCGTGTCACCTTCTTTTATTTATTTATTTTCCTTTGACTTGGCACTTGGCATTGTTAACCTTTGTCTCTAACTATACGAAAGCTTGTTTCCACCACTGAATAAAAATAAATGACTATATTTAAAATCTCACAACTCATAAGAACAAAAAGTCAGAGTTGTAAGATGTAAACTCATAAATATAAAGATATAAACTGAGAATCACAGGAAATAATGGAGAGATAGCCTCAAAATCAACAATTTTGAGTATTGTTTTTGCAATTCTGACAAGAAAAACAAAGTAATATAGACTCAGAATTGAAAGAGCCGATTAACTTTAACTGAGTATTAAACTCTCAGTGAAAATAAAAATAAATCATGCATTACATATATTCACATTTAGATTAAAACAGATTTTTTGAGGTCATGGTTTTATTTCTAGATGTTAATTGGAATTTCAACTCCTTGTATTTTTAGATTTGATTCCAATTAGCTGTTCAGTGCTTTTTTTCTCCGTCACTGCAATAGACAATAAGGTTTTGATGAAAATTTCCCATTTATCAACACCTTAAAATTACACTAATTATACTGACTGTGTTAAATTTTAACACAAATCAGGGCCTGGTGTGTGGACGTTAGAGGTTTTACGATGTGGTCACATGTTGATTGGCCAGTTTGTGTGTCTCAGTATTTGGGCATTGGTCACAAGGTCAAGAAAGATAGAAAATAGTTGGTAAACTTTGCTCTGCCTCTTTTCCTGCTCTGCTCCTCTCCTGCTCTGGAGTCTATCTTCTCTGGCTCTACTGCTATCAGGCTCTCTTTGAGACCTACTTACTGCTCTTTGTCTCTCTCTCTCTCTCTCTCCCTCCCCTGTCTCTCATTCTCTCTCAGGTAAATTTATTTTACTTTTAAGCTGGGTACCATTATTATCATATGTTTTAATCAATTCATGTTTTATCCTTTTATACAGTTATTTGTAATTCAGTTGTAACCATAGAGAATTATTGTCATTAAATCAGCTCATTTTCAAGTATTTGTGAATTACTTTTGATTTAACATCAACACTTAATTGCTCCATATTGCAATACTAATTAGCTGTTAAGTGCTTTTTTTCTCTGTCACTGCAATAGACAATAAGATGTTGATGAAAATTTCCCATTTATCGACACCTTATAATTACACTAATTATACTGTGTTAAATTTTAGTAAACTTTTATCAGAAAACAAATGCCATTTAAACTGACAGCAACCAAGCACTGCTATCCCAATGTATCAAAATATATATTTAAGCTGTTTTCTCGTCTAAATCAATAAGATGAAAAGACTACAGGCCCACAAACAATGGAAAGAAAACATATTTTGATTATATAACTCTTATAAACTGCTTCATTTCAGTAAATCAAAAGCATATTATGCAACCATTGTAGCCTGTTTACAAACAGATGGCTTTATGTCGCTATTATATTATATAAATCCAAGCATTTATATGAAAACACGCAACTGTTTCATATATAATGTTAAAGCTGACATCATCTCAGGAGTGTATTAGTGAAAAACAGCTACTGTATGTGTGTGTCAAACATAAGTAGTTTTCTCAACTGATTTACAGAAGCGGGGCTTAAATGTGATGAGCTGAAAACGCGGTGGCGCAATGGGTAGCACTGTCGCCTCAAGAAGGTCGCTGGTTCGAGCCTCAGCTGGGTCAGTTGGCATTTCTTTGTGGAGTTTGCATGTGCTCTCTGTGCTCACGTGGCTTTCCTCCGGGTGCTCCGGTTTCCCTCACAGTCCGAAGACGAACGCTATAGGTGAATTGAATAAACTGATTTGGCCGTTGTGTATGTGTGTGAATGAGAGTGTATGGGTGTTTCCCAGTACTTGGTTGCAGCTGGAGGGGCATCCGCTACCTAAAACATGCTGGATAAATTGGGGGTTCATTTCGCTGTGGGGACCCCTGATTAATAAAGAGACTAAGCCGAAAAGAAAATGAATGAATGTTAACACAAACCCAATTATGGAAATGAAGTGTAAGTTATAATATAAATTACATGACATGCAAGCTAAAATAATAGAAATTATAAGTGCACTGCAAGTGTGTTGATGACTGGCTATTTATGTACTGAAACATGATATACAGTATAACGTATATAATATCTTTTGTAGGGAGTCACAGTGGTGCAGTGGGTAGCACGATCGCCTCACAGCAAGAAGGTCACTGGTTCGAGCCCAGGCTGGGTCAGTTGGCATTTCTGTGAGGAGTTTGCATGTTCTCCCCGTGTTGGCGTGAGTTTCCTCCGGGCGCTCCGGTTTCCCCCACAGTCCAAACACACGTGCTATAAATGAGCTGGGTAAACAAAATTGGCCGTAGTGTATTTGTGTGTGAATGGGAGTTTATGGGTGTTTCCCAACACTGGGAACACTTGGTTGCAGCTGGAAGGGCATCCGCCACATGAAACATATGCTGGATAAGATGGCAGTTCATTCCACTGTGGTGACCCCAGATTAAAGGGATTAAGCCGAAAAGAAAATTAATTGTTGAATGAATATCTTTTGTTTGTCATGGTTTGTAAATTTATCATGGAATTGATTTAAACGCGCTATTAATTTATTCAGAATTTAAAAAAAATGTAACAGAAATATACTTGACCACACAACTTAATTCATCTATCCATCCAATTGAGATATTAAAAGAATAGTTCTCCCCCAAAATAAAAACAATTCTTCACCATTTGCTCAGGTGGCTCTAAACATTTCTGAATGTATTTCTTTTGTTAAACACAAAGGAAGATATTCTGAAGAATGATGGGAAAAGCAGCCATTAGCTATGTTTCCAACCACATATTTTTATGCACATTTTGGATATGCGCATAAAAACCCGGTTGATAGAAACGTCATGATGTGCATAAATTTTAAAAATGCGCATAAAAAACTTTTGCGCATGAGTGAGTAGGATAAACGTTTTATTCGATAAGAAAAGATGCGCATAAACTACGATGGAAACACTTTTACCGCACAAACTCCACAGCATGCGCATTAAAAAAGGTCATGTGATTTTGTTATAAGAGATCATGTAATGATGAAAATGTGCGTAAATGGAATGGACAAACCAGCAGGCTGAGCACACTGTAAAACATCTGAACTGTTGTTTTGGTCATTACATTGGCCTTACCGTTTAAGTATTAGTGTTAATAAATTATAAATGACCTCCAGAATCAAGAGTGTCTGTGCTCCGCGTCTGACACCTTCAAACGGCACCGCGCGTTCACTGCGTGTCTGGATTGCCTCCTGAGGCGCAAGTCATTTATTAGATGAACGAAAGATTGACGCAGCTTCTTCTACCGCAGCAAATTCAGTTTTTACTGTTGATATTTGGTGCCAGTTAATCAGGAAGTGACGATTTTGTTCGCTTTGACTCGTTGGATGGAAACGATGCTTTATTCGTCTTTTATGCGATAATCCAGTTTTGCGCATAAGTTCATTCGCATTTTTGGATGGAAACATAGCTACTGACATCCATAGTAGGAAAAAAGAAAAAAATACAACAAACAATCAAGATTTGCAATGTAAGAATGAACATGATTATGTGCATTTGTTTATATGGCAAAATCACCAAGAAGGTCCATACTGATTCCAAAGGCAGATACTGATTGGATCAGGGCCTGGTGTGTGGACATTGGGGGTTTTACAATGTGGTCACATGTTGATTGGCCAGTTTGTGTGTCTCAGTATTTGGCCATTGGTCACAAGGTCAAGAAAGATAGAAAATAGTTGGTAAACTTTGCTCTGCCTCTTTTCCTGCTCTGCTCCTCTCCTGCTCTGGAGTCTATCTTCTCTGCCTCTACTGCTATCAGGCTCTCTTTGAGACCTACTTACTGCTCTTTGTCTCTCATTCTCCTCTCAGGTAACTTTCTTTTACTTTTAAGCTGGGTACCATTATTATCATATGTTTTAATCAATTCATGTTTTATCCTTTTATACAGTTATTTGTAATTCGGTTGTAACCTTAGAGATTATTGTCATTAAATCAGCTCATTTTCAAGTATTTGTGAATTACTTTGATTTAACATCAACACTTAATTGCTCCATATTGCAATACAATACAATCACATAATAGCAACGCTCACCCACATTTTAAGCTATTAATACTGCCCTTATTTCTGTTTTTGGTATAAGATTGCAGAAGGATGGTTTGACTGGAAATGAACAGTTTTTTTACCATCATACTGATTACTTTTAGTGATTTGGCAGAATTACAGTTCGAACTGCTGTAGTTAAAATACCATTCTTTACAACAATATTAAATCATTTTAATTCTGGCACAGTAAGCCTACTAACTTTAAAAAGAAAACATTTTATTTTAAACAATAATGCACGCTGATAAAAGGGTGAATGAATATCAAAATGACATCCTGGTCATATATATTTTTAGGCATTTGGGTGACATAACCAAACTCCAGGAAGCTGTAAAACACCTGATAATAGACACAGACAAAACGGCACCACAGTGATCTCTAGCACCCATCAGGATAGGCTGCATTTCTATCATCCAAAGCAAACTCTCGCCGTCTGCCACTAAACAAGTTCATGCAATCTACATTGAGAGAAGATCTGCCCAAAACAAACACAATATCTGCTGGAAGAGCTCTCAAAGACTCACGTCAGGGCAAATAACACGACCTGCCAGTGAAACTGGAGAGGACGGATAGACACGTGGAAATGATGCAGTCTGCAAAGATTTACCACCGAACTGAGAGTGAGATTTTAATACTGTATGCGCAACATGCAAAAAGGGAAATATTTCACCAATGTTTGCGCAGGAAATTATCTGATGCAATATCTGATGGCCTTTGATCTATCTATAAGATCTAGCTCTTAGAAAATCACCTATTCTAGCCTTCAGTTTCAAGGAAAATGAAAGTACAGATAAAAAGTATATTGGGAATTTACTGATAGAAAATGTGACCGCTGATTACGCTATTTATTTGCATGCATGGTTTGTTTATTTTAACAGCAAATTCAGAAAAAAAGAGTTATGCAAAGCTGGTTAACGGCACACGTTTTATGACTTTTATTTTAAATATTCAGATGAGACTAAATATATTCCATTGAAGCCCAAAAACATGTTCTAACAACATGCAACAAGTTTCCAGCGACACGCAATTTGTCTGCACCAAAAGCGATGCAACGTGACAAAAACATTTAAATACCTGCCACTGAACTCCCAATGAAATGGGAAATGAATCTAATTAATCATGTTGGCTTGAGTGTTACTATTTGAACATTATACTATTCTGTTATTTGAGATAAACTCTATATCCTTGGGCTTTAATGCTACAAGCCCCAAATTTGGCCAAAAGCATGTTCTGCTGGTCCAACTTTCGGTTTTCCAAAATCTGACATGGAAAGCTTGGAAAAATCTCATTGACCTAACATTGGACCAATCTTCATTCATTCATTCATTCATTTTCTTTTTGGTTAAGTCCCTTTATTAATCTGGGGTCTCCCTACCTCTCCAGTTGACGACCAAACTTTTTTTATTGTCCAAATGTCAATGTATGCTTGCAAACCTTTTGAGAGTTTGAGCTGGTAGGGGTGGCCTGCCTATTTATTTTGATTACTTTTGATTTTGTTTATGTTTAAGGAGGAAAGTAAGCTTCCTGTATTTTACTCTAAATATTTACAGGTTATTTCAGCCTGATCTCATGAGGAAACGTAAGTATTTTACGGTTTGTTCCGTTTAGTGGCTAATTCGTACGAGTTCAGTCATATCAAAATGTACAATTTTAAAAAAGGAGGCGTGGCACCTAACCCCACCCCTAACCGTCATTGGGGTGATGAGCAAATGGTATTAAATTGTACGAATTAGATCGTACGAATTCCAAACGAATTAGCCACTAAATCAAAAAAGTTACGAATTGCCGTGAGATTGTGTTGGTTATTTAGTTTATTTACTTTGCAGATTTTTTTGTCAGTGGTCACCCTGAAGAGATGTTTATTTAAATTGCAAATTTTTATCTACAATAAATCTATTTAATTGCTCTCACACTGAGTTGGCATTTGGTTGATCTTTTTGCATTTTTTTTTTCCTCTTAAGAAAATCCACCACCCACACCTTATTTTGTTTATAATGCCCATAGACTTGGGGGCGTAATAGTTTAGTTAGATGCTTTTTACATTCTGCTTCTGAACTGCATGGAAGAACTAAATTATTTCTAAATCATACTAAATCATGTGTCACTACAACTATTATATGTGTGTGAACTCCTTTCAAGTGATCTAGTTCACCCAAAAAATCATTTACTCATCCTCTTCTTTTTCCAAACCTGTTTGATTCTCTTTTTTCTGTTGAACACGAAAAAGTTATTCTGAAGAATTGCCATTGACTTCCAAAGAATTTTTTGTTCCTACTTTGGATGCCATTGGCTGCTTTTTCTAACAATCTTCAGATGACTTGCTTTGTGCTCAACAGTAGAAATGCATAAAAGTTCAGAACCATTTATGTGTGATCTATCCCTATGACAAATACCACATCTGACAACCATCCATACTGACATCAAGTAGCAACACACAAACAGAAGCAAAACAACATCCGTCACCAGGATCAACTAAAAAGTGTTGAATTTATAACCCTGCTGTAATTGAAGGAGAGATTTACCACTGTCACTACAGCAACTGGATGGCACCAATAAAAGTCTTAATCCTGAAGGCAGGGCAGAATTATACAGTCACAGTATAATAGCAAACATGTTTACAAAATAAGATGTGATGCATCGTAGGAAAATGTACCATTTACACTCTCTGAAATAAAGGGTAACACTTTATTTGTCACCATTCACATTGGTAAGCACTGGCTAAATACATGCTATTATTAAGATAATAACTGCGTATTATTAGTTATAAAGTATGATCTAACTGTACATAACTAATCCTACCCAAAATCTAAACCCAACTAAGACCCTATTAAAAGCAGTCAAATTATGTTTATCAAACTAATAGACTTAATGTTTTGTCAAAAGTGGTGAATTGTGACTTAAAATAGTGTCACCAAATAAATGTACACAAAATGTACACTTTTGTACATCTTATGTATGCTTTTTGCACTTTTATTTCTGAAAATGGACCTGAAAAGCTCCAAAAAGTCAGCAAAACATACAGTTTACATAATCACAAGACATTTTTAGCATGTCAGCACTATAATAAGGTTATATAATAACTCCAATTACCCACTGGATTTACTAATCCATTTGAATATATACACAATTAAAAATGTGCCCGTACTACAATATAGGGTAAGAGATCAATTAAAGATAAATAAGCTATTGGAAAATAAATATTCCATTAAATAAAACATATAAATTATGCATTAACAAAACAAAAGGATAGTTAATATTGAAATAAGCAAAAAAGCACCATAAAGCAAGAAAATATATATATAGTAATTACTAGTCTGATATGGCTTATTTTCTTTTGTGCTTGTGTGTGTATTATATAGGATAATAAGCACAATAAAAATATATATAAACAAATAAGCAGATAAGTCTCAAAAAATAGGCCCATTTTATTAAAGCAAAAGAAATCTGCATTTGGGAACTGACCAATGAATGAATGAATGAATAAATATCTAAATAAACAAACTGTCAACAATCAATCACAGATCTGTTCCCTACAGATCGCTGGAGGACTACAATCCCGTCACCACATGGACTACAATTCCTGTCATGCACCACACACACACACCTGTTCCCGGTTCTTAATTGATTACACACAAGTTGCTAAGTCTTGTTGGTATACCCTGTAACATTACAAAGCATTTTCCATGTCTAGTCTTCTCGTGTTTGACCATCGCCTTGTTTTTTTTGTTTATCCTGTCTGTCACCTACATCGACTAACTGCCTGTTACCTGACCACGCTTCCAGATTTTCTTGTATGTACCTGTTTGCCCCTGTATTTGACCATTGCCTGTCTGACTACTAAAGCCTGCATGTGGATCCTCACTCCATCGTCCCTCGACTCCCTTGTGGTTACACAAACTGTCTTATATTAATTAACCCTTCAGAAAATGGCATTCTAACAGAAAAACAGTTCGCTTAAGCAAAACTTATTTATTAATAACATAAAAATCTAAGAATAGTAAATTACTATTTTACCATTTTTAAGGATTTTTTTTTTAAGTGTCTGTAAAAGTAGTCCTTTAAATAAATCAACATTGCACAATGCATTTATTTATTTTGTTTACTTCCTTAAAAATAAACAAAAATAGTCAAGAAAGGTCAGAAAGACCAAATGTATTTAAAAAAAACACAAAAATTCCATATGAATGATTAACAGTCAATAAATTATTAATCAAAATTAATAAATATATTAATCAATAAATTATTAAACAACAAAATAAGTATTATATTCAATTAATAATTAGCATTGCAATATTGTTTTTTATATAATTTTCAAATAAATCAGAAAAATGTGCAAGTAAAAAATATTAAACTGGAAATGCAGAAATTAATGACTAAATTTTATGTAACAAATGCCATGTCAATAAATCTAAATAAAGAAGGATCCGAAACCCTCCCTCCCTTTCTGCACATTTCATGTGAATACAGTTGGATGTATGTGACTACTATGGATGGCAGTAAAGACAATGCAAACACTACAGAAACTCAAAATCAGCTCCCATGTGCTCTGACAACAATACAGCTCAGATATTTACTGTCTGACTCACGTACTTTCACATGCTTGGATTAAACCGATCTGCACTTCAGCTTCTGTGCAAGTTTGCACCTTGTTTCTGCACATTGCATTGCATTGTTTGCACGGTCACACTTTTGGGCGCAGAATAAAATGCATGATGAGTGCAAAGAGCTGCAATGTGTGTGTTTGCTGGTGTGCGTGTGAGCAAACTGCCTCTTCCCCCTTATCTGGCCGATCCAGTTTGGTTTGTTCCATTCATACTGACACCGATTCTATTACCTGTTGCATAAGTTAGTGTAAACTACAAAGAACTAAATGTGCTGCCTTGTAAAAACATCCACAGTGCTCGCTGACTGACTGACACATACACCCACATAAACACACACGCACACAGCACAGCTCTCAGATACAGTGAGAGAAAAAAGAAAACGTTTTATCAATGAAGACGAGAGGAAGACTCTTCATGTGTCATTCACAAATTAAGCTGAATGCTGCTAGTCAGAGCTGCTGTGTATATCTGCTCATTTTCCTTAATAAACTGTAATTAACAGCTAAATTGTTTTTAAACAAACTGATAAAACAATTAGCAAATGTGAGTGATTATTTGTAAATATTATTCATACTAAGCTCATCATTTAAAATTCATTACTTTATTACATTTATAAAATGATTTAATTGTTAATTTATTATTGTCACATACACTAAATGGCCACTTTATTAGGTACACCTTACTAGTACTGGGTTGGACCCCCTTTGCTCTCAGAACTGTTTTAATCCTTCGTGGCATAGATTCAACAAGGTACTGGAAATATTCCTCAGAGATTTTGTTTCCATATTGACTTGAGAGCATCACGCAGTTGCTGCAGATTTATCGACTGCACATCCATGACGCGAATCTTCCGTTCCACCACATCCCAAAGGTGCTCTATCGGATTAACAACTGGTGACTGTGGAGGCCATTTGAGTAGAGTAAACTTCATTGTCATGTTCAAGAAACCAGTCTGAGATGATTCACGCTTTATGACATGGTGTGCTATCCTGTTGAAAGTAGCTATCATAAGATGGGTACACTGTGGTCATAAAGGGATGGACATGGTCAGCAACAATACTCAGGTAGGCTGTGGCGTTAACACGATTATCAATTGGTACTATGGGCCAAAGTGTGGCAAGAAATCCCCCACACCATTATACCACCACCACCAGCCTGATCCGTTGATACAAGGCCAACGGATTCGATTCGACCCTACCATCCAAATGTCGCAGCAGAAATTGAGACTCATCAGACCAGGCAACACTTTACTAATCTTCTATCGTCCAATTTAATGAGCCCCATGTGAATTGTAGCCTCAGTTGCTGTTCTTAGCTGACAGGAGTGGCACCAGGTGTGGTCTTCTGCTGCTGTAGTCCATCCGCCTTAATGTTGGACGTGTTGTGCATTCAGAGATGCTCTTCTGCATACCTTGGTTGTAATGAGTGGTTATTTGAGTTACTGTTGCCTTTCTATCAGCTGGAACCAGTCTGGCCATTCTCCTCTGACCTTTGCACCCACAGAACTGCCGCTAAAAAAATATTCAATAAGTTTATTGAATAAACAGGGTTTAACAATTATCCGAATCTAACAGTATTTTGGTATAGTAATTAAAGAATAAAAATAATACTAATTCAATGATAATAGTAAATAAATATTCATTCATTTTCTTTTTGACTTAGTCCCTGTAAATAATATAATAATAATAAATAATTCAATTATTTCAATTTATTAATTAAAAATTAATTGCTATTAGTGTTATTAAGAGTACAATATCTTATGCCTAAATGCTCATACAGTATCAGGCCTCAAAAAACATGCAAATGATAAATTATAATCTCGACATTGCAGATGATTAAGCAGCGATATTGATGCTAAAACAATATTTTGTGCAGCCAATACAAATTAAACATTCATTTAAATGTGTAATAAAATAGTTTTGTGTAGTATTTTTTGTGTGTTTTACAATACATAATAATTATATATAATAAACACATGTATGTCAAAACTATTTTTATTTTAGATTAATAGTGATGTATCATTGTTCAGCACTATTTAAAAGATTCCAGTAAAATAAAATTCATTTAATTCTTAAAATCTTTATACTCAACTAATTATTAAACATCTTTTTTAATTATATCTAAATGTTTATTACACTCTCACTTTAATACATGAAAACAAGTTATTTAAATTATTTTGAAGATAATGTAACGTTATTAAACTTATACCATTGTCATAAGTATATTATTAAGCCAACATAAATAATCCAGGACAGCTCTTACTGTACTGTAGGTAAACTAAAACTTCCAGACAGGTTGGAGCTAAACTCTGCATGACACTGGCCCTCCATAGGTTTGGTGACCCCTGACTCAGATTGTTTGAAAGACAACATCAGCCTGAACTTCTTTAACCTTTTTGTTTGTAGAGAAAAGGGGAAATCACAGGTTTGGAGCAGCTTTCAAGCACGATAATTAGCATGCAAATTCATCACAGTTGTCATCGCCAAGATATCTAATCTCCAAGTTCAAGAGAGTTGTCTAAATACATGGCTGTGTGTGTGTGTGTGTGTGTGTGTATGTGTGTGTGTGTGTGTGTGTGTGTGTGTGTGGTGTGTGTGTGTGCGTTCGTGCGTGTGTGTGTTCAGACGGTCATGGCACATCAAAGTGCAGCGAGGACACATTTAATCCAGACTGACAGTTCAGCCATTCTCCTGTTCGGATTACCTGTGGAACACCTCTCCTTTCCGCCTCACTTAAGCAACAAAGCAACCAAATACATCCCCTAGCAACCGTTACGGAGGAAACCGACCGAAATCGCTCTAATTTAAAACAATAAAACTGTTGGTCAACATTATGTGTCAAAGGGTTAACCCTATAACAGCCGACAGCCAATCACACGACACGACCCAAAAAGGGAAATGTTTCATGGTCACAGAAAAGTGACAAAGTAAAGAGGATACTTTCTATTTATACCTTTTAGAGTAAAACTCTAGGATACTTTCAGGAAGATTTGATGACAGCAGTCGGCAAATATGAAGATTTTACAACATTACTTCATCTATCAATGACACTGCCAATAAGGATATTACGCCAACTCGTTATTTCCCCATAGAGGGAAATGTTAAGTGGTGACAGAAAAGCGACAATGTGAGTTAAGATGATTCTTTCAAGATAAATTTGATGACAGCAGTCGGGAAATATAAAGATTTTACAACACTAAAGGGGTAACAAGCTGCATTCGTCCCATTAATAGTGACACTGGCATTGCAAATATGGATATTAGACGTATCTCCCGCCAAAAAGAAAAAAGTTCACGTATAACTCATTATATTACCATAAAGGGAAATGTTAAGTGGTGACAGAAAAGCGACAAAGTGTGTTACAGAGGATACTTTATATTCTAACCTTTTATTCCAAAAAGTCCTTTCAGGATAAAATTGATAACTATACAGTCGACAAACGTGATAGATTTACACACCTGAACAAGCTGCCTTCGTCTAATCAATGACACTGCAAATAAGGATATTACGCCAAGCTCGTTATTTCCCCATAGAGGGAATGTGAAGTGGTGACAGAAAAGACAATGTGAGTTCAGAGGATACTTTCTATTCTTACCATTCAGACCGAACAGTCCTTTCAAGATAAATTTGGATGACAGCAGTCGGTGAATATGAAGATTGTACAACACTGAAGGGGAAACAAGCTGCATTCGTCCCATTAAATAGTGACTCTGGCATTGCAAATATGGAAATTAAATGTGTTCCCCGCCAAAAAGAAAAAAAGTTCACGTATAACTTTGTATATTACCATAGAGGGAAATGTTAAGTGGTGACAGAAAGCGACAAAGTGAGTTAAGAGGATACGTTCTCTAACCTTTTAGTCCAAAAAAGTCCTTTCAGGATAAAATTGATAACTACAGTCGACAAACATAAAGATTTTACAACACTGAAGAGGTAACAAGCTGCATTCGTCATAATCATTGCCACTGCAAATAAGGATACTACGCCAACTATTTATTTCCCCATAGAGGGAAATGTTAAGTGGTGACAGAAAAGACAATGTGAGTTCAGAGGATACTTTCTATTCTTACCATTCAGACCGAACAGTCCTTTCAAGATAAATTTGATGACAGCCGGGAAATATGAAGATTACACAACACTGCAAGGGGTAACAAGCTGTATTCGTCCAATCAATTGCAAATAGGAAATTAGATCGTTCCTGCCAAAAAAAAAAAGTCATGTATAATTCATTATATTCCCATGGAGGATAATGTAAGTGGTGACACAAAAGCGACAATGTGAGTTAAGAGGATACTTTCTATTCTTACCTTTAGTCCAAAAAAAGTCCTTTCACGATAAAATTGATGACAGCAGTCGACAATATGAAGATTTTACAACACTAAAGGGGTAACAAGCTGCATTCGTCCCATTAATAGTGACACTGGCATTGCAAATAGGGATATTAGACGCGTTCCCGCCAAAAAGAAAAAAGTTCACGTATAACTCATTATATTACCATAAAGGGAAATGTTAAGTGGTGACAGAAATGCGAGTTAAGAGGATAATTTCTATTCTTACCTTTTAGACCAAAAATTGCTTTCAAGAGAAGTGAAGATTTTAAACACATGCTGCATTCCTCCAAACAATGACACTGGTAGGCTATTGCAAATAAGGATATTGATGCATTCTCGCCAAAAGAGTTCACATCATTTTACCATAAAGTAAACGTTAAATGATGAAAGAAGAGCAACAATGTCAGGCCCGCCACCAGGATGTCATAACTGAGGGGGCATTTTAATCCCATAGGGGTGCACTTGACCTGGTGACTGATTTTGGTCCCTCTTGTTACTTTCATTTAGGCTATTTTCACATTTATTATTACTTTGCATTACTGCCTAAGTTACTGACTTAAGGCAGTAATACACTTTTTATAGTAATAATGATATGCACAGTTTTGCAATAACTGATTTATCAATGAAGGTTAAGCAACGATACAGTTTATTAACGCAGACGGACCACGGCTTCAGCGCCAAACAAGTGCTTTAAATGATATTTTATTCAAATAATGGGCCTATAAATATTTAAAGTTTTAGGTAAAGAAGTCAAACTATGCCCACACAAGACAATGGGGGGGGGGGGGGAGGGGGGGTCACTTGTTGATTTCCAAAACTCTTATATAAATGTTATGAAACTATTAGAATTGCCATATTTTACCCATAACATAGAGAAGATAAAAATAGTATTTTATTAATTATATTAGTATAATATTAAATTAAACATATTAATAAAGACTTAAAAAAATGATATGGTTGTTAGACTGTTGCACTTTTTGTTGTCAATATGCTTGTGTTATATAGTTCCTATTGGTGTGTGTGCACTGTTTGTATGTTTATAACAACCTCTGAGGACAGTGTATTTTCATTAGCGTTAACTAACATACTGTAATAAATGCATTGTTCATTGGTTGTTCATGTTAGTAAATACAGTAACTAATACAACCTTATGTAAAGTTTTACTGATTTTTTTTCTTTTACTTAACAAAACCTATTAAATTGTGCTTCATTAACGTACATACCTCAACCATAAACTACCCATCAATGTAAAACAGTTAGTCTATTGCTGTACAATGTCACCAATGTTATACAGTTTACTTTGGACACAACATCAAAGTCCTAACTTCAGTAGATCTAGAAAATCCATTTTTGTGATCCAATGACCCTGATTGGATCAAAAATTCAATCACAAAAAATTTTAAAGCATTTGTGATTCTGACCAGTTGTCATATTCTGAAGAAAAAATGCTCTAAATGACTATATTTATATCTGAAATGTTCTCAGACCTTTAGAATTAAACAAAAATTTAGACTTACTCAAAACCCATACACATACAGTACCCGTCCCTCTTTATTTATTTATTTATTTATTTATTTATTTATTATTTATTTATTTATTATTTATTTATTTATTTATGCCCAAGCTGTAAATAACCAGCATTAATGGTTATTCATGTATAAATTATGAGCAGAGTAAAGGCTACGCAAGATGTGACAGTATTTTGTTTACTTGGACTTCAGAATGACCCAGAGCTCACCACAATATGTTTTTACAGTAGATGCCTCATTGACAGATTCACATAGACTGCTATCCACCTTTTTTATAGCCCCTTGATGCATTGCATTGATTATAGGAGTAACTCCTTTTCAAAATGTAAATAATATAGTAATATTTATTATAATAACTTTGCTTTATGATCACATATCCTAGAAATTACACCAAATGGTTTTTGGTTTATTAAAATGTTCAATCCTAGCCAAAGATGTACAATTTCTGCTTAAATGGCAGTATTAATTAGTTTTAGGAGTTTTAATAGGAGAGCTGTAAAAAAATAAAATGCAAAGCTTTTGGTTTTGAAGGAAATATAATGAAATGAGAGACTGAATAAAGGATCAAGTCTCAAATCCCGTCGATGTGTTTGTGTACAGAGGATTTGTGATGAGGTGAATTCGGGTTTGTGTTTTGGGGCCGTGGAGGGGCAGCTTCTGTTCCACCGAGATCTTTTCATTTCACAACAGAAGGACTGAACTGCAGTCCACCGACAAAACAAATGACCGATCTAATTAGAGAGAAATATCAGAATCAACAGAGCATAGTACTTTTGGAGGACATGGGGTTGCAAAAACCCAAACAAAAGGGTCATGGTCTAGTAATCGTTTCCTTCTTTATGTATTAAAAACAAGCAAAAATCACATTATCCAACCTTAAAAGTTACTGCAACTGCAAATTGGGTTATAAAAATGTAATATGAAAATAACAAAAACATTTTTAATATTTACATATTCTTTTATAATATGCTTTATGTTAAGCAGATTTTTAGCTGTTTGTTTGTTGATTATTACAGTCTTGATAGATTAATAATTAGACATGTTGGCATGGTCCAGTAACCCTTTCCTCCTTTCTGTCTTCAAAATAAAAAAGGGAAAATGACATTATCTAATCATAAAATTAATAAATACCCATATCTTACATGAATCAAACATAAATTATGGTACAGAAATTATACTCACCGGCCACTTTGTTAGGTACACCTCTCCAACTGTTCGTTAAAACGTTGCCTGGTCTGTTGCGACATTCGGCTGGCAGGGTCAACAACATGAAAGCATGGATCGATCCTGCCTTGTATCAAGGGTTCAGGCTGCTGGTGGTGGTGTAATGGTGTGGAGGATATTTTATTGGCATACTTATTTGTCATATTATATGGCACACTTGAGCATCGTGTCAATGCCACAGCCTACCTGAGTATTGTTGCTGACCATGTCCATTCCTTTATCACCACAGTGTACCCATCTTCTGATGGCTTCTTCCAGCAGGATAATGCGCCATGTCATAAAGCGTAAATCATCTCAGACTGGCTTCTTGAACATGACAGTGAGTTCACTGTATTCAAATGGCCTCCACAGTCACCAGAGCTCAATCCAATAGAGCACCTTTGGGATGAGGTGGAACAGGAGTTCACATCATGAATGTGCAGCCAACAAATCTGCAGCAACTGCGTGATGCTATCATGTCAATATGGACCAAAATCTCTGAAGAATATTCCCAGTACCTTGTTGAACCTTGCTGAAGTCTCTTATGCTTAACAAGGATGCATTTACTGTTTAAAATACAGTCAATTTATGAAATTGTAATACAATTTACTATTTATTCTTTCTATTTTACAAGAGACTATCTTTCTATCTTACAATTTATTATCTATAATTTCTATTTGGGTTCCTCATCAAGGAGGCGCCTCATCAAGATGGCGCCGCGGATGGCCGCTTCGGTGTGGGGCTGTCCAGTGTTTGCACTGTTTTTGTTAGTCTGTCCTGTTTTATGTTTATCAAATACGATCAGTTACACCAGGGACGAGCTGCTGAACATTCGGCAGTGCACACCAACTAATCAAGAACTGGATTTTGATTTTTGTGGCGTTTTGCGGAACATTGTGGTCGGCGGAGCAGCCGCATTGTGGAAACGCTACAAGACGCGCAAGCGTGGGAAGCGAGCCGCCGCGCTCGTCAGGCTAAGACAGCGCGCTTCAGAACGGCGCTGCCCAGCATTCACCTGGCGAATCTCCGCTCTCTTCCTAATAAAATGGACGAACTACTTCTGCTCACATGCAAAAACAAGAACTTTAACAACTCTGCTGTCCTGTGTTTCACGGAAACCTGGCTAAACGAAGCCATTCCGGACAGCGCATTAAACCTACCGGACTTTCAGCTGTACAGAGCAGATCGCGATACGGAGTCAACGGGCAAAACGCGCGGTGGTGGGACATGCTTTTACATCAACAGAAGGTGGTGTACGGATGTAACTGTGTTAAAGAAGATGTGCTGTCCTGATGTGGAAGTGCTTTTCATTAACTGTAAGCCTTTTTATTCACCAAGAGAGTTTTCCTCGTTCATTCTCGTCTGTGTTTACATTCCACCGCAAGCACACGTGAGTACTGCGCTGCAACAGCTGGCTGATCTGATCACAGAAACAGAACAACAACACCCGGACTCTGCTTTTATCATACTTGGGGACTTTAATCAGGCAAAACTCACACATGAGCTGCCTAAATTCAAACAGCACATTACATGCCCCACCAGAGGCAATAAAATTTTGGACCATTGCTACACCACAATAAAGGATGCATATCGCTCCGTCGCCAGAGCAGCTCTAGGACTCTCCGATCACTGCCTGGTTCATCTTATACCAACTTACAGGCAAAAACTTAAAACTACTAAGCCAGTATTAAGGACTGTCAAGAGATGGACCAACGACACAGAGCAGGTCTTACAAGCCTGTTTTGAATGCACTGACTGGAATGTTTTTGAAGCTGCAGCCACAGATCTGGACGAGCTCACAGAGACTGTAACATCATACATCAGTTTCTGTGAGGAGTTATGCATCCCTACCGGACCTACTTGTCATTTAACAATGATAAACCATGGTTCACACCAAAACTCAGACAGCTTCGTCAGGCCAAAGAGGATGCTTACAGGAGTGGTGACAGGATCCTGTACAATCGGGCCAGGAACACATTGACAAAGGAGATTGGTGTGGCTAAGAAAAGCTATGCCAAAAAGCTGCAAAACCAGTTTTCAGCTAACGACCCTGCATCAGTGTGGAGAGGCTTAAAAGATTTCACAATTACAAGACACGTCCCCCAGTATCGACAGCAATAAACATATTGCAAACGAGCTGAATATGTTCTACTGTAGGTTTGACACCTATGACCAGACACCTCACACCCGCCCGGACCATCTCCCTACACAGCCATCAACACCACATCAACACAGCCCGGACCATCGCCCTACACGGCCATCAATACCACATCAACACCGCCCGGACCATCTCCCTACACAGCCATCAACACCACATCAACACAGCCCGGACCATCGCCCTACACAGCCATCAACACCTCCAGCCATCTTCCTCTCCCCCCCTGCTCTTCAGATCAGTGAGGAAAATGTGCGTCAGATCTCAGTAAACAGAAGAGAAGGAAAGCACCAGGGCCAGATGGTGTCTCACCAGCCTGTCTGAGAACCTGCGCTGACCAGCTGGCTCCCATTTTCTCCCATATCTTCAATAGATCACTGGAACAGCGCAAAGTTCCATCCTGCTTTAAGCGCTCCCCCCATCATCCCAATCCCAAAGAAGCCAAAGATCACAGGATCAATGACTACAGACCTGTGGCCTTAACATCTGTGGCCATGAAGTCATTCGAAAGACTGGTGCTAGCATATCTGAAGGACATCACTGGACCCTGCTGGACCCCCTGCAGTTCGCCTATAGAGCAAACCGGTCTGTGGATGATGCAGTCAACATGGGACTGCATTATACCCTACAACATCTGGACAAACCAGGGAACTACGCAAGGATTCTGTTTGTGGACTTCAGTTCTGCCTTTAACACCATCGTCCCATCACTGCTTGAGTACAAACTGGCCCAGCTCTCTGTTCCTAGCTCTGTCTGTCAATGGATCACCAGCTTTCTGACAGATAGACAGCAGCTAGTCAGAATGGGCAAAATCACATCCGACAGCCGCACCATCAGCACTGGTGCCCCCCAGGGATGTGTTCTTTCTCCACTGCTCTTCTCCCTGTACACCAACGACTGCACTGCAAAAGACCCCTCCATCAAACTCATTAAGTTTGCAGACGACACTACTGTTATCGGCCTCATCCAGAACGGTGACGAATCTGCATACAGACAGGAGGTGGAGCGGCTGGCGTTATGGTGCAGATACAACAACCTGGAGCTGAACACGCTAAAAACAGTGGAGATGATAGTGGACTTCAGGAGAAACCCCCCTGCACTCCCCCCACTCACCATCATGAACAGCACTGTGGCTGCAGTAGAGTCATTCAGGTTCCTGGGCACCACCATCTCTCAGGATCTGAAGTGGGACACTCACATAGACTCTATTGTGAAGAAAGCCCAGCAGAGACTGTACTTCCTTCGTCAGCTGAGGAAGTTCAACCTGCCACAGGAGCTGCTCGTACAGTTCTACTCAGCTGTCATCCAATCCATCCTCTGCACTTCAATCACCGTCTGGTTCGGCTCAGCTGCCAAAACTGACCTCCGTAGACTACAGCGAATAGTCCGGACTGCTGAACGAATCACTGGCACTACCCTTCCTACACTTCAAGAACTGTACTCTTCCAGAGTGAGTAAAAGGGCTCGCAAAATCACTCTGGACGCCTCACACCAGCACACTACCTGTTCGAACTGTTACGTCTGGTCGGCGCTTCAGAGCACCGAGCACAAAAACAGCCAGACACAGGAAAAGTTTCTTTCCTCAGGCTGTCTACCTTATGAACAGTTAAATATTCCCTACTGTGCAATAAATATGTGCAATACTTTCTCATACGCACTTGTACACAGCACCTTATATCAATGTACAATGCAATACCTTCTACATTCGCACTTGTACACAGCACCTTATAACCTGTATATTTATAACAATCTGTACATACAACTCAACATGCAGGTTTCTTGACTAACCACATCTGTTTAATGTTCATAATTTTTTATTATTATTTTTTTTTTCATATTTATTTTTGTGTTGTCACTTGTCACTTTATGTACACTGGAAGCTTCTGTAGCCAAAACAAATTCCTTGTGTGTGTGAAGCACACTTGGCAATAAAACCGATTCTGATTCTGATTCTGATTCTGATTCTATTTAGTCTATTTTATAATTAAACTAGTCTTCTGTGTCACTTAAACCTTCAGAAATCTTTTGAATATGTTGATTTGCTGCTCATAAAAACATTATTTTGATGTTAAAGCCATAGTGATGCCTAATATTTTACTGAAAATCATTATATGTACGTGTTCTACAGGGCTTTTTGGTACTCTGATTTTGACTTTTGGTACTCAGATTATTACTTTTGTTCAATTTAATGAATCCTTCCTGAATAAACCCATAAATTCTTTCAAAAATGATCTAACTCCAAATATTCTAACAAAAATAATGCATAAAATACATTAATATTGTAAATCACTGGTGAAAATACAGTTTACGAAATCTTTCTTTGCAAATACTTGCCTTTCTCCATCCTACAATCAAAAAATAAGTGCAGAACTCCACCTCTATCCTAACAGGACCATCACATGCTCTGAAATCCTGCAGCGGGTTAGATGAAGGTCACTGTCCTTCAGCGCGTTTCTGCGAATCATCTTTGACATCTACTGTGATGTTCGTAATCACAGATTTCAGTGTAAGTGCTGGGTACATTCCTGCCGTGTTGTGGCAACACTGCGAGATGGTCGTGGTTGAGCAGTCTGGCTCCTGCTACTCCAGCAAAATCAGCTTTCTTAACAGCTCAGTGGGACATGAGAAAGATTTTACAGCCAGTGAAGCCGAACGCTCATTATTGCCTGTGTGTGCAGGACTGCAGGTATATCGTATCGGATCAGCAGTGGACAAGCTCACATCAGCACAGATACAGGCCCAGACTGAATCAGTGCACTTTTGTACAGATTCATTTGTGATTTCAGAGAAAAGCATGAGGAATGGAGTTAAACATGAGGTCATCTGTTGAAACTGAAGAATTGCAGCAAGCTTATGTCATCCTACGTTAAAATAGTGTACTTAATGCACGTTTTTAGTGGTAAAAATCAATTGTAAAACATTAAACATTATAAATACATTAATTTTCCTAGTACTGGGTCGTAGCTGGAAGGGCATCCACTGTGTAAACATATGCCAGAATATCTGACTGTTCATTCGCCAACTTTAATGGAGTTACATTGTTGACAAGGTCACTCAGCTTCAGTAGTCTGGAGGTATTTTGTTTTTTTCTAGTCTGACATAAAACAGAGCAACGTGCACGCAAAATGTGCAGACAGCTAGTGCCTTCAAAAACAGGCAATACCACGAACCTGCTTCATCATTTAAAACATCACCCTTCAGAATACCAAGATGCTAAGAAATTACAGAGCCAAACAAGTGTGGTAAATGTGGACCATATACAAGCATTAACTACCCAGCAGAGTCTCATGTCATCAAAAAAAATAAAAATTAAGACATGAAGACATCAAAAAGCAGTTTACATATTACATTGCAAAAGACATGCTTCCCAGGGTGAATATATAATGAGTACATTTTCTTTTGTGTGTGATATATCTGTTTTAATGTAAGCCTTTTCGGCAGCTTTTGCTTAATATTGTGATAATATTTTATATTGTGAAAAAAAAAACTGTAATTATCGAAACAACAGCTATTGATTGATTGCTAACACATACTTGTCTAATCTGGAAACCATCATCAATATTAATGAATTGTAAAAAATACTACTGTTTAGTGAATTGCTTAAAAAAAAAATATATATTCTGTTAAATGTTTTTCTTTCAAATTAAACGTAAAAAATCAACTAAAACAACTACATCAGTTTTAAGTCTTGAGTAAAACAACTCCAAAACACAAAGTTATACATTCTGCGAACATTCTGTTTGGTGGAAAGAAGCGTATAGGTTTGGGACACAAATAAAATACTGTATCATTCATTAATTCGGCCTTTATTTATCAGGGGTCGCCACAGGGGAATGAACCGCCAACTTATCCAGCATATGTATTACTCAACAGATGCCCTTTCAGCTGCAATTCAGTACCGAGAAACTCCCATACACACTCACTCACACACGTACACTATAGACAGTTTCCCAGAGGAAACCCATGCCACATGGGGAGAAGTGCCAACTGGCCCATCAGGTACTCAAACCAGTGAACTTCTTGCTGTGAGGTGACGGTGATAACCACTGAGCCACCATGCCAGCCCTAAAATACTGTATTTTAATCTAATTAAGGGTGATCATAGACGACTCTTTAATTATTATTACTAATTCATCAATCTAATCTTTTATTATCATTTTGGATCTCTAATTGCAAGTCAGTTTTAATATAATATCTAAAGTTCTGAACCAGAATCTGGAAATGCTGGCCTTGCAGTTTGTTGGTACCTCTGATATATATAAATGAATTTGTCTCGTCTTTATCTACATCTTGGTCCTCCTGTAAAGCACACATTCTTTATCTGTGAGCCAGATTTCCCACAGCGAGACTCTGAGTTTATCATCCTGGTGAAGGGGGTTGGGTGGAGAGGAAGTGCCTTGTTTTCACTGGGACGTCTGGACGTTTGTGCTGCCATGGACTTATGCCAGCTAGTTGTAGTGTGTGGCGTGTGTCTACGTGCAGTTTCAGCACCTCACCTAGCATTGTTCTTCCAGTCTTTTTGTGTTGTACCACACACACAATCCCAGTGCCATAACCTGAAGGTACAACAAAATGCGGTGAGCCCTGAAGCACAAACAACGTAGCACACACCGTTGCAAGAAGTTTTACAGCAGGTCAGCGTAAAATGAAGGAGGTGACTTTTAATATAACCCCTTAATCTACAGAGATATGCCCTTTTTATAAAGGTGTAACAAAAAATCTCTGGTGCCCCCAGAATGTCTGTGAAGCACAAAATACCCCACAGAACATTACACAGAGCTCGTCATACATGTATTTGCCCATGTTTGAACAGATTTTAGAGCTGTTTTTGTATGTGTCCCTTTAAATGCAAATGAGCTGTTGCTCTCCAGAGGCGGGGGCTTGGATAATTTAGAGGGTTGTGCCAGCCATACTTGGATGTAACAACAGCATAGATTACACAATTTATATACTAATGAATAGGTTGTTCTGCCTATTTTGCTGTGTAAACCTCAGTAATAAAATGACTGGTAGTTGCTAAATCAATATAGAAGGAGTTACTGAGCAAGAATGAGTGCAATATGCAAGAGCAGTATAATGAAAATATTAGGTTATCGTTAATATTTCACTTGAACAGAAATGAACGTTGTCAAGATTCTTGTACAAGATGCTTTATTACTCAGACAGCTTTTTTTTCCTTATCTTCTGCTTGATTTGTTATACTTTTTGACCTTTTTGACTTTTATGCTTGTGAAGAAATGATGCCAAGTGAACCTGTGAAGAAATGGAGTCGTCAATAACCAAATCCAGCTAACTGCGTAATCTACGGAGAAGAGACCTCTAGTCTCTAATAATACAGGTAAATTTAGCACATAGCATGCAACAAGTACATCGAATGAATATTTGGAAACATTTAAAAAATATGAAGACATGATTATGAATATGACCGAATATGAAACCTTCAGAAACAGCATTGTACTTACCATTGCTTCATTCTCTTGGACATTTCCTTCAAAAATGAAGTTGAATCATCATGTCCTCAGTGCTTTGCTTTTCCACAACAACAACAGAACATATTTAATGTTATTCCTCTAGCGCAGCAGTGTTTCTTAACCACGTTCCTGGAGGACCACCAACACTGCATGTTTTGGATGTCTCCTTTGTCCGTCACACCCATTACAGGTCTTTCAGTCTCTGCTAATGAGCTGATGATCTGAATCAGATGTGTTTGGTTAAGGAGACATGAAAAATGTGCCAGAGCTGGTGGTCCTTCAGGAACATGGTTGAGAAACTGCTCTAGCACATGCATTGTAAATTATACAGAAATGGCAATAGTGGCAATGTGGGTGGGAACATGCAGATTAAGGGGCAGTAATATTATAATAGATCAAAAAAGAGCTAAATCTGAGTGTTGGAGTGGCTTGTTTTTCCCCATACTTGTGCAAAAAAAGTCTTGCAAAAGTTACTGGGTCATCCTTCTCGTTTTTGTGTTGATTGATGCCACCGGAGACCATTATTGCACTTAAATGCAAAGAAGTCAGATTTTCATGATAACTACAGTATATGCCACAACAGAAGTCCAGAGGACATGATTCTGAATTCCTCCCTGAAACAATACTGCGAGGGCAGGCAGAAGCTCAGATATTTACTAGCTGCAGGGTAAATTCATCATGGAGCTGGTGTCTTGCCAAGAGGGATTTTCTTCCACCTCCTCACTCTATGCAATGTCACGCAAGTTCCTTGAAACAAAAGCTAGACAAAAATAACGAGAGGAGAAATGCTAAAAAAACAGAAATCATGCCAGTGCAGAAATAATTACCGTGTTGATTATTCACATCTCTGCCCTTCCGCACGCGAAGGATGCTTGTGTAAGGGTTGCTAAATTGCTTATGTAACGGCATGTGTGCTGCATATACTTGTTGTATATACAATTCACAAAATTAAATGAAAAAACATCCAGCGAACTCTGCAAAATAAATAAGATTAAATACATGTAATTAATTATAAATAGAATTAAATAAAACTGATGACAAAAATCCTAAACAAAATCACCCCTCAAAAAAAAAAAAAAAAAAACCCATTTAACTCATATTTACACTTCATTTATATAAAATATAATTATATAAAAATGCTAAATATATATACACACACCGGTCACTTTATTAGGTACACCTTACTAGTACTGGGTTGGACCCCCTTTTGCCTTCAGAACTGCCTTAATCCTTCGTGGTATAGATTCAACAAGGTACTGGAAATATTCCTTAGAGATTTTGCTCCATATTGATATGATAGCATCATGCAGTTGCTGCAGATTTGTCGGCTGCACATCTATGATGTGAATCTCACGTTTCACCACATCCCAAAGGTGCTCTATTGGATTGAGTTATGGTGACTGTGGAGGCCATTTGAGTACAGTGAACTCATTGTCATGTTCAAGAAACCAGTCTGAGATGATTCACGCTTTATGACATGGCATGCTATGCTGTTGGAAGTAGCCATCAGAAGACGGGTATACTGTGGTCATAAAGGGATAAACATGGTCAGCAACAATACTTAGGTAGGCTGTGGCGTTGACACGATGCTCAGTCAGTACTAATGGGCCCAAAGTGTGCCAAGAAAATATCCCCCACACCATTACACCACCACCACAACCAGCCTGAACTTTATGCTGGACGCCAAACTCTAACCCTACCATCTGAATGTTCCAGCAGAAATCTTGAGATCGCCGCAGATCATCTTGACCATGTTTACTTGCCTAAATGTATGGAGAGAGATTAGACTCAATAATAATTCACGCAAAAGACACGATGTACACATGCGTAGCCAAATTTACGTACGTAAAATATTTATTTATACTTACAAAAACAATTCACATGCACAAAATAAAAATACATTTTCATAAAATACGTTTCACAAATGCAAAACACCATTTGCAAATATATAAGAGTGTACAAAAAGTTTTGAATGTTTGAAATTCACGAGTTCATCCTGAATGAGAATGTGCAAATCCTCTTTCACGTACGACTCACCCTGAATACGAGTGTGTGCATTTTGAGACTTTCCTGCCAGAAACAGGCAACTCGTACCTCTCAGCCAATCAGATGAGAGCTGTACTCGATATCGACCACTCTGCGCTCCTTTTGCGCAGTCTGTTCCTCTAACCAACATTTCCTACTAGTTTGTGTATACGCTTTTTATAGTAGAATCTGAGTGTATTTTCAGTAACTCAATAGAAAAGTGCTTGTGTTAAGTCTATGCTAATTTAAGTGTATAGTAATAAATGTGCAAAGCATCTTGTATTAGCCGCCATGTTGTATTTGAACAAACCTTGTTTTTATTTTTATGTCAGGGAGTTGTGATTGGTTGAACAGTAAGCTCGCTTATTGGCTACAGGGCACGAGTGACTCACGTGGGAGGTGTGTGCTGACAGGAAAGTCTCAAAATGCACACACTCGTATTCAGGGTGAGTCGTACTTGAGAGAGGATTTGCACATTCTCATTCAGGATGAACTCGTGAATTTTAAACATTCAAAACTTTTTGTACACTCTTATATATTGCAAATGGTGTTTTGCATTTGTGAAACGTATTTTATGAAAATGTATTTTTTTTTGTGCATGTGAATTGTTTTTGTAAGTATAAATAATATTTTACGTACGTGAATTTGGCTACGCATGTGTACATCGTGTCTTTTGCGTGAATTATTATTGAGTCTAATCTCTCCATATAAATGCACTGAGTTGCTGCGATGTGATTGGCTGATGAGAAATTTGTGCTAACGAGTAGTTGTATAGGTTTACAATATCTAATAAAGTGGCAATACCAGTAAAGTGGCCGTGTGGTAAAGTAGTGAGTGAGTGGGGTGTGTGTGTGTGTGTGTGTGGTGTGTGTGTGTGTGTATACATATATACACACACACAGTGTAAAATGCGATTAGTTGGTCTTTACTTTAAAAAAAATTGAGTAAGCATTGCCTTAAAATAATTAAGTAAATGAACTATGTGCATAATTATAAAAATTAAGTTAAGTGAACTAGTTACAACTATAATACTTTACATTTTTTTAAGTAAAATCAACTTGTCACTATGAAGGCAATGGGTTTACTCACTTTTTTTAAATAATTGCTTGACATACACATATATAAACACACATCCGCACACTTATGTAATACAGACAACATGGTTTGTTTTTTATACACTGTAAAAAAACTATTTGCCTTAAATGTTTAAGCTGAATTAAATTAACCTTATGAGTCCACTGAACTTATTTTACGTTAAACTGACTAAAAACAGCTTGAGTAACTCCTAAAATGAAGTTAAAGCATGAATAACTTAGTTTAATGAGCTAAATACATATGCTATCATTACTTATTGACCATTTACTTTTTAAAGTGTACATTTTAAGTTATAACTGATTTAACAATAATATTTAACAATAACATATTAGAATAAAGCCGAGTTCGGCAAAATAAAATTTAAGTAAAACATTGGGTCATAAAGTAAAGAAATAAAAACAGCAATTAATTACAAATATAAAAGATAAAAAAATAAAAAGAAATAACAGAAATATTATTATAAGTATAAAACTGCCTGAATATTACAGAAATTAAAAATAATGTCTTAAAATAAGATTGTATTCAGCAAAACCTACAAATAAATAAATGACAAAATAATCTTAATTCATTCATGCCCACAATGCATGCTGAGAATTGAAGTGCCAACACGAGGTTACTGATTATCAATGTCAACAACAAAAAGAGAACAGTACCCTTATTAAAAAAAACAGAGAATGAAACATGACACCAAGCCAAAAATACACTTGTATGCCAAGAATATGTGGTTGGTTTCCTATATCATGGTGAGCTGATTCCTGGAATTATGTTTTTAGGAGGTCTGTCTTTCGTGACAAAAAATATCAAACAGTTTCACAATGCGTCTTCCTGCCTACAAATACGCCAAATAAAACCATAGCAATACCATAGTACATTGAAGTTTACAGTATAACTTACAAGTGAATCAAAAACAATGGTAGCTACAGCGTGTTTTCGAGCATTAATCATATTCATTTATTTACCTTCTGAATGGCAGTTCGTCTGCTCCTGCTGTATCGATCAGCGTGTTATCCAAATCAAAAATAATCGATAAAACCCCGCGACTTCCCATCATATATTCCACATATGCAGCCGATATTCACAGCAGTTCCGAACACGCGGAGCTCCGGCTGCTGACGTGGGACCAGCTCGCATTGCATGGGAGATGTAGTTCTCAAAAAGAACACGTTTTTGTTTCACGTTAATATTTGTTATTAAGTTAATACTATATTCAATTATTTAACCAAATATGGCTTACATAAATAAATAAATAAGTTAAAACACTCATACAATAAAATTACTTAATATTAAATCATTTGTTATTTGACAGGGACAGAGACATGCACAAACAATGACCTTAAAAAGGAAATATGTTTTGTGCCAGGCTTTAGTAATTGTGCTATAAATAAGTGCTATTTCCAACCTATTAATATTGATACAATTAATTAACTGACTTTTCTAAAGTGAGTAGCTTTTTATTTGCAACAGAATTACCAAATAATATAAAATATTGTCTTGTATAATATTAAGTGCAAATATTCTGTCGCTTAACACAGAAAGTTTTATTTGCAGATCAATTTATGATCAGTCTCCCTGTTAAAAAAATCATTGAGAAGTTAATGTAAAAGCTGCATTTTGCAACAGAAGTATTTTACATTAGGCACATTTCCAGCATGCAGTATTATGTGGCACACGACACAGTAATCAGCTGGAGCATCTGCACTGCAGCTGAGACGTGCGAGCTGGCAGCTCTGTGAATGAGGTTACGTGAAAATCTTTACTCCTACTGTATGATCTGCTCTCAATAAAGGTTCTTATCAGATCACATGCACTGCAACTGGTGTACGTGTGAGATGTACTGTCTACAGTTCAACCATGTGATCACTTACTGTAGCCTGCTTGCACAGCTACATCTCACCAGATTACCAGATTTTTTTGTTATGCTAGATAATAAAATAGCTGAGTTTATGCTAAACGTAAACCCTATAACAATATATTTAGGAAAGTATTTAGAAATAATCCACATTTTTAAAAAATCATATCGCAATTGACAAGAAATAAAAGACACAAACACTAAAATAAACAAAAATAAATAAATAAGCTTTTAAATGAGAAATTCTATATTCAAAATGAAGATTTGTTTGTTTTGTGAAATGTTAAAGCACACTCATACACTAAATTTGGCCAGTACACTTGGGAAAGTTAAATTGTTGAAGATAAAGATAATTATTAGGATGGCTTGAAAAAGCCAACATACTATTATACTACAAACTTACTATTCGTCCGTCGAATTTCTATATGCATCTCCTCCTAAACCATTCATACTACAGCCACCAAACCTACTCCAAACCTCCAAATTGCTCTGACTCGGGTTGCTATATCTTTCCATCTGATCCGACTTACGGTTTTCTGAAAACTGACCCGGAAAATTCAGAAATTCCCATTAACTTAACATTGGACCAAACTTTATGACCTCATAACTTTCCACCAGACTGTCATACAGACTTAATGTTTTGCTCATTTAACTCAGTCCACCAATCTGCCAATCACTGATGACTTTTAAATTTACTAGCCACACTTCCATTATAAAAAACTGCCACTGACTTTACATTGGACATACCAACAACAATTCACCTAGAAACATACTAACATACTAATCTAGCAACATAAGAATATACCAATTCATGCTAAAAACATACTAACAAACATACTAATCATACTAGCAACATGCCAATTCATACTATAATCATACTAGCAACACACTAACTCATACTAAATGTATGCTAACAACATGCTAGTTTATACTAGAAACATGCTAGCAACATGCTAACTCATGCTAGAACCATGGAAATGTATGTTAGCAACTGCCTAGCAATCCCTCAAAACACCTTAGCAACTGTCTAGCAACCACTCAGAACACCATAGCAACTGCCTAGCAACATCTTAGCAACCACCTAGCAATGCCTTTTCAACCACTTAGCAACCACTCAGAACACCCTAGCAACTACCTAGCAACACCTTTGCAACGACCTAGCAACCACTCAGAACACCTTAGCAACCGTCTAGCAACACCCTAGCAACACCTTAGCAACCATCTAGAACACCATAGGAACTGCCTAGCAACCGCTCAGTGGCTGATCCTAGCAACCACTCAGAACACTGTAGCAACCACCTAGCAGCACCTTAAAACTACCTGGAACACCCTAGCAAAGCTTAGCAACCGCTGTGCAACCACTCAGAACACCTTAGCAACACCTTAACAAACAGTCAAAACACTTAATGTAGTTATCTCTCTATGCCAACTGCTTAAAACTTCTTTAAACTACTTCAATTATTTAATTTTTAAGCTACTTCAAACTTTCAGACTAGGCTTTCTCAAGCCACCATTAAGTTTATCCAAAAAACGAGCTTTACTTTTTTAGTTTTATAGTACAGCACATATGTATAGTTAAAGTCAGAATT
>NC_079447.1:11383039-11388039 GCF_903798145.1 Danio aesculapii | reverse complement strand
TCTGATGTAGTTAGGGAGTTCTCCACCAACTGGGCAGATTGAATGCGAGAGTTCGGGAAAGTGATTTCTTCCCTCTTAGGGATGGAACCACGAGGCGACGTTCATTCACAGAACGCAAGTTTCTGGAGGGCGCATAAATCTGCAGAAGTGAGAGCAGATAAGAAGGAGCAAAGCCAGAGGTCGCTTTGTAAGCAAACATCAGAGCTTTGAATTTATTGATGCGAGCAGCAACTGGCAGCCAGTGCAAACGGGTGAGTAGCAGAGTGACATGTGCTCTTTTGGGTTCATCAAAGACCACTTGTGCTGCTGCGTTCTGAAGCAGCTGAAGAGGTTTGATAGAATAAGCTGGAAGCCCGGCTAGTAGAGAGTTGCACATAATCCAGTTTGAAGAGAACAAGAGCTTGAACAATGAGTTGACCTGCATGTTCAGATATGAAGGGTCGGACCTTTCTGATATTATAGAGAGCAATATAAAACATTGTACAGTAATCTACACTGTTTTAATGTTGTGGGATAATGTGAGAGACTATGGCAGCATGTCCTCAACTATATATCTAGATATTCTTTCTTGAATTCTGTCTGAGTAATAAGTGTTTTGCGGTGGAGAAAAGTTTCATTTGCCTAGGTGTCATGGCTTCGTCTCCTCCTTTAGTAGCAGAGCTCACTTTATCACCTGCGTAGCCACTAACTTTGTAGTGGCATGTGACGACGACGTGAGGTGCTTCATTAGATTAGAATTACTTGTCACAGACGCAGAGAGACTCTTTTTTTTCCTGGGCATCAGTTGCACGTTACATAAACATTCTTGCCTTTCACCTGGGGAAAAGTAGTGTTATATTTCCAGTTTGCTAAAGCTACAGTTGAACTTGTTGGATTTGCCATCGTTATCACTCCTGGTCGTTGGTGTGTGCCACTGACTGTGCACATGCTTGTGTGAACACCAACCCTACGCGCTTCTGATTGGCAAACAATCGAAATGTATCTAAGCCAATCATCCTGTTCTCGGTTACATTACATTCACAGACACACCAATCATCATCACTGGTTGGTTATGTGTCCCGCCCACAGCCCATATGGCTGAGAAAGACACTGCTCACATGAAACCGCTTCAGTGTTCTCAATTATAGTAAGCATTTTATCGTCAGTAACGGTAACAGGTTTTAACGGAGGAATAATAATTAAATTAGTCATTACTGAATGAGGGGGGGGTTGTGGGGTAGGGTTGTCTTATAATAAAATGTCTTATGTAATAAACCACTGTGATGATGGACTTTGGCTGAGGGATTTTAGTATGGCCAAAACAACATTTCAGATGTTTTTAAATGTGGTCATTCCAACACAATCTTGCGGCAATTCGTAACTTTTTGATTTAGTGGCTAATTCGCATGAATTCGTACAATCTAATTCGTACAATTTAGTATGATTTGCTCACCCCAATGGCGGTTGGGTTTATGGGTGGGGTTAGGTGCCACAGCTCCTTTTAAAATCGTACAATTTTAAACAACTGAACTCGTACGAATTCGTACGAATTATCCACTAAACTGACAAAATGTAAAATACGTTTTCTCGTGAGATCAGGCTGGTTAGTCTGCTGGTTTGTCTATTAATGCTGTCCCATTGTGGCAATTTTTGTTTTCACTGATCTTTTAAAACAAAATCAAATGACACTTTGGTTGCGCATGATGCTATTTATTTATTAAATGACTATTTTTGTTACTGTTTTTAAAAAGTGTACGCTACTTAATTGTGCGGCATGTTTTTATGCAATATTCCAAAATGTGCAAAAAAAAAAAAAAACATAAGGCTGGAAATATAGCTACACTGCATCTAGTTTCCAAAATCTTCAAAAGTTTTCCCCCCAAAAAGAAATTAAAAATGCAGTTAGAGCGTATGCCGGAGCGTTTTGAAAGCCAAACCTTTCATCACCTTGATCTTGTACATTGTAATGACAATAAAGTTGAATCTAATCTAAATGGTGAAAGGTTGCATGACTTCATCTTCAATATCCTGAGGTTCCTTGAACAGCAAAGAATAGTGTAATATAATCATAATATAGTCAATTAAATAGACTTCATTCAGTTGCTCAAACGTAAATCAAAATGAAAAGACGTTTAAATGTAAGAGTTGTGAGGAACTGAGAGCACTGAAAATGCATTAAAAATACTGTGGTAAAATAAAGTTATATTTTAAAGATGTGGCAAGGCACAATGCAAATTAATGCTGATTCTTGTTTGGTGGAAGACTTATTATACTGTGTCTCAATCAGGCGTTGTACGTTGAGTTTCAACAAGAAAGACCCTATAATGGTATTTAGAAGCGTCCAAAAGTCTCCATGCATATATTTTATATGTGTCTGTTGCTTATTACAAACATATATGGGTACATATTTCACAAGATACATGTTAAACTAACAAAAAATTCCATTAAACAGACTTTGTGTCTCCTTAGTATGGCGTTGAATAAACTTATAATAATCTATCCATTCCATATTTGCATTCTAACAAGCTGTAAACAGATAATATGCTGTTATATTGACTTAGCCCAGAGATAATCCCTGTCCTGTTTTCAAAATAAAAGTCCCATTAACAAAGGAAATATAATAAACTGTTAATCTTAAAAAATTAGGGATTTACATGAGAACAAGGAAGCCTTTAAGTCTCACGTTTTGTCATTCCCATTTACTGACCTCCTATTATTCAGCTATGCCTAAGCATATCCAGTTTTTCATTCTATGGCACCTTCAAAAATGAAAGGTAACTCAATGCCACAATTTGACATGAACCACAGCCACCAGATTCACTAAACAGTCAAACATGCTCATTATATCTAGTGTACCTCACACAGGTGAGTGGGTTTGAAAAACACATCACACATCACACATTTCTCTCTATATATTCACCAGACACTATACTTAAACTTTATGTTGCACTACATGTTTTCATCAACCTTAAATTCCTCTTTTGCACACTATTCTTCTGTCTTATTTAAAAAAGAGTTCTGTTTAAAATAGCTCTTACGTCTGGTGTTGTGTTCATATTTATAATGTTTATTTATGTAGTAGGTCATGCGAGACATGACATTTCTTTCCACTGTATGTCCACATATGTAGCAGAATGACATAAAGGTCAACGTGAACTTAACTAATAGGCTTGGTGGTGAGTGCAATTATATTTGCTGTGTATTTGTCATTCACTTACATTTCACCCTAAATAGGCCATTTTAAAGCAGTTAAGGAAGTCTGTTTTAGAATCCAGCATCTGCTACTGTTCACTATATGATAAGTGTTGGGAAAAAGGAATATTAAAAAAATCAAAAGGTAATAAATCCAAACCTCTTCTCTTGAGTGTGATATGCCTTGCATACTAATGAAGCATTTTTGCAGAAGTAGATGAAGCTAATAGAAGTGCAATGGTCAGATTGTCTAAAATTAATTTGAGCTCTGCAGCTAAACTTCCTGTGAGCAGAGATGGGTTAAACTGAACTCAGTATATTTGCAGAAGTCTTATGCTTTTAATGTTGTGCAGAGAATTCTTTGAAAAAGAGGATGTATGTATGGGTGCGGCCAACTGAGGACTGGAGAATGACTGACAGGTGACGAATTCCACTAAACTCCACCTCTTAATATCAGCTGCGTATAAGAGCAGGAGTCAGGAAATGAAAAGTGTTGCACCACCTCATGAATGTGACTCCTGCATTAGGATACGAGAGTTCTGTGAATTGAATTATTCATTTGTATCCAATAAATTACTAACATTTTGAAATTGAAGAAAACCTCTTCTGAACGTTTTTATTGAACATGCATGCAATTGATTAAATATTCCAACATAAGGCGGCAAATATTAGAAAAAACTGACAATGTGATATTTAGTTTTTATGCGATATACCAACACAATCTCACGGCAATTCGTAACTTTTTGATTTAGTGGCTAATTCGTATGAATTCGTACGATCTAATTCGTACAATTTAGTACAATTTGCTCATCACCCAATGACGGTTGGGTTTAGGGGTAGGGTTAGGTGCCACGCCTCCTTTTTAAAATCGTACAATTTCGTACGAATGAACTCGTACGAATTTGTACGAATTAGCCCCTAAACTGACAAAACGTATAATACTTACGTTTTCTCATGAGATCAGGCTGGATAACAGGGTGATTCAAAAGAATACCACAACTTTGAAAATCTGTATTTAATCAAGGAAACATGATGGAACATAAAGGTGGGTAATTAATTAATGTGAAGAGTACTTAACAAACTTCAGAGCTTCCTTAAATCGACAACAGAAAGAGCTTAGCTCTCCTTTTCTTCTTTGCACAGTTGTGGTATTGTTTTTGAATCACACTGTATATTGCAATATTGATGTAATTTCATAACATGATTTAAATAACTGTTTGGCAACTATTTTAACTATAAAAATAATTCATTATCACTATTAATTAATTCATAATTTTACATTGTGATAATTCTGTAGGGACTGCATTTATCATTAGGTATAATAAATAAATTACAGGCATAAATGTGTACAGTAGAACAAAGATACAAATGAAATGCTTTGTGGTTTTCTGGATATTCAAGCAATATTGAGTTAAAGTGTAAAATAACAATGTAATGTGATCAAACAATGTAATCAAAAGTGAAATAACACTGCATAGTCTTCATTGTAATAAAAAAAATACAATTTATTTTTGTTAAAGCTACATCTTTTATCATTTTTGAGGACAATGGTATAAGTTAGCTTGACATTTTACACAGTCGCATGCCTTAAAAAATATTTGTTCACTGTCGTAGGGTTAAACTTTGCTTGTGTTCTAAAATAACTCCTGGTTAATTATAAACACAACTTAATGTTGCAGATTCTGCAATGTGACTATTGCATATTAGCACATTGCATATCGATGCAGAAACATGTATATTGTACAGCACTACTATTTGTATTTTTTTTTTACAACTCAGCAGGTCCTAGAAATGCTGTACTGAAGTTACAACTAGTCACATTTGCATTT
>NC_079447.1:11188039-11378039 GCF_903798145.1 Danio aesculapii | reverse complement strand
CCCCTGCGTAAAACATATGCTGGATAAGTTGGCTGCTAATTTTAATTTACACTGACGAAGGGCAGAGGGTTGCTGAATAACTTTTGAGAGATTTCAGCTGCTGTCTGGGCTTTCACTGCCTTTCTACACCTTCCTTTCTTCATGTGTTTTTATCTGTGTCATTTCATGTTACTGCACATAACTTAATTTATAAACTAATTAGATTTGTTTTCTTTGCATATATGGATTTCTTTGGTTGTTATCAACGTCTGGTGAAATTTTTACGTCAACAGCACCTTTAGAAATATATTTTTTGAGAAAAATGGTGACGTGTTCAATACTTATTCCTCCCTGTATATATGGATGTATGTGAATAGCATAATTTTCTTTAGAAAATACTTCAGTCAACCTTTGTGTACTTATTTCATGAGTACAGATGTTTTGAGAATAAAGCGTATTTGGTTGTGCTGTCCAGGGAGAGGGCTCTGAGCTCGGAGCTCACACGGAATCTGCGCTTGCAGAATTCTGTAGATTTTCCGCAGATTTTTAGCCCATCATAGATTCTGTTCATTTACTTGTGTAAATGTGTGTAAATCTATATTTATTCAGTTTTGAAATTAATTACAGTGATATTATTGACTAATATAAAATGTTCATCTGTACAATGCAGTTTGTTACAGTAATATTTTCAGTCTTTTAGTAGAGATATTATATGAGAGACTGCTTTGTTTACCAAATAATGTAAATCTAATTGGATTTTCATTTTAAACATTAAATAAAAGTTAAAAAGATAATATTAGTATCCCAGAACGTTCCCCCCAGGTAGATAATGTTTAAGAGGTGAGGTGTCGGGGTGGTGAGGGGATGGTTAAGTCGTGAGATAATGCCGGTAGGACAACTTTTGGTATTTATAGGGGTTTGGTCTGATGCTGATTGGATAATAGAATGATTGTCAATTATGTATTAGAATGGCTGAAGCATCTGCGCATGATTTGCTTATAAGACATTTTGTTTATAAAAATTTGTTTATAAAACATCACTTGTCACATGAACGTACATTAATTATGTAAAGTTTTGTAATTCTAAAATCTATTATGCAAACCTTCCATGAATTTTTTCCATAATATGCAGTGGTGTAAAGTAACTAATTACAAATACTCAAATTACTGTAATTGTAATTTTCTCAGGAATTGAAATTTACTAAGTAGTTTTAAAAATGTGTACTTTTACTTTCCCTTGAGTACATTTTTAGTGCTGTTTCTGTACTTTTACTCCATTACTTTCCTTCAACCTACAATCACTAGTTTATTTTTTTCTTGTCTTGGGGGATTAGAAAATCAGTCCTGTGATTCCCGTCCAATCAAATCGCACATTGTCATGGTCGTTGCATTTTTAAAAAAAATTCAAATCGGGATGACGTCAGAACTCAACGTCAGGCCAACATCAATGTCCAACATCCATCTATGTCTGATGATGTTAGAGCTTGACGTTTGTGGACTTTACCACTATGATGTCTACCAGATGTTGGATTTTGGTTGCCATACCTGATGAATAAATGTCAGTATTTGACATCAATATGACTTTGGTTTAAGATGTTGGCTTGATGTTGGATTTTCGTCACTTTCTAACATAACCTAAAATCAACCAAATATCAACGTCATTTGATGACATTATTGAACATCAAAATAATGTCCGTAGACGCTGGCTAGACATTGAATTTTGGTCAATTGACATCACAACCTAAATCTAACCTAATACTAACATTTTATGACATTGTGTGCCTGCTGGGCAATAACTAGATGCACTACAGAATGATACGTTTACACACATCCACAAATTACATGTAAACACATCAACTTTTCCCAGACTAATACTCACTACTCTAGAGTACTTTTAAAAGGGCTACTTTTTACTCATACTTTGAGAAATATTTACAACACATACTTTTACTCAACCTGCACTACATTTTTGAGCAAGTAATGGTACATTTACTTCAGTATGATTGTTCAGTACTCTTTCCACCGCTGATAATATGATATTATATTATGTATGAAGTGACTTCCTTCACTTTCGTCAATTGGTGAAGTTTGTTTCTCAGCGCTGTCGCCACTGGCTTGCTTCAATTGGGACTTGTGGGGCTGCTTATCAAGGGATTTGCTCTTAGTGTTTGGACTCTCGGTGAAAATGAAACCACACTGAACTGAACTAAACTGAACTTAAACTGAAAACTGGACTGACACAGTTTCAATCTACAATAATCGTCTATGTTAAGCTGCTTTGACACAATCTATATTGTAAAAGTGCTATAGAAATAAAGATGAGTTGAATAATATTTGATTATTTGACCTAAATGTGCACAGTCACGGAAGCAATGGAAAAGGCACCAGGATGATCCTGATTAGAGCTCTCATGGTCTCTGTGGTTCATTATGCGCTTTAGACAGACATTAATACGCTCTCTAATGACAGCTGTCTTCCTGATACTCTCAGAAATGTTCTTCTGTGCGATAGAAACATTGAGCCTGATGCGAGGGGAACTCCTGCTGAACAATGATGCTCTTTCTTGCTCCTGTATCAAACATTTCTGAAGAACCACACAGCGATGGCTTCTCAAAAAAAAATAATTACAAACTGTTTTACTTAAAGTGTTTGTTTATGTCAAATAATGACATCGGATTGACACAGCAGACATCTGGGAAAATTTATGTCATGTTTTTCCCTAAACCAAGGTGATGTCAATGCAAATAATATTCCCTGAGGCACGATCTGTTAAAATAATAAAAACTGCTGATAGTTATCTTTCTTAAACAATGAACAACTTTCCAGCCAACGTACAAACTTGTTTGGAAGAAACTCAACAACACTTAATACAAGCGAAACTATACAGATCAGTTCTGATTCCAGCCAGTTCTGATGAATTTTAATGGCTGAATTCATTAATTCATTCATTTCCCTTTGGCTTAGTCCCTTTATTTTATCAGGGTTCGCCACAGCTGAATGAACCACCGACTTATCCAGCATATGTTTTACACAGCAGATGCCCTTCCAGCTGCAACCCAGTACTGGGAAACATCCATACACAGTCATTTCACATGCATACACTACAGCCAATTTAGTTTATTCAATTCACCTATAGTGCATATCTTTGGACTGCCAATACTGGAGCACCCGGAGGAAATCCATGCCAACACGGGGAGAACGTGCAAACTCCCCACAGGACATGCCAACTGACCAGCCGGGACTCAAACCAGCGACCTTCCTACTGTGAGGCGACAGTGGTAACCACTGAGCCACCGTGTCACCTTCTTTTTATTTATTTATTTTCCTTTTTGACTTGGCACTTGGCATTGTTAACCTTTGTCTCTAACTATACGAAAGCTTGTTTCCACCACTGAATAAAAATAATGACTATATTTAAATCTCACAACTCATAAGAACAAAAAGTCAGAGTTGTAAGATGTAAACTCATAAATATAAAGATATAAACTGAGAATCACAGGAAATAATGGAGAGATAGCCTCAAAATCAACAATTTTGAGTATTGTTTTGCAATTCTGACAAGAAAACAAAGTAATATAGACTCAGAATTGAAAGAGCCGATTAACTTTAACTGAGTATTAAACTCTCAGTGAAATAAAAATAAATCATGCATTACATATATTCACATTTAGATTAAAACAGATTTTTTGAGGTCATGGTTTTATTTCTAGATGTTAATTGGAATTTCAACTCCTTGTATTTTTAGATTTGATTTCCAATTAGCTGTTCAGTGCTTTTTTTCTCCGTCACTGCAATAGACAATAAGGTTTTGATGAAAATTTCCCCATTTATCAACACCTTAAAATTACACTAATTATACTGACTGTGTTAAATTTTAACACAATCAGGGCCTGGTGTGTGGACGTTAGAGGTTTTACGATGTGGTCACATGTTGATTGGCCAGTTTGTGTGTCTCAGTATTTGGGCATTGGTCACAAGGTCAAGAAAGATAGAAAATAGTTGGTAAACTTTGCTCTGCCTCTTTTCCTGCTCTGCTCCTCTCCTGCTCTGGAGTCTATCTTCTCTGGCTCTACTGCTATCAGGCTCTCTTTGAGACCTACTTACTGCTCTTTGTCTCTCTCTCTCTCTCTCCCTCCCCTGTCTCTCATTCTCTCTCAGGTAAATTTATTTTACTTTTAAGCTGGGTACCATTATTATCATATGTTTTAATCAATTCATGTTTTATCCTTTTATACAGTTATTGTAATTCAGTTGTAACCATAGAGAATTATTGTCATTAAATCAGCTCATTTTCAAGTATTTGTGAATTACTTTTGATTTAACATCAACACTTAATTGCTCCATATTGCAATACTAATTAGCTGTTAAGTGCTTTTTTTCTCTGTCACTGCAATAGACAATAAGATGTTGATGAAAATTTCCCATTTATCGACACCTTTATAATTACACTAATTATACTGTGTTAAATTTTAGTAAACTTTTATCAGAAAACAAATGCCATTTAAACTGACAGCAACCAAGCACTGCTATCCCAATGTATCAAAATATATATTTAAGCTGTTTTCTCGTCTAAATCAATAAGATGAAAGACTACAGGCCCACAAACAATGGAAAGAAAACATATTTTGATTATATAACTCTTATAAACTGCTTCATTTCAGTAAATCAAAAGCATATTATGCAACCATTGTAGCCTGTTTACAAACAGATGGCTTTATGTCGCTATTATATTATATAAATCCAAGCATTTATATGAAAACACGCAACTGTTTCATATATAATGTTAAAGCTGACATCATCTCAGGAGTGTATTAGTGAAAAACAGCTACTGTATGTGTGTGTCAACATAAGTAGTTTTCTCAACTGATTTACAGAAGCGGGGCCTTAAATGTGATGAGCTGAAAACGCGGATGGTGGCGCAATGGGTAGCACTGTCGCCTCAAGAGGTCGCTGGTTCGAGCCTCAGCTGGGTCAGTTGGCATTTCTTTGTGGAGTTTGCATGTGCTCTCTGTGCTCACGTGGCTTTCCTCCGGGTGCTCCGGTTTCCCTCACAGTCCGAAGACGAACGCTATAGGTGAATTGAATAAACTGATTTGGCCGTTGTGTATGTGTGTGAATGAGAGTGTATGGGTGTTTCCCAGTACTTGGTTGCAGCTGGAGGGGCATCCGCTACCTAAAACATGCTGGATAAATTGGGGGTTCATTTCGCTGTGGGGACCCCTGATTAATAAAGAGACTAAGCCGAAAAGAAAATGATATGAATGTTAACACAAACCCAATTATGGAAATGAAGTGTAAGTTATAATATAAATTACATGACATGCAAGCTAAAATAATAGAAATTATAAGTGCACTGCAAGGTGTGTTGATGACTGGCTATTTATGTACTGAAACATGATATACAGTATAACGTATATAATATCTTTTGTAGGGAGTCACAGTGGTGCAGTGGGGTAGCACGATCGCCTCACAGCAAGAAGGTCACTGGTTCGAGCCCAGGCTGGGTCAGTTGGCATTTCTGTGAGGAGTTTGCATGTTCTCCCCGTGTTGGCGTGAGTTTCCTCCGGGCGCTCCGGTTTCCCCCACAGTCCAAACACACGTGCTATAAATGAGCTGGGTAAACAAAATTGGCCGTAGTGTATTTGTGTGTGAATGGGAGTTTATGGGTGTTTCCCAACACTGGGAACACTTGGTTGCAGCTGGAAGGGCATCCGCCACATGAAACATATGCTGGATAAGATGGCAGTTCATTCCACTGTGGTGACCCCAGATTAAAGGGATTAAGCCGAAAGAAAATTAATTGTTGAATGAATATCTTTTGTTTGTTCATGGTTTGTAAATTTATCATGGAATTGATTTAACGCGCTATTAATTTATTCAGAATTTAAAAAAATGTAACAGAAATATACTTGACCACACAAACTTAATTCATCTATCCATCCACTTGAGATATTAAAAGAATAGTTCTCCCCCCAAAATAAAAACAATTCTTCACCATTTGCTCAGGTGGCTCTAAACATTTCTGAATGTATTTCTTTTGTTAAAACAAAGGAAGATATTCTGAAGAATGATGGGAAAAGCAGCCATTAGCTATGTTTCCAACCACATATTTTTATGCACATTTTTGGATATGCGCATAAAAACCCGGTGATAGAAACGTCATGATGTGCATAAATTTTAAAAATGCGCATAAAAAACTTTTGCGCATGAGTGAGTAGGATATAAACGTTTTATTCGATAAGAAAAGATGCGCATAAACTACGATGGAAACACTTTTACCGCACAAACTCCACAGCATGCGCATTAAAAAGGTCATGTGATTTTGTTATAAGAGATCATGTAATGATGAAAATGTGCGTAAATGGAATGGACAAACCAGCAGGCTGAGCACACTGTAAAACATCTGAACTGTTGTTTGGTCATTACATTGGCCTTACCGTTTAAGTATTAGTGTTAATAAATTATAAATGACCTCCAGAATCAAGAGTGTCTGTGCTCCGCGTCTGACACCTTCAAACGGCACCGCGCGTTCACTGCGTTGTCTGGATTGCCTCCTGAGGCGCAAGTCATTATTAGATGAACGAAAGATTGACGCAGCTTCTTCTACCGCCAGCAAATTCAGTTTTTACTGTTGATATTTGGTGCCAGTTAATCAGGAAGTGACGATTTTGTTCGCTTTGACTCGTTGGATGGAAACGATGCTTTATTCGTCTTTTATGCGATAATCCAGTTTTGCGCATAAAGTTCATTCGCATTTTTGGATGGAAACATAGCTACTGACATCCATAGTAGGAAAAAAGAAAAAAATACAACAAACAATCAAGATTTGCAATGTAAGAATGAACATGATTATGTGCATTTGTTTATATGGCAAAATCACCAAGAAGGTCCATACTGATTCCAAAGGCAGATACTGATTGGATCAGGGCCTGGTGTGTGGACATTGGGGGTTTTACAATGTGGTCACATGTTGATTGGCCAGTTTGTGTGTCTCAGTATTTGGCCATTGGTCACAAGGTCAAGAAAGATAGAAAATAGTTGGTAAACTTTGCTCTGCCTCTTTTCCTGCTCTGCTCCTCTCCTGCTCTGGAGTCTATCTTCTCTGGCTCTACTGCTATCAGGCTCTCTTTGAGACCTACTTACTGCTCTTTGTCTCTCATTCTCTCTCAGGTAACTTTCTTTTACTTTTAAGCTGGGTACCATTATTATCATATGTTTTAATCAATTCATGTTTTATCCTTTTATACAGTTATTTGTAATTCGGTTGTAACCTTAGAGAATTATTGTCATTAAATCAGCTCATTTTCAAGTATTTGTGAATTACTTTTGATTTAACATCAACACTTAATTGCTCCATATTGCAATACAATACAATCACATAATAGCAACGCTCACCCACATTTTAAGCTATTAATACTGCCCTTATTTCTGTTTTTGGTATAAGATTGCAGAAGGATGGTTTGACTGGAAATGAACAGTTTTTTTTACCATCATACTGATTACTTTTAGTGATTTGGCAGAATTACAGTTCGAACTGCTGTAGTTAAAATACCATTCTTTACAACAATATTAAATCATTTTAATTCTGGCACAGTAAGCCTACTAACTTTAAAAAGAAAACATTTTATTTTAAACAATAATGCACGCTGATAAAAGGGTGAATGAATATCAAAATGACATCCTGGTCATATATATTTTTAGCATTTGGGTGACATAACCAAACTCCAGGAAGCTGTAAAACACCTGATAATAGACACAGACAAAACGGCACCACAGTGATCTCTAGCACCCATCAGGATAGGCTGCATTTCTATCATCCAAAGCAAACTCTCGCCGTCTGCCACTAAACAAGTTCATGCAATCTACATTGAGAGAAGATCTGCCCAAAACAAACACAATATCTGCTGGAAGAGCTCTCAAAGACTCACGTCAGGGCAAATAACACGACCTGCCAGTGAAACTGGAGAGGACGGATAGACACGTGGAAATGATGCAAGTCTGCAAAGATTTACCACCGAACTGAGAGTGAGATTTTAATACTGTATGCGCAACATGCAAAAAGGGAAATATTTCACCAATGTTTGCGCAGGAAATTATCTGATGCCATTATCTGATGGCCTTTGGATCTATCTATAAGATCTAGCTCTTAGAAAATCACCTATTCTAGCCTTCAGTTTCAAGGAAAATGAAGTACAGATAAAAAGTATATTGGGAATTTACTGAGTAGAAAATGTGACCGCTGATTACGCTATTTATTTGCATGCATGGTTTGTTTTATTTTAACAGCAAATTCAGAAAAAAAGAGTTATGCAAAGCTGGTTAACGGCACACGTTTTATGACTTTTATTTTAAAATATTCAGATGAGACTAAATATATTCCATTGAAAGCCCAAAAACATGTTCTAACAACATGCAACAAGTTTCCAGCGACACGCAATTTGTCTGCACCAAAAGCGATGCAACGTGACAAAAACATTTAAATACCTGCCACTGAACTCCCAATGAAATGGGAAATGAATCTAATTAATCATGTTGGCTTGAGTGTTACTATTTGAACATTATACTATTCTGTTATTTGAGATAAACTCTATATCCTTGGGCTTTAATGCTACAAGCCCCAAATTTGGCCAAAAGCTTTGTTCTGCTGGTCCAACTTTCGGTTTTCCAAAATCTGACATGGAAAGCTTGGAAAAATCTCATTGACCTAACATTGGACCAATCTTCATTCATTCATTCATTCATTTTCTTTTTGGTTAAGTCCCTTTATTAATCTGGGGTCTCCCTACCTCTCCAGTTGACGACCAAACTTTTTTTATTGTCCAAATGTCAATGTATGCTTGCAACCTTTTGAGAGTTTGAGCTGGTAGGGGTGGCCTGCCTATTTATTTTGATTACTTTTGATTTTGTTTATGTTTAAGGAGGAAAGTAAGCTTCCTGTATTTTACTCTAAATATTTACAGGTTATTTCAGCCTGATCTCATGAGGAAACGTAAGTATTTTACGGTTTGTCCGTTTAGTGGCTAATTCGTACGAGTTCAGTCATATCAAAATGTACAATTTTAAAAAGGAGGCGTGGCACCTAACCCCACCCCTAACCGTCATTGGGTGATGAGCAAATGGTATTAAATTGTACGAATTAGATCGTACGAATTCAAACGAATTAGCCACTAAATCAAAAAGTTACGAATTGCCGTGAGATTGTGTTGGTTATTTAGTTTATTTACTTTGCAGATTTTTTTGTCAGTGGTCACCCTGAAGAGATGTTTATTTAAATTGCAAATTTTTATCTACAATAAATCTATTTAATTGCTCTCAACTGAGTTGGCATTTGGTTGATCTTTTGCATTTTTTTTTTCCTCTTAAGAAATCCACCACCCACAACCTTATTTTGTTTATAATGCCCATAGACTTGGGGCGTAATAGTTAGTTAGATGCTTTTTACATTCTGCTTCTGAACTGCATGGAAGAACTAAATTATTTCTAAATCATACTAAATCATGTGTCACTACAACTATTATATGTGTGTGAACTCCTTTCAAGTGATCTAGTTCACCCAAAAATCATTTACTCATCCTCTTCTTTTTCCAAACCTGTTTGATTCTCTTTTTTCTGTTGAACACGAAAAAGTTATTCTGAAGAATTGCCATTGACTTCCAAAGAATTTTTTGTTCCTACTTTGGATGCCATTGGCTGCTTTTTCTAACAATCTTCAGATGAACTTGCTTTGTGCTCAACAGTAGAAATGCATAAAAGTTCAGAACCATTTATGTGTGATCTATCCCTAATGACAAATACCACATCTGACAACCATCCATACTGACATCAAGTAGCAACACACAAACAGAAGCAAAACAACAATCCGTCACCAGGATCAACTAAAAAGTGTTGAATTTATAACCCTGCTGTAAATTGAAGGAGAGATTTACCACTGTCACTACAGCAACTGGATGGCACCAAATAAAAGTCTTAATCCTGAAGGCAGGGCAGAATTATACAGTCACAGTATAATAGCAAACATGTTTACAAAATAAGATGTGATGCATCGTAGGAAAATGTACCATTTACACTCTCTGAAATAAAGGGTAACACTTTATTTGTCACCATTCACATTGGTAAGCACTGGCTAAATACATGCCTATTATTAAGATAATAACTGCTTATTATTAGTTATAAAGTATGATCTAACTGTACATAACTAATCCTACCCAAAATCTAAACCCAACTAAGACCCTATTAAAAAGCAGTCAATTATGTTTATCAAACTAATAGACTTAATGTTTTGTCAAAAGTGTGAATTGTGACTTAAAATAGTGTCACCAAATAAAGGTACACAAAATGTACACTTTTGTACATCTTATGTATGCTTTTTGCACTTTTATTTCTGAAAATGGACCTGAAAAGCTCCAAAAAGTCAGCAAAACATACAGTTTACATAATCACAAGACATTTTTAGCATGTCAGCACTATAATAAGGTTATATAATAACTCCAATTACCCACTGGATTTACTAATCCATTTGAATATATACACAATTAAAATGTGCCCGTACTACAATATAGGGTAAGAGATCAATTAAAGATAAATAAGCTATTGGAAAATAAATATTCCATTAAATAAAACATATAAATTATGCATTAACAAAACAAAAGGATAGTTAATATTGAAATAAGCAAAAAAGCACCATAAAGCAAGAAAATATATATATATAAATTACTAGTCTGATATGGCTTATTTTCTTTTGTGCTTGTGTGTGTATTTATATAGGATAATAAGCACAATAAAAATATATATAAACAAATAAGCAGATAAGTCTCAAAAAATAAGGCCCATTTTATTAAAGCAAAAGAAATCTGCATTTGGGAACTGACCAATGAATGAATGAATGAATAAATATCTAAATAAACAAACTGTCACAATCATCACTGATCTGTTCCCTACAGATCGCTGGAGGACTACAATCCCGTCACCACATGGACTACAATTCCTGTCATGCACCACACACACACACCTGTTCCCGGTTCTTAATTGATTACACACAAGTTGCTAAGTCTTGTTGGTATACCCTGTAACATTACAAAGCATTTTCCATGTCTAGTCTTCTCGTGTTTGACCATCGCCTTGTTTTTTTGTTTATCCTGTCTGTCACCTACATCGACTAACTGCCTGTTACCTGACCACGCTTCCAGATTTTCTTGTATGTACCTGTTTGCCCCTGTATTTGACCATTGCCTGTCTGACTACTAAAGCCTGCATGTGGATCCTCACTCCATCGTCCCTCGACTCCCTTGTGGTTACACAAACTGTCTTATATTAATTAACCCTTCAGAAAATGGCATTCTAACAGAAAAACAGTTCGCTTAAAGCAAAACTTATTTATTAATAACATAAAAATCTAAGAATAGTAAATTACTATTTTACCATTTTTAAAGGATTTTTTTTTAAGTGTCTGTAAAAGTAGTCCTTTAAATAAATCAACATTGCACAATGCATTTATTTATTTGTTTACTTCCTTAAAAATAAACAAAAATAGTCAAGAAAGGTCAGAAAGACCAAATGTATTTAAAAAAAAACACAAAAATTTCCATATGAATGATTAACATTCAATAAATTATTAATCAAAATTAATAAATATATTAATCAATAAATTATTAAACAACAAAATAAGTATTATATTCAATTAATAATTAGCATTGCAATATTGTTTTTTATATAATTTTCAAATAAATCAGAAAAATGTGCAAGTAAAAAAATATTAAACTGGAAATGCAGAAATTAATGACTAAATTTTATGTAACAAATGCCATGTCAATAAAATCTAAATAAAGAAGGATCCGAAACCCTCCCTCCCTTTCTGCACATTTCATGTGAATACAGTTGGATGTATGTGACTACTATGGATGGCAGTAAAGACAATGCAACACTACAGAAACTCAAAATCAGCTCCCATGTGCTCTGACAACAATACAGCTCAGATATTTACTGTCTGACTCACGTACTTTCACATGCTTGGATTAAACCGATCTGCACTTCAGCTTCTGTGCAAGTTTGCACCTTGTTTCTGCACATTGCATTGCATTGTTTGCACGGTCACACTTTTGGGCGCAGAATAAAATGCATGATGAGTGCAAAGAGCTGCAATGTGTGTGTTTGCTGGTGTGCGTGTGAGCAAACTGCCTCTTCCCCCTTATCTGGCCGATCCAGTTTGGTTTGTTCCATTCATACTGACACCGATTCTATTACCTGTTGCATAAGTTAGTGTAAACTACAAAGAACTAAATGTGCTGCCTTGTAAAAACATCCACAGTGCTCGCTGACTGACTGACACATACACCCACATAAACACACACGCACACAGCACAGCTCTCAGATACAGTGAGAGAAAAAAGAAAACGTTTTATCAATGAAGACGAGAGGAAGACTCTTCATGTGTCATTCACAAATTAAGCTGAATGCTGCTAGTCAGAGCTGCTGTGTATATCTGCTCATTTTCCTTAATAAAACTGTAATTAACAGCTAAATTGTTTTTAAACAAACTGATAAAACAATTAGCAAATGTGAGTGATTATTTGTAAATATTTATTCATACTAAGCTCATCATTTAAAATTTCATTACTTTATTACATTTATAAAATGATTTAATTGTTAATTTATTATTGTCACATACACTAAATGGCCACTTTATTAGGTACACCTTACTAGTACTGGGTTGGACCCCCTTTTGCTCTCAGAACTGTTTTAATCCTTCGTGGCATAGATTCAACAAGGTACTGGAAATATTCCTCAGAGATTTTGTTCCATATTGACTTGAGAGCATCACGCAGTTGCTGCAGATTTATCGACTGCACATCCATGACGCGAATCTTCCGTTCCACCACATCCCAAAGGTGCTCTATCGGATTAACAACTGGTGACTGTGGAGGCCATTTGAGTAGAGTAAACTCATTGTCATGTTCAAGAAACCAGTCTGAGATGATTCACGCTTTATGACATGGTGTGCTATCCTGTTGAAAGTAGCTATCATAAGATGGGTACACTGTGGTCATAAAGGGATGGACATGGTCAGCAACAATACTCAGGTAGGCTGTGGCGTTAACACGATTATCAATTGGTACTAATGGGCCAAAGTGTGGCAAGAAAATCCCCCACACCATTATACCACCACCACCAGCCTGATCCGTTGATACAAGGCCAACGGATTCGATTCGACCCTACCATCCAAATGTCGCAGCAGAAATTGAGACTCATCAGACCAGGCAACACTTTACTAATCTTCTATCGTCCAATTTTAATGAGCCCATGTGAATTGTAGCCTCAGTTGCTGTTCTTAGCTGACAGGAGTGGCACCAGGTGTGGTCTTCTGCTGCTGTAGTCCATCCGCCTTAATGTTGGACGTGTTGTGCATTCAGAGATGCTCTTCTGCATACCTTGGTTGTAATGAGTGGTTATTGAGTTACTGTTGCCTTTCTATCAGCTGGAACCAGTCTGGCCATTCTCCTCTGACCTTTGCACCCACAGAACTGCCGCTAAAAAAAATATTCAATAAAGTTTATTGAAATAAACAGGGTTTAACAATTATCCGAATCTAACAGTATTTTGGTATAGTAATTAAAGAATAAAAATAATACTAATTCAATGATAATAGTAAATAAATATTCATTCATTTTCTTTTTGACTTAGTCCCTGTAAATAAATATAATAATAATAAATAATTCAATTATTTCAATTTATTAATTAAAAATTAATTGCTATTAGTGTTATTAAGAGTACAATATCTTATGCCTAAATGCTCATACAGTATCAGGCCTCAAAAAACATGCAAATGATAAATTATAATCTCGACATTGCAGATGATTAAGCAGCGATATTGATGCTAAAACAATATTTTGTGCAGCCAATACAAATTAAACATTCATTTAAATGTGTAATAAAATAGTTTTGTGTAGTATTTTTTGTGTGTTTTACAATACATAATAATTATATATAATAAACACATGTATGTCAAAACTATTTTTATTTTAGATTAATAGTGATGTATCATTGTTCAGCACTATTTAAAAGATTCCAGTAAAATAAAATTCATTTAATTCTTAAAATCTTTATACTCAACTAATTATTAAACATCTTTTTTAATTATATCTAAATGTTTATTACACTCTCACTTTAATACATGAAAAAACAAGTTATTTAAATTATTTTGAAGATAATGTAACGTTATTAAACTTATACCATTGTCATAAGTATTATTATTAAGCCAACATAAATAATCCAGGACAGCTCTTACTGTACTGTAGGTAAACTAAAACTTCCAGACAGGTTGGAGCTAAACTCTGCATGACACTGGCCCTCCATAGGTTTGGTGACCCCTGACTCAGATTGTTTGAAAAGACAACATCAGCCTGAACTTCTTTAACCTTTTTGTTTGTAGAGAAAAGGGGAAATCACAGGTTTGGAGCAGCTTTCAAGCACGATAATTAGCATGCAAATTCATCACAGTTGTCATCGCCAAGATATCTAATCTCCAAGTTCAAGAGAGTTTGTCTAAATACATGGCTGTGTGTGTGTGTGTGTGTGTGTGTGTGTGTGTGTGTGTGTGTGTGTGTGTGTGTGTGTGTGTGTGTGTGTGTGTGTGTGTGTGTGTGCGTGCGTGCGTGTGTGTGTTCAGACGGTCATGGCACATCAAAGTGCAGCGAGACACATTTAATCCAGACTGACAGTTCAGCCATTCTCCTGTTCGGATTACCTGTGGAAACACCTCTCCTTTCCGCCTCACTTAAGCAACAAAGCAACCAAATACATCCCCTAGCAACCGTTACGGAGGAAACCGACCGAAATCGCTCTAATTTAAAACAATAAAACTGTTGGTCAACATTATGTGTCAAAGGGTTAACCCTATAACAGCCGACAGCCAATCACACGACACGACCCAAAAAGGGAAATGTTTCATGGTCACAGAAAAGTGACAAAGTAAAGAGGATACTTTCTATTTATACCTTTTAGAGTAAAAACTCTAGGATACTTTCAGGAAAGATTTGATGACAGCAGTCGGCAAATATGAAGATTTTACAACATTACTTCATCTATCAATGACACTGCAAATAAGGATATTACGCCAACTCGTTATTTCCCCATAGAGGGAAATGTTAAGTGGTGACAGAAAAGCGACAATGTGAGTTAAGATGATTCTTTTCAAGATAAATTTGATGACAGCAGTCGGGAAATATAAAGATTTTACAACACTAAAGGGGTAACAAGCTGCATTCGTCCCATTAATAGTGACACTGGCATTGCAAATATGGATATTAGACGTATTCCCGCCAAAAAGAAAAAAGTTCACGTATAACTCATTATATTACCATAAAGGGAAATGTTAAGTGGTGACAGAAAAGCGACAAAGTGTGTTAAGAGGATACTTTATATTCTAACCTTTTATTCCAAAAAGTCCTTTCAGGATAAAATTGATAACTACAGTCGACAAACGTGAAGATTTTACAACACTGAACAAGCTGCATTCGTCTAATCAATGACACTGCAAATAAGGATATTACGCCAAGTCGTTATTTCCCCATAGAGGGAAATGTGAAGTGGTGACAGAAAAGACAATGTGAGTTCAGAGGATACTTTCTATTCTTACCATTCAGACCGAACAGTCCTTTCAAGATAAATTTGATGACAGCAGTCGGGAAATATGAAGATTGTACAACACTGAAGGGGAAACAAGCTGCATTCGTCCCATTAATAGTGACTCTGGCATTGCAAATATGGAAATTAAATGTGTTCCCGCCAAAAAGAAAAAAAGTTCACGTATAACTTGTTATATTACCATAGAGGGAAATGTTAAGTGGTGACAGAAAAGCGACAAAGTGAGTTAAGAGGATACGTTCTCTAACCTTTTAGTCCAAAAAGTCCTTTCAGGATAAAATTGATAACTACAGTCGACAAACATAAAGATTTTACAACACTGAAGAGGTAACAAGCTGCATTCGTCTAATCAATGACACTGCAAATAAGGATACTACGCCAACTATTTATTTCCCCATAGAGGGAAATGTTAAGTGGTGACAGAAAAGACAATGTGAGTTCAGAGGATACTTTCTATTCTTACCATTCAGACCGAACAGTCCTTTCAAGATAAATTTGATGACAGCCGGGAAATATGAAGATTACACAACACTGAAGGGGTAACAAGCTGTATTCGTCCAATCAATTGCAAATAGGGAAATTAGATGCGTTCCTGCCAAAAAAAAAAAGTCATGTATAATTCATTATATTCCCATGGAGGATAATGTTAAGTGGTGACACAAAAGCGACAATGTGAGTTAAGAGGATACTTTCTATTCTTACCTTTAGTCCAAAAAAAGTCCTTTCACGATAAAATTGATGACAGCAGTCGACAAATATGAAGATTTTACAACACTAAAGGGGTAACAAGCTGCATTCGTCCCATTAATAGTGACACTGGCATTGCAAATAGGGATATTAGACGCGTTCCCGCCAAAAAGAAAAAAAGTTCACGTATAACTCATTATATTACCATAAAGGGAAATGTTAAGTGGTGACAGAAATGCGAGTTAAGAGGATAATTTCTATTCTTACCTTTTAGACCAAAAATTGCTTTCAAGAGAAGTGAAGATTTTACAACACATGCTGCATTCCTCCAAACAATGACACTGGTAGGCTATTGCAAATAAGGATATTGATGCATTCTCGCCAAAAGAGTTCACATCATTTTACCATAAAGTAAACGTTAAATGATGAAAGAAGAGCAACAATGTCAGGCCCGCCACCAGGATGTCATAACTGAGGGGGCATTTTAATCCCATAGGGGTGCACTTGACCTGGTGACTGATTTTGGTCCCTCTTGTTACTTTCATTTAGGCTATTTTCACATTTATTATTACTTTGCATTACTGCCTAAGTTACTGACTTAAGGCAGTAATACACTTTTTTATAGTAATAATGATATGCACAGTTTTGCAATAACTGATTTTATCAATGAAGGTTAAGCAACGATACAGTTTATTAACGCAGACGGACCACGGCTTCAGCGCCAAACAAGTGCTTTAAATGATATTTTATTCAAATAATGGGCCTATAAATATTTAAAGTTTTAGGTAAAGAAGTCAAACTATGCCCACACAAGACAATGGGGGGGGGGGGGGGAGGGGGGGTCACTTGTTGATTTCCAAAACTCTTATATAAATGTTATGAAACTATTAGAATTGCCATATTTTACCCATAACATAGAGAAGATAAAAATAGTATTTTATTAATTATATTAGTATAATATTAAATTAAACATATTAATAAAGACTTAAAAAAATGATATGGTTGTTAGACTGTTGCACTTTTTTGTTGTCAATATGCTTGTGTTTATATAGTTCCTATTGGTGTGTGTGCACTGTTTGTATGTTTATAACAACCTCTGAGGACAGTGTATTTTCATTAGCGTTAACTAACATACTGTAATAAATGCATTGTTCATTGGTTGTTCATGTTAGTAAATACAGTAACTAATACAACCTTATTGTAAAGTTTTACTGATTTTTTTTTTCTTTTACTTAACAAACCTATTAAATTGTGCTTCATTAACGTACATACCTCAACCATAAAACTACCCATCAATGTAAAACAGTTAGTCTATTGCTGTACAATGTCACCAATGTTATACAGTTTACTTTGGACACAACATCAAAGTCCTAACTTCAGTAGATCTAGAAAATCCATTTTTGTGATCCAATGACCCTGATTGGATCAAAAATTCAATCACAAAAAATTTTAAAGCATTTGTGATTCTGACCAGTTGTCATATTCTGAAGAAAAAATGCTCTAAATGACTATATTTATATCTGAAATGTTCTCAGACCTTTAGAATTAAACAAAAATTTAGACTTTACTCAAAACCCATACACATACAGTACCCGTCCCTCTTTATTTATTTATTTATTTATTTATTTATTTATTTATTTATTTATTTATTTATTTATTTATTTATTTATGCCCAAGCTGTAAATAACCAGCATTAATGGTTATTCATGTATAAATTATGAGCAGAGTAAAGGCTACGCAAGATGTGACAGTATTTTGTTTACTTGGACTTCAGAATGACCCAGAGCTCACCACAATATGTTTTTACAGTAGATGCCTCATTGACAGATTCACATAGACTGCTATCCACCTTTTTTATAGCCCCTTGATGCATTGCATTGATTATAGGAGTAACTCCTTTTCAAAATGTAAATAATATAGTAATATTTATTATAATAACTTTGCTTTATGATCACATATCCTAGAAATTACACCAAATGGTTGTTTTGGTTTATTAAAATGTTCAATCCTAGCCAAAGATGTACAATTTCTGCTTAAATGGCAGTATTAATTAGTTTTTAGGAGTTTTAATAGGAGAGCTGTAAAAAAATAAAATGCAAAGCTTTTGGTTTTGAAGGAAATATAATGAAATGAGAGACTGAATAAAGGATCAAGTCTCAAATCCCGTCGATGTGTTTGTGTACAGAGGATTTGTGATGAGGTGAATTCGGGTTTGTGTTTTTGGGGCCGTGGAGGGGCAGCTTCTGTTCCACCGAGATCTTTTCATTTCACAACAGAAGGACTGAACTGCAGTCCACCGACAAAACAAATGACCGATCTAATTAGAGAAATATCAGAATCAACAGAGCATAGTACTTTTGGAGGACATGGGGTTGCAAAAACCCAAACAAAAGGGTCATGGTCTAGTAATCGTTTCCTTCTTTATGTATTAAAAACAAGCAAAAATCACATTATCCAACCTTAAAAGTTACTGCAACTGCAAATTGGGTTATAAAAATGTAATATGAAAATAACAAAAACATTTTTAATATTTACATATTCTTTTATAATATGCTTTATGTTAAGCAGATTTTTAGCTGTTTGTTTGTTGATTATTACAGTCTTTGATAGATTAATAATTAGACATGTTGGCATGGTCCAGTAACCCTTTCCTCCTTTCTGTCTTCAAAATAAAAAAGGGAAAATGACATTATCTAATCATAAAATTAATAAATACCCATATCTTACATGAATCAAACATAAATTATGGTACAGAAATTATACTCACCGGCCACTTTGTTAGGTACACCTCTCCAACTGTTCGTTAAAACGTTGCCTGGTCTGTTGCGACATTCGGCTGGCAGGGTCAACAACATGAAAGCATGGATCGATCCTGCCTTGTATCAAGGGTTCAGGCTGCTGGTGGTGGTGTAATGGTGTGGAGGATATTTTATTGGCATACTTATTTTGTCATATTATATTGGCACACTTGAGCATCGTGTCAATGCCACAGCCTACCTGAGTATTGTTGCTGACCATGTCCATTCCTTTATCACCACAGTGTACCCATCTTCTGATGGCTTCTTCCAGCAGGATAATGCGCCATGTCATAAAGCGTAAATCATCTCAGACTGGCTTCTTGAACATGACAGTGAGTTCACTGTATTCAAATGGCCTCCACAGTCACCAGAGCTCAATCCAATAGAGCACCTTTGGGATGAGGTGGAACAGGAGATTCACATCATGAATGTGCAGCCAACAAATCTGCAGCAACTGCGTGATGCTATCATGTCAATATGGACCAAAATCTCTGAAGAATATTCCCAGTACCTTGTTGAACCTTGCTGAAGTCTCTTATGCTTAACAAGGATGCATTTACTTGTTTAAAATACAGTCAATTTATGAAATTGTAATACAATTTACTATTTATTCTTTCTATTTTACAAGAGACTATCTTTCTATCTTACAATTTATTATCTATAATTTCTATTTGGGTTCCTCATCAAGGAGGCGCCTCATCAAGATGGCGCCGCGGATGGCCGCTTCGGTGTGGGGCTGTCCAGTGTTTGCACTGTTTTTGTTAGTCTGTCCTGTTTTATGTTTATCAAATACGATCAGTTACACCAGGGACGAGCTGCTGAACATTCGGCAGTGCACACCAACTAATCAAGAACTGGATTTTGATTTTTGTGGCGTTTTGCGGAACATTGTGGTCGGCGGAGCAGCCGCATTGTGGAAACGCTACAAGACGCGCAAGCGTGGGAAGCGAGCCGGCGCGCTCGTCAGGCTAAGACAGCGCGGCTTCAGAACGGCGCTGCCCAGCATTCACCTGGCGAATCTCCGCTCTCTTCCTAATAAAATGGACGAACTACTTCTGCTCACATGCAAAAACAAGAACTTTAACAACTCTGCTGTCCTGTGTTTCACGGAAACCTGGCTAAACGAAGCCATTCCGGACAGCGCATTAAACCTACCGGACTTTCAGCTGTACAGAGCAGATCGCGATACGGAGTCAACGGGCAAAACGCGCGGTGGTGGGACATGCTTTTACATCAACAGAAGGTGGTGTACGGATGTAACTGTGTTAAAGAAGATGTGCTGTCCTGATGTGGAAGTGCTTTTCATTAACTGTAAGCCTTTTTATTCACCAAGAGAGTTTTCCTCGTTCATTCTCGTCTGTGTTTACATTCCACCGCAAGCACACGTGAGTACTGCGCTGCAACAGCTGGCTGATCTGATCACAGAAACAGAACAACAACACCCGGACTCTGCTTTTATCATACTTGGGGACTTTAATCAGGCAAAACTCACACATGAGCTGCCTAAATTCAAACAGCACATTACATGCCCCACCAGAGGCAATAAAATTTTGGACCATTGCTACACCACAATAAAGGATGCATATCGCTCCGTCGCCAGAGCAGCTCTAGGACTCTCCGATCACTGCCTGGTTCATCTTATACCAACTTACAGGCAAAAACTTAAAACTACTAAGCCAGTATTAAGGACTGTCAAGAGATGGACCAACGACACAGAGCAGGTCTTACAAGCCTGTTTTGAATGCACTGACTGGAATGTTTTTGAAGCTGCAGCCACAGATCTGGACGAGCTCACAGAGACTGTAACATCATACATCAGTTTCTGTGAGGAGTTATGCATCCCTACCAGGACCTACTTGTCATTTAACAATGATAAACCATGGTTCACACCAAAACTCAGACAGCTTCGTCAGGCCAAAGAGGATGCTTACAGGAGTGGTGACAGGATCCTGTACAATCGGGCCAGGAACACATTGACAAAGGAGATTGGTGTGGCTAAGAAAAGCTATGCCAAAAAGCTGCAAAACCAGTTTTCAGCTAACGACCCTGCATCAGTGTGGAGAGGCTTAAAAGATTTCACTAATTACAAGACACCGTCCCCCAGTATCGACAGCAATAAACATATTGCAAACGAGCTGAATATGTTCTACTGTAGGTTTGACACCTATGACCAGACACCTCACACCCGCCCGGACCATCTCCCTACACAGCCATCAACACCACATCAACACAGCCCGGACCATCGCCCTACACGGCCATCAATACCACATCAACACAGCCCGGACCATCTCCCTACACAGCCATCAACACCACATCAACACAGCCCGGACCATCGCCCTACACAGCCATCAACACCTCCAGCCATCTTCCTCTCCCCCCCTGCTCTTCAGATCAGTGAGGAAAATGTGCGTCAGATCTTCAGTAAACAGAAGAGAAGGAAAGCACCAGGGCCAGATGGTGTCTCACCAGCCTGTCTGAGAACCTGCGCTGACCAGCTGGCTCCCATTTTCTCCCATATCTTCAATAGATCACTGGAACAGCGCAAAGTTCCATCCTGCTTTAAGCGCTCCACCATCATCCCAATCCCAAAGAAGCCAAAGATCACAGGACTCAATGACTACAGACCTGTGGCCTTAACATCTGTGGCCATGAAGTCATTCGAAAGACTGGTGCTAGCATATCTGAAGGACATCACTGGACCCCTGCTGGACCCCCTGCAGTTCGCCTATAGAGCAAACCGGTCTGTGGATGATGCAGTCAACATGGGACTGCATTATACCCTACAACATCTGGACAAACCAGGGAACTACGCAAGGATTCTGTTTGTGGACTTCAGTTCTGCCTTTAACACCATCGTCCCATCACTGCTTGAGTACAAACTGGCCCAGCTCTCTGTTCCTAGCTCTGTCTGTCAATGGATCACCAGCTTTCTGACAGATAGACAGCAGCTAGTCAGAATGGGCAAAATCACATCCGACAGCCGCACCATCAGCACTGGTGCCCCCCAGGGATGTGTTCTTTCTCCACTGCTCTTCTCCCTGTACACCAACGACTGCACTGCAAAAGACCCCTCCATCAAACTCATTAAGTTTGCAGACGACACTACTGTTATCGGCCTCATCCAGAACGGTGACGAATCTGCATACAGACAGGAGGTGGAGCGGCTGGCGTTATGGTGCAGATACAACAACCTGGAGCTGAACACGCTAAAAACAGTGGAGATGATAGTGGACTTCAGGAGAAACCCCCCTGCACTCCCCCCACTCACCATCATGAACAGCACTGTGGCTGCAGTAGAGTCATTCAGGTTCCTGGGCACCACCATCTCTCAGGATCTGAAGTGGGACACTCACATAGACTCTATTGTGAAGAAAGCCCAGCAGAGACTGTACTTCCTTCGTCAGCTGAGGAAGTTCAACCTGCCACAGGAGCTGCTCGTACAGTTCTACTCAGCTGTCATCCAATCCATCCTCTGCACTTCAATCACCGTCTGGTTCGGCTCAGCTGCCAAAACTGACCTCCGTAGACTACAGCGAATAGTCCGGACTGCTGAACGAATCACTGGCACTACCCTTCCTACACTTCAAGAACTGTACTCTTCCAGAGTGAGTAAAAGGGCTCGCAAAATCACTCTGGACGCCTCACACCCAGCACACTACCTGTTCGAACTGTTACCGTCTGGTCGGCGCTTCAGAGCACCGAGCACAAAAACAGCCAGACACAGGAAAAGTTTCTTTCCTCAGGCTGTCTACCTTATGAACAGTTAAATATTCCCCTACTGTGCAATAAATATGTGCAATACTTTCTCATACGCACTTGTACACAGCACCTTATATCAATGTACAATGCAATACTTTCTACATTCGCACTTGTACACAGCACCTTATAACCTGTATATTTATAACAATCTGTACATACAACTCAACATCCAGGTTTCTTGACTAACCGCATCTGTTTAATGTTCATAATTTTTTATTATTATTATTTTATTTTTTCATATTTATTTTGTGTTGTCACATGTCACTTTATGTACACTGGAAGCTTCTGTAGCCAAAACAAATTCCTTGTGTGTGTGAAGCACACTTGGCAATAAAACCGATTCTGATTCTGATTCTGATTCTGATTCTATTTAGTCTATTTTATAATTAAACTAGTCTTCTGTGTCACTTAAACCTTCAGAAATCTTTTGAATATGTTGATTTGCTGCTCATAAAAACATTATTTTTGATGTTAAAGCCATAGTGATGCCTAATATTTTACTGAAAATCATTATATGTACGTGTTCTACAGGGCTTTTTGGTACTCTGATTTTGACTTTTGGTACTCAGATTATTACTTTTGTTCAATTTAATGAATCCTTCCTGAATAAACCCATAAATTCTTTCAAAAATGATCTAACTCCAAATATTCTAACAAAAATAATGCATAAAATACATTAATATTGTAAATCACTGGTGAAAATACAGTTTACGAAATCTTTCTTTGCAAATACCTTGCCTTTCTCCATCCTACAATCAAAAAATAAGTGCAGAACTCCACCTCTATCCTAACAGGACCATCACATGCTCTGAAATCCTGCAGCGGGTTAGATGAAGGTCACTGTCCTTCAGCGCGTTTCTGCGAATCATCTTTGACATCTACTGTGATGTTCGTAATCACAGATTTCAGTGTAAGTGCTGGGTACATTCCTGCCGTGTTGTGGCAACACTGCGAGATGGTCGTGGTTGAGCAGTCTGGCTCCTGCTACTCCAGCAAAATCAGCTTTCTTAACAGCTCAGTGGGACATGAGAAAGATTTTACAGCCAGTGAAGCCGAACGCTCATTATTGCCTGTGTGTGCAGGACTGCAGGTATATCGTATCGGATCAGCAGTGGACAAGCTCACATCAGCACAGATACAGGCCCAGACTGAATCAGTGCACTTTTGTACAGATTCATTTGTGATTTCAGAGAAAAGCATGAGGAATGGAGTTAAACATGAGGTCATCTGTTGAAACTGAAGAATTGCAGCAAGCTTATGTCATCCTACGTTAAAATAGTGTACTTAATGCACGTTTTTAGTGGTAAAAATCAATTGTAAAACATTAAACATTATAAATACATTAATTTTCCTAGTACTGGGTCGTAGCTGGAAGGGCATCCACTGTGTAACACATATGCCAGAATATCTGACTGTTCATTCGCCAACTTTAATGGAGTTACATTGTTGACAAGGTCACTCAGCTTCAGTAGTCTGGAGGTATTTTGTTTTTTTCTAGTCTGACATAAAACAGAGCAACGTGCATCGCAAAATGTGCAGACAGCTAGTGCCTTCAAAAACAGGCAATACCACGAACCTGTTTCATCATTTAAAACATCACCCTTCAGAATACCAAGATGCTAAGAAATTACAGAGCCAAACAAGTGTTGGTAAATGTGGACCATCTACAAGCATTAAACTACCCAGCAGAGTCTCATGTCATCAAAAAAAATAAAAAATTAAGACATGAAGACATCACAAAAGCAGTTACATATTACATTGCAAAAGACATGCTTCCCAAGGGTGAATATATAATGAGTACATTTTCTTTTGTGTGTGAATTATCTGTTTAATGTAAGCCTTTTCGGCAGCTTTGCTTAATATTGTGATAATATTTTATATTGTGAAAAAAAAAAACTGTAATTATCGAAACAACAGCTATTGATTGATTGCTAACACATACTTGTCTAATCTGGAAACCATCAATCAATATTAATGAATTGTAAAAAATACTACTGTTAGTGAATTGCTTAAAAAAAAAATATATATTCTTTTAAATGTTTTTCTTTCAAATTAAACGTAAAAAATCAACTAAACTAACCTACTCAGTTTAAGTCTTGAGTAAAACAACTCCAAAACACAAAGTTATACATTCTGCGAACATTCTGTTTGGTGGAAAGAAGCGTATAGGTTTGGGACACAAATAAAATACTGTATCATTCATTAATTCGGCCTTTATTTATCAGGGGTCGCCACAGGGGAATGAACCGCCAACTTATCCAGCATATGTATTACTCAACAGATGCCCTTTCAGCTGCAATTCAGTACCGAGAAACTCCCATACACACTCACTCACACACGTACACTATAGACAGTTTCCCAGAGGAAACCCATGCCACATGGGGAGAAGTGCCAACTGGCCCATCAGGTACTCAAACCAGTGAACTTCTTGCTGTGAGGTGACGGTGATAACCACTGAGCCACCATGCCAGCCCTAAAATACTGTATTTTTAATCTAATTAAGGGTGATCATAGACGACTCTTTAATTATTATTACTAATTCATCAATCTAATCTTTTATTATCATTTTGGATCTCTAATTGCAAGTCAGTTTTAATATAATCATCTAAAGTTCTGAACCAGAATCTGGAAATGCTGGCCTTGCAGTTTGTTGGTACCTCTGATATATATAAATGAATTTGTCTCGTCTTTTATCTACATCTTGGTCCTCCTGTAAAGCACACATTCTTTATCTGTGAGCCAGATTTCCCACAGCGAGACTCTGAGTTTATCATCCTGGTGAAGGGGGTTTGGGTGGAGAGGAAGTGCCTTGTTTTCACTGGGACGTCTGGACGTTTGTGCTGCCATGGACTTATGCCAGCTAGTTGTAGTGTGTGTGCGTGTGTCTACGTGCAGTTTCAGCACTCACCTAGCATTGTTCTTCCAGTCTTTTTGTGTTGTACCACACACACAATCCCAGTGCCATAAACCTGAAGGTACAAACAAAATGCTGTGAGCCCTGAAGCACAAACAAAGTAGCACACACCGTTGCAAGAAGTTTTACAGCAGGTCAGCGTAAAATGAAGGAGGTGACTTTTAAATATAACCCCTTAATCTACAGAGATATGCCCCTTTTTATAAAGGTGTAAACAAAAAATCTCTGGTGCCCCCAGAATGTCTGTGAAGCACAAAATACCCCACAGAACATTACACAGAGCTCGTCATACATGTATTTGCCCATGTTTGAACAGATTTTAGAGCTGTTTTTGTATGTGTCCCTTTAAATGCAAATGAGCTGTTGCTCTCCAGAGGCGGGGCTTGGATAAATTAGAGGGTTTGTGCAGCCATACTTGGATGTAAACAACAGCATAGATTACACAATTTATATACTAATGAATAGGTTGTTCTGCCTATTTTTGCTGTGTAAACCTCAGTAATAAAATGACTGGTAGTTGCTAAATCATATAGAAGGAGTTACTGAGCAAGAATGAGTGCAATATGCAAGAGCAGTATTAATGAAAATATTAGGTTATCGTTAATATTTCACTTGAACAGAAATGAACGTTGTCAAGATTCTTGCTACTAAGATGCTTTATTACTCAGACAGCTTTTTTTCCTTATCTTCTGCTTGATTTGTTATACTTTTTGACCTTTTTGACTTTTATGCTTGTGAAGAAATGATGCCAAGTGAACCTGTGAAGAAATGGAGTCGTCAATAACCAAATCCAGCTAACTGCGTAATCTACGGATAAGAGACCTCTAGTCTCTAATAATACAGGTAAATTTAGCTACATAGCATGCCAACAAGTACATCGAATGAATATTTGGAAACATTTAAAAAATATGAAGACATGATTATGAATATGACCGAATATGAAACCTTCAGAAACAGCATTGTACTTACCATTGCTTCATTCTCTTGGACATTTCCTTCAAAAATGAAGTTGAATCATCATGTCCTCAGTGCTTTGCTTTTCCACAACAACAACAGAACATATTTAATGTTATTCCTCTAGCGCAGCAGTGTTTCTTAACCACGTTCCTGGAGGACCACCAACACTGCATGTTTTGGATGTCTCCTTTGTCCGTCACACCCATTACAGGTCTTTCAGTCTCTGCTAATGAGCTGATGATCTGAATCAGATGTGTTTGGTTAAGGAGACATGAAAATGTGCAGAGCTGGTGGTCCTTCAGGAACATGGTTGAGAAACTGCTCTAGCACATGCATTGTAAATTATACAGAAATGGCAATAGTGGCAATGTGGGTGGGAACATGCAGATTAAGGGGCAGTAATATTATAATAAGATCCAAAAAAAGAGCTAAATCTGAGTGTTGGAGTGGCTTGTTTTCCCCATACTTGTGCAAAAAAAAGTCTTGCAAAAGTTACTGGGTCATCCTTCTCGTTTTTGTGTTGATTGATGCACCGGAGACCATTATTGCACTTAAATGCAAGAAGTCAGATTTTCATGATAACCTACAGTATATGCCACAACAGAAAGTCCAGAGGAAATGATCTGAATTCCTCCCTGAAACAATACTGCGAGGGCAGGCAGAAGCTCAGATATTACTAGCTGCAGGGTAAATTCAGCATGGAGCTGTGTCTTGCCAAGAGGGGATTTTTCTTCCACCTCCTCACTCTATGCAATGTCACGCAAGTTCCTTGAAACAAAAGCTAGACAAAAATAACGAGAGGAGAAATGCTAAAAAAACAGAAATCATGCCAGTGCAGAAATAATTACCGTGTTGATTATTCACATCTCTGCCCTCTCCGCACGCGAAGGATGCTTGTGTAAGGGTTGCTAAATTGCTTATGTAACGGCATGTGTGCTGCATATACTTGTTGTATATACAATTCACAAAATTAAATGAAAAAACATCCAGCGAACTCTGCAAAATAAATAAGATTAAATACATGTAATTAATTATAAATAGAATTAAATAAAACTGATGACAAAAATCCTAAACAAAATCACCCCTCAAAAAAAAAAAAAAAAAACCCATTTAACTCATATTTACACTTCATTTATATAAAATATAATTATATAAAAATGCTAAATATATATACACACACCGGTCACTTTATTAGGTACACCTTACTAGTACTGGGTTGGACCCCCTTTTGCCTTCAGAACTGCCTTAATCCTTCGTGGTATAGATTCAACAAGGTACTGGAAATATTCCTTAGAGATTTTGCTCCATATTGATATGATAGCATCATGCAGTTGCTGCAGATTTGTCGGCTGCACATCTATGATGTGAATCTCACGTTTCACCACATCCCAAAGGTGCTCTATTGGATTGAGTTATGGTGACTGTGGAGGCCATTTGAGTACAGTGAACTCATTGTCATGTTCAAGAAACCAGTCTGAGATGATTCACGCTTTATGACATGGCATGCTATGCTGTTGGAAGTAGCCATCAGAAGACGGGTATACTGTGGTCATAAAGGGATAAACATGGTCAGCAACAATACTTAGGTAGGCTGTGGCGTTGACACGATGCTCAGTCAGTACTAATGGGCCCAAAGTGTGCCAAGAAAATATCCCCCACACCATTACACCACCACCACAACCAGCCTGAACTTTATGCTGGACGCCAAACTCTAACCCTACCATCTGAATGTTCCAGCAGAAATCTTGAGATCGCCGCAGATCATCTTGACCATGTTTACTTGCCTAAATGTATGGAGAGAGATTAGACTCAATAATAATTCACGCAAAAGACACGATGTACACATGCGTAGCCAAATTTACGTACGTAAAATATTTATTTATACTTACAAAAACAATTCACATGCACAAAATAAAAATACATTTTCATAAAATACGTTTCACAAATGCAAAACACCATTTGCAAATATATAAGAGTGTACAAAAAGTTTTGAATGTTTGAAATTCACGAGTTCATCCTGAATGAGAATGTGCAAATCCTCTTTCACGTACGACTCACCCTGAATACGAGTGTGTGCATTTTGAGACTTTCCTGCCAGAAACAGGCAACTCGTACCTCTCAGCCAATCAGATGAGAGCTGTACTCGATATCGACCACTCTGCGCTCCTTTTGCGCAGTCTGTTCCTCTAACCAACATTTCCTACTAGTTTGTGTATACGCTTTTTATAGTAGAATCTGAGTGTATTTTCAGTAACTCAATAGAAAAGTGCTTGTGTTAAGTCTATGCTAATTTAAGTGTATAGTAATAAATGTGCAAAGCATCTTGTATTAGCCGCCATGTTGTAATTTGAACAAACCTTGTTGTTTAAATTATGTTATGTCAGGGAGTTGTGATTGGTTGAACAGTAAGCTCGCATCTTATTGGCTACAGGGCACGAGTGACTCACGTGGGAGGTGTGTGCTGACAGGAAAGTCTCAAAATGCACACACTCGTATTCAGGGTGAGTCGTACTTGAGAGAGGATTTGCACATTCTCATTCAGGATGAACTCGTGAATTTTAAACATTCAAAACTTTTTGTACACTCTTATATATTTGCAAATGGTGTTTTGCATTTGTGAAACGTATTTTATGAAAATGTATTTTTATTTTGTGCATGTGAATTGTTTTTGTAAGTATAAATAAATATTTTACGTACGTGAATTTGGCTACGCATGTGTACATCGTGTCTTTTGCGTGAATTATTATTGAGTCTAATCTCTCTCCATATAAATGCACTGAGTTGCTGCGATGTGATTGGCTGATGAGAAATTTGTGCTAACGAGTAGTTGTATAGGTTTACAATATCTAATAAAGTGGCAATACCAGTAAAGTGGCCGTGTGGTAAAGTAGTGAGTGAGTGTGTGTGTGTGTGTGTGTGTGTGTGTGTGTGTGTGTATACATATATACACACACACAGTGTAAAATGCGATTAGTTGGTCTTTACTTTAAAAAAAATTGAGTAAGCATTGCCTTAAAATAATTAAGTAAATGAACTATGTGCATAATTATAAAAATTAAGTTAAGTGAACTAGTTACAACTATAATACTTTACATTTTTTTTAAGTAAAATCAACTTGTCACTATGAAGGCAATGGGTTTACTCACTTTTTTTAAATAATTGCTTGACATACACATATATAAACACACATCCGCACACTTATGTAATACAGACAACATGGTTTGTTTTTTATACACTGTAAAAAAACTATTTGCCTTAAATGTTTAAGCTGAATTAAATTAACCTTATGAGTCCACTGAACTTATTTTACGTTAAACTGACTAAAAACAGCTTGAGTAACTCCTAAAATGAAGTTAAAGCATGAATAACTTAGTTTAATGAGCTAAATACATATGCTATCATTACTTATTGACCATTTACTTTTTAAAGTGTACATTTTAAGTTTATAACTGATTTAACAATAAATATTTAACAATAACATATTAGAATAAAGCCGAGTTCGGCAAAATAAAATTTAAGTAAAACATTGGGTCATAAAGTAAAGAAATAAAAACAGCAATTAATTACAAATATAAAAGATAAAAAATATAAAAAGAAATAACAGAAAATATTATTATATAAGTATAAAACTGCCTGAATATTACAGAAATTAAAAATAATGTCTTAAAATAAGATTGTATTCAGCAAAACCTACAAATAAATAAATGACAAAATAATCTTAATTCATTCATGCCCACAATGCATGCTGAGAATTGAAGTGCCAACACGAGGTTACCTGATTATCAATGTCAACAACAAAAAGAGAACAGTACCCTTATTAAAAAAAACAGAGAATGAAACATGACACCAAGCCAAAAATACACTTGTATGCCAAGAATATGTGGTTGGTTTCCTATATCATGGTGAGCTGATTTCCTGGAATTATGTTTTTAGGAGGTCTGTGCTCTTTCGTGACAAAAATATCAAACAGTTTCACAATGCGTCTTCCATTTTAGCAGGCTTGCATGACTGCAGGCTGCCGTTTCTCATGCGTGACCGTCTGTCATCATTAACTGCTAATGAAAACACTGCCATGGAGTCTTACGGTGAGCGGACCGGAGTTTCTTTTGAGTGCAGGCTCACCTCTGACCTTCTCTGAGGGGGCTGTGTAAATAGAGTCCACTGACACGTGAAAACTCAGTTTGTTCAGGATGGATCTCCAGTGGATTAGCCTTCGGAAGCTCCACACAGCTGGATGTGGACAGAAAAGCAGGTGTAAGGAGATGTTTGTTAGCCAGCAGCATTAAAGGGATACTTCAGTCAGCTTTAACATGTTTGCTTAAATGAGCTGAAGGGTCCTAATTACATGGAATAAGAAAGAATAAAGTTAATAGTATGAGAGAAACATTATGGAAAGAACGTTTTGTATAATGGAAAGAAAGTCAAAAAATTTGAATACAATTTCTTTCCTTTGAACACAGAAGGATGTTTGCAGAATCTTACAAAGACTGAATACATTTAAATTTTGACATATATATTTTTGTCTAAATTTTATTGTATTATTTTGAGCTTTAACCACAAAACAAGCCATCATGAGAGTCAATTTTTCGAGATTTACGCAATATCTGAAAGTTGAACAAACAAGCTTTGCATTGATGTATGTTTTTTTTATACTTTATTTTTAAAAGAAGAATAAGGGGAAAAAGTACAAATACAAATAATGAGAAAAATAAATTATAATAACACATTGAACTTAAATGAACACTTACAGGTCACATTAACAAATACATATAAAGATCAGTCTACACTGTGTAAAGGCATAAGTACAATCCAATTCTCCTAATATTGAGGGTATTTGACTGTTTTAGTAGTTTTAAAGAAACGTTGATAAACGAGCTTATTAAAATATGACAGTTTTTGGATAACTACTTGAAAATCTGGAATCTGAGGGTTCAAAGAAATCTAAATATGTAGAAAATTTATATTTAAAATATAATATAAAGTAATATAATGTAATATAATATAATATAATATAATATAATATAATATAATATAATATAATATAATGTAATATAATATAATATAAAGTAATCTAATATAATTTAATATAATATAAAATAATATAAAATAATATAATATAATATAATATAATATAACATAACATAACATAATATAATATAATATAATATAATATAATATAAAATAATATAATATAATATAATATAATATAATATAATATAATATAATATAATATAATATAATATAAAATAATATAATATAATATAATATAACATAATATAATATAATGTAACATAAAATAATATAATGTAATATAAAGTAATATAATATAATATAAAGTAATATAATATAAAGTAATATAATATAATATAATATAATGTAATATAATATAATATAATATAAAATAATATAATATAATATAAAATAAAATAATATAAAGTAATATAATATAATATAATATAATATAATACAATATAATATAATATAATATAATATAAAGTAATATAATATAATATAATATAATATAATATAATATAATATAATATAATATAATATAATATAATATAATATAATATAATAATATAATATAATATAATATAAGTAATATAATATAATATAATATAATATAATATAATATATATAATATAATATAATAATATAATATAATATAATATAATATAATATAATATAATATAAGTAATATAATATAAAGTAATATAATATAATATAATATAATATAATATAATATAATACAATATAATATAATATAATACAATACAATACAATACAATACAATACAATACAATACAATACAATACAATACAATATAATATAATGTAATGTAATGTAATGTAATATAATGTAATGTAATATAATATAATATAATATAATATAATATAATATAATACAATACAATACAATATAATATAATATAATATAATATAATATAATGTAATATAATATAAAGTAATATAATATAATATAATATAATATAATATAATATAATATAATATAATATAATATAATATAATATAATATAATATAATACAATACAATACAATACAATACAATATAATATAATATAATATAATATAATATAATGTAATATAATATAATATAATATAATATAATATAATATAATATAATATAATATAATATAATATAATATAATATAATATAATATAATATAATATAATATAATATAATATAATATAATACAATACAATACAATACAATATAATATAATATAATATAAAATAATATAATATAATATAACATAAATAAAATATAACATAATATTTTTTATACACTCTCAGAAAAAAATGGTACAATGTTGTAGCAAAGAAGGTACAAACCCTTGTCACTGGGGCAGTACCTTTTTAAGGGACAGATTTGTACCTTAAGACAAAAAAACAAATTGGTACCATTTGGAGTTTGTACCTTCTAAGGACATGATTTGTACCATGGGAAACCAAAATGTACCTTTGGTTTTTAAAACCTGCAGATACAATATTGTACCTTCATCAAAAGTACAAATCTGATCCATGAAGAGACCACTACAATGACAAGACACTTTGTACCTTAACAGTGTCAAAAATGCTTACCAGACATTTATTTAAAATGCCTTAAACGTTTAGTTTACAATACCTATAGTTTTGTTTTACTAGTTGTTTTGTATTATTGAACTTTTCATATGTTTCTTTAAACATTTGCTTTTAAATTATTCTTGTTTTAATATGGAAATTATTCATAAAATCACTTTGTCTGTCCAGTAATATTTATTTTCATAGGTACAGAACAGTGTCATAACAGATCCTTTCTGTATCATATAAGGTACATTTTTACAAAGGTACAAAACAGTTCCTTTAGGAGCATTATTTGTACCACTGTGTACCTTTTTTTCTGAGAGTGTATGCAAATAAAAACGGCATGAAGACAGAGCACTAAAATAATTATAATTTGATAACTACAGCCCTATAAGGGTTGCTATTCTGTGTGTACAGTAAATACATTAGATTAGTCAGTACCAAAGCCCAAACTAGAACTAATCTAACAAAACAGCTAAAGCTCATAGTGTAAAGCTGTGTAGACCCCAATAAATACAGTGCTCAACATATATGAGTACGCCCCTCACAAATCTCTCATTTAAAATAATATTCTCTATAGGAAGCTTTACAATATTATATGGATTAGTCAGCACTGAAGCCAAATCGGAAGCTAATCTAACTTATGATAACAGCCTGAAATTTGTACACAGAAATGTACAGTATATGCTAGAGAAAAATATTAAAAACAAGACAAAAAAAATTATAATTTCTTTTCAATATTTCACATGAATTTAAATGTGTAATCTTCCTATTTCTAAAGATGTTTGGTGACTAAAATATTATTTTAATAAATATATCTGTCTAAAAAATCAGTTTTGTTCAATTGCACCAAAATATGTGACCTATATTCACTGAGAAATGGATAAATATATTCATTTTCAAAATGGGGTGTACTCAATTATGCTGAGCACTGTGTGTTAGAGAAAAATATGAAATACAATTTTAATATAAGGGTTTGTAATTTCTTTTTTGCAACATTTATTTTGAATTTATTTCAATTATCGTTCTATTCTTAAAGATGTCAAATGACCACACTCTTATTTTAATGAATACAACTGTTTAAACTGACTGTTTTGTTGAAATGCACCAAAATTATATTGTCTATATTCACTGAGAAATGGATAAACATGTTCAATTTCAAAATAGGGTGTATACATATTTATGCTGAGTTCTGTACAATGGTAAATGTGGAACATTATATATATATATATATATATATATATATATATATATATATATATATATATATATATATATATATATATATATATATATATATATATATTTATATATATATACATACATACATACTGTAAAAAAAGCTGGGTTCCACAAATCAAATTGTGTTGGGACAACATGAAAGAATTAAGCTAACGTATTAGTTTTAACAAATTGAATTGAACATAAAACAAATAAGTTGTAGCAAATAACCTTCAAGAATTGTGTTGTTTGAGCTCATTTTAATATTTCAAACTTATCAGATTTGCTTGTGTGTTATCAGCTCTCCACTATGCTTGTTAAACAGGGATTCTGCAGGTTTCATCAAGCAAAATTGAGGACTTTTTAGGACTCTTTCAAGACCATTATGAATTAAATTTTAGACTTATACAGGACTAAACACTACTGATTATTTCTGATGGCTTGGTTGGCCCAATAGATTTTTTTTTTTGTGCTTGCCACAAAATCAAAATCAAAAAATTAATAATAATCAAACGCAATTACAGTTGAAGTCAGAATTATTAGCCCCCCTGAATTATTAGCCCTTCTGTTTATTTTTTCCCCAATTTCTGTTTAACGGAGAGAAGAATTTTTTCAACACATTTCTAAACAAAATAGACTTTCTTCAGAAGACAAAATATTATCAGACATACTGTGAAAATTTTCCTTGCTCTGTTAAACATCATTTGGGAAATATTTAAAAGAAAAAAAAACATTTCTTGAACTGTATTACTTAGCAACGTACTTTAATGTGTCAAAACAAGAAAACTAGTTGTATATACCATTTTCAACACACACGCACACGCACGCACACGCACACGCACACACACACACACACACACACACACACACACATATATATATATATATTTAACATTGGTTAAAGTATATTAATTGTGGAGGCAATTACATAAATAATCCAAATCCAATAATAATCCAATAATATTTTGGTCCAAATCGATTGAGTTTAACTTCTATTCAACTTAACGCATTTCTGTTATAAAATCTTAAGTTTCATGTCTATATATAAATATCATGTCTACTCCCCCTTACTTCTGTAAATAGTTTTTGTATGAATAGAAGATAATGTAAAAGGATATATTGCTCTGTTATTATCATGAGAAACGGTGTAATTATTTTTAGTTTTCTTTCCCTGATTTTATTCAAATAGATTATTGGTGATTGGTCGGCCTGATTGTGTAGCTTTGCTTGGACAGAGGAAAATTAAGACCTGTTAAAATTGATTTAAGACAAACAACACTATATTTCAGTGAATTTAAGACTTTTTAAGGGTTCAAATTTAAGACATTTTTTAGACTTTAAGACCCCGCGGACACCCTGCTTAAAAATAAAATAATCACATATTAATTAGCAACAGCTAGCCTGACCTCCTTTGGACTCATCTACAGTAACATACAGTAATGATTGTTTTCTATACTGTACAAGTTCTGCATTTAGAAACAGCGTTAGGCAACCCGGCGATGGGAAGAGAGCCAGTGTGGGCTGAAATTAAAGCGCAGTCATGCGGTTGATCACGTACCACCATGTGGCTTCCTGCACAATCTGCCCATTTTTAGATGGTGGCTGCGAAGACAAAAAAAGCAAAGGGGAGAAAAGAGACAAAAAGAATGTAAATCTGACGGTTCAGAAATCTGAGGGAAACTGCCCTTTTAGTGTGAGGAAGAGGGAGACGCCTTCACGGACTACTGACTACGCTTTGGCAAGGGCCTCCGCAACAGTTGGCTAGACAAAAAACACCTCGATTGCTTGTTAATTTGCGGGGTCGTTAGGATACTTCGAAGACTCATTAGCATTGTTTGCCTTTGCGGTCCTTTTCCTATGTTTTTTGCGCTTTTGTACGGGGGGTTTTGGGATTTTCCTGGGAAAGCGAAGGTCGAGGCTTATTGTGTTGTAATGAGGGCCGTAGGACGACGCTCCGGATTAAACCCTCTGACACCACTGAATACAGTTCTGCTGTACGCTCGAGTCTGCAGATGTGTCTGAATGAGTGCAACAGGACAAACAAAGAGGGGAAATCAGACAGTCGGACTGCACAACACTATCACAGGATGCAGAATGGGTGCATTCAGCAAATATTATTACAATAAGTTACTGGACACACACAGTTGGGGTCCAAAAACGATCAAATAGAGTGCTCAGCATATACAAGTACACCCCTCAACAAATCTCTCTTTTAAATTCTTATGTTTAATAGGAAGCTATACAACATTATATTTGTGCATATACATTAGATTAGTCAGTACTGAAGCCAAATCTGGAGCTTATCTAACAAAATAACTTAAGATAACCGTCCAAAAACTAGTACAGCCGAATGTATATGTTATAGAAAAATATTAAATACAAATTAAAAAAAAGAGGAAAAATCAAGAGAAGCAAAAAATTGACAATTTTAGTTGACATTTTGTAGTTTGTAATTTTTTCCCAATATTTTGCTTGAATTTAATTGTATTATCCTGCAATATTCAATATCCTTCTAAATATGTCTGATGACTAAAATATTATTTTAATAAATACACCTGTTTAATAAATCTGTTTTGTTTAAATGCACCAAAATACATTGCCTACATTCACTGAGAAATGGATACAAATATTCATTTTTAAACTGGGGTGTAATTATGCCGAGCACTGTTCATGTTATGCATTTGAACAAAACAGATTTATTAAACAGATACATTTATTAAAATAATATTTTAGTCACAGAACACCTTTAGAAATAATAATACAATTAAATTCATGCAAAATATTGCAAAAAAACAATTACAAACTACAAAATTTCAGCAATATTTTATACATTTGATGTTTTCCTTGAATTTTCCTCTTTTTAAAATTGCTTATTTTTAATATTCTTCTCTGACATATACATTTGGGTGCACTCATTTTTTAGATTAGATTAGATAAAAATTTATTGTCATTACACATATTCAATTACAAGTTAACAATATGCCGTTTATGTCTAACCAGGAGTACAATAGCAGCAAGTGCAGGATATACAGTGTTCAGCATATATAAGTACAGCCCTCACAAATCTCTCTTTTACATTTACATTACATTTACATTTAGTCATTTAGCAGACACTTTTATCCAAAGCGACTAACAAATGAGGACAAGGAAGCAATTTACACAACTATAAGAGCAGCAGTGAACAAGTGCTACAGACAAGTTTCAGGTGTGTAAAGTCTAAGAAGCAAAGCATTAGTAAAGTTTTTTTTTTTTTTTTGAGAGAGAGAGTACAGTTAGTGGTATAGCCAGAGAGGCAGTTACAGATTAGGAAGGAAAGTGGAGACTAAATAATTGAGTTTTTAGTCGTTTCTTGAAGACAGCAAGCGACTCTGCTGTTCTGATGTAGTTAGGGAGTTCATTCCACCAACTGGGCAGATTGAATGCAAGAGTTCGGGAAAGTGATTTCTTCCCTCTTAGGGATGGAACGACGAGCCATAAACCATTTAACCATTTTAAATTCATATGTTTAATAGGAAGCTATACAATATTATATTTGTGCATACACATTAGATTAGTCAGTACTGAAGCCAAATCTGGAGCTTATCTAACAAAATAACTCACGATAAGTCCAAAAACTAGTGCACCCATATTTTTATGTTACATTTTATACATTTTATGTTTCCCTTGAATTTTCTCTTTTTAAATAGCTTATTTTTAATATTCTTCTCTAAGATTTGGGTGCACTCGTTTTTTAGATTAGATTAGATTTAACTTTATTGTCATCATACATGTTCAATTACAAGGCAACGAAATGCAGTTTATGTCTAACCAGGAGTGCAATAGCAGCAAGTGCTATTGTAATTTTCTTTGCAATCTTTTTCTTGAATTTAATTGTATTATATTTTAATTTCTAAATATGTTTGGTAACTAAAATAAAATGTGAATAAAAATATCTGTTTAATAAATCTGTTTTGTTTAAATACACCAAAATACATTGCCTACATTCACTGAGAAATGGATACAAATATTCATTTTTAAAATGGGGTGTACTCAATTATGCTATATATATATATATATATATATATATATATATATATATATATATATATATATATATATATATATATATATATATATATATATATATATATATATATATATATAATATAATTTTGTTATATTTCTAATGGAGCAAGGACATTTTCACAGTATTTCCTACATTGTAAAAATCCTGGGTTACACACAATTCCTTCATGTTGTCCCAACACAAATGAAGTTAACTCAATAGTTTTTACAAATTTAAGTGAATTAAACACTTTAACCCTTTAACACTTTTTGTTAAAAATACAATTTATTAAACATTGTTAATATTAGACAAGTACTCACATCTATTAAACAATTTTACAACTTTTGATTTTTATTATACTAAATAACTAAGATTAATAAACGTTTCATGGGAATTATTTTTATTGTAAGCTCATAATAATGCAATTATAATAAAAACAATATATATATATATATATATATATATATATATATATATATATATATATATATATATATATATATATATACGCATACTGTAAGTGTTACAAAAATACAAGCAAACTAATGAATGAATGTAAAAACATGTACCCTTGTAAAGATCAGATTTCACTGCTTCCACTAATTTTTTTGGATATTTTCATGGATTATCACCTTCAGGACTGTTGGAAAAAAGCAAAAGGAAAATGAATGCATACTAATAAAACAATGAATAAGGAAATGGACATGTATTTTATGTCAAATATTGCAGATGGAACCAGCTACATGTAAACAAAAAGAGATGTTTTGTCATTTTCACCCAGTGCAAAACCACACAAAGTGCTGTAGATATGAGGGAGGAAGTACAATAATCTTTGCTGAATGAACCTCTGAATGACCTCCTGTTTAACAGCAGAACTACAATATCACATTTCACAGTGTGTAAAGTTACACAGACATCCAGATGAAAAACTCTTTCACTTTTAGAGCTGAGGTGAACTTTTGCTTTATGATTTTGTTCATTTTAATTGAATTCTAAACTATGTTCTGACATTAAGTTTTGAAATGCATACTCCCTTCAAAGACATAACAGAACGTTTGTTAAAATGTGGAAACCCCTTTTTCTTATGTTAAAACTCTCCAGATGGAACTAGACTGATCACTCTTACTAGCTCTTGACAATAATAATACATCAGTTTGTAATCTTTTATTACTTGAACTGTAACATTGAGTTTGTTGCATAAATGTAGACATCTGCCCCTCATTTATTTGTGTAATTGGGTTTTATTTTATTTATTTTTTAGATTATTTTATTTTTATTCTGTTTTTAAGGGTTGTTTGTTATGTTTTTAAAATGTTAAATAAATCATAAATAAAAAATAAGTTTTGAAATTCATACAGTATGCATATTAATCATTGCTTGCACCAATTTAATGCAGTCAAGGGCACTGTAAAAAGATGCTAAGGGTTTCCCACAATTTCTTCATGTTGTCTCAACACAAATCGATTAAGTTAACTTAAGCATTTTTACAAATTTAAGAGGAATTAAAACAATTAAGTTGTCCCATAAATTTTATTTAAGAATTGTGTCGTTTCAACTCATTTTAATTAAGTAGGTTGAACAAGCAGCAAAGTTTTTATTTCTTTTCAGTATTTTAAAGTGGGTTTTTTTTTTTCGATTAATGGACAGAAAATATCCAAAATACAACTTTAAATGTTTCTTTTATTGCACTTTATCAATTTGCATCTGGAGATTTCAACTGCAACACACACTTTTTCAAAATGATTAGACGCAAGCAACAGTGTTGGGGGTAATGCACACTGAAAAATGATTCAAAGATGATTCTGGATTTACTAGGGTTTTTCTTAGGTGGAGTGGTTGTAAACAATATATTTGGGCTGAATTAAAGCAAACAAATTAAGTTGAACATTATTACATTTTATTTATTGGTTTAAATTCAACACATAAATTGTTTGCAACAATTTTGTAGACATCATTTTTTTCAGAGCATTACGAGTTATGTAACATTATTACTTTTCTAAGTAAAAAGTTAAGTACTGCATTACATTAAAAAAATACGTAATAATATATAAAATAATAAATGTATTTATGTTATAAATTAATAAATGTAATGCAAGTTACTTTTTACTTTAGTCAATTCGCTTTTGAAAAAATAAATTGCTGAATTAAAATGGTCATAGTCACGTTGAATCAAACACTCAACAAGAGAATGCAGGAACAGACAGAAATGAAAATGGCAGTCTTACATTTCTGCAATAGAAATATTCTCATTATTTTGAACACATGGAAGAAAAGGAAAAGAGGATTATCTCAATGGACAGTGATTTTACTTCACTAATAAGACCAAAAGTGCAAACGCAGCAAACACATTGCTTTAAACTGTCATTAATCTGTATATATGGGCATGTATAGCTTTGGGGTCAGGAAGTTCTCCGAAGATAACATTATCCTACATTAGCTTTTAATGTTTTTTTTTTTTTTTTGAGGTAAATAAAGGTTATACGGTGCATTGTTAATTGTAGAGCTCCTCTATTAAAAAAAGAAAAGTTCTGAAAGAGATCAAGCCTCAGCCAGGTCAGAAAAAGGTAATGGAAAATAATGTAATGCATTACTTACCATAATAAGTAACCAAGTAAAGCAAAAGTTACTTTTTTGGGGGAGTCACTCAATATTGTAATGTATTACTTTCAAATATAACTTTTCTCAATGCTGCTAAGCAACACATTAATAAAATAAATGACAACAAATGTTTTTATTTTACTTTTAATTATTTTAAAAGTTAATCAAGTTAATATTTTCAGTCAGTTTGATTTAAGCTGATATGACTTAAAAGGTTCATTTGATTCAGCTAAAAAACAGACAGTATTAATTATTTTACAGCAAAAGTCATTTGAGTTTAAGAATTTTTTTTCTTTTTGACATTTAAAGTGTTTTGTTGTTGTTGTTGTTGTTCGCTTATTTAGAGTAATGGACATAAAATTTACCCAAATTAGATTCTGAGTGTTTCTTTTATTGCCCTTTATCCATTTGCATATGTAGATTTCAACTGCAGTACACACTTTTCTCAAAAAAAAAAAAAAATTTCTAGCACTGAGCAACAAGGTAAAATAAATATTACAACAAACTTTTTTATTTTACTTTAACTTATTTTAAAAATTAAAGTCATTTTAAAGTCATATTTTGGTCATAAAAAGTTTAACTTAATATTTTCAGTCAGTTTGATTTAAGTTGATATGACTAAAATAATTATTATTAATAATTAGGCAGCAATAATTATTTTACAGTGAATCGTCTACATCAGCAGCACTCACAGATTTATTCAAGTCTAACGCAGTTTATAATTAAGATTAATTAGATTTTTACAAAGAGATGTTCATACTTGATGCCTGATTAAACATTTTATTCTACAGAATTGTTTACGCTTGTAGTATATTGTTAACTATTAAATGAGATTCCCATCCAGTAATCCCCCGTGTTAAAACCTGACTCTTACATGTAAAAAACAGATAACACTTTAGAATAATAGTCCATTAGGTAATGTTAGTTATGGTATCTACAAAAACTTTTTTCCCATTTGAACACAAAATATTTCATTTTGAGAGACATTTAGAATATTTTGGAGCAGTAAACATGTCAGGCTAAATCATTCAAATGAATCATTGACTTCTGCTGTCTTCATTTGTGTTTAAAACACAAATTTCTTTACAATTTAAAACAGCATCTTTGGATACTAAAGACACTGTTGTCCAAAAAAGAGAAAGAAAAAAAAACGTATATAAAAAAAAAATCTCTCATGAAGGATAGGAATGGTGCAGCAGAAAATTTTAGCGGTTTTTGGCGGTTTTAAAACCTTGACTTTTCAAAAACCGCGGTGTACCTTGAAAACGATTATCGTTCCATGCCTATATTTAACTTCAATAACATGGATAAATACCACAATAAATGTAGTACTAGTTTGCTCTTGTTAGTAAATACATTACCTGACATTAACTAATGGACCAATATTTGAAAGTGTACCCAAAAAAATAGTAAACAAGAATTTTGAACCCGACTTCATCCAATGTGAATCAACCCAAATTAGTGCACTAAAAGGTAACACTTAAATAATGGTCCATTACTTAATGTATTAACTAACATAAACAAACAATTAGGAATACATTTATACTGCATTTAGTCATCTTCGTTCACGTTAGTGAAGTTATCGAGCTAAATAAGGTTAGTTCATGTTAACAAGCACAACGTTGGATTTTAATAATACAGTTAATGTTGAACTATGATTAATTAATGCTTTTCAAGATTATTGATGCTTAGTTAATGTTATTGAATACATAATGGACCATTATTCTGTTACCCACTAAAATAACGTCTCATTTGCATATTGAACACATTTTTTAAACACTTTTAATATAATAAAATTCCATTTCGTAATCAGTCAGCTGAAAAATGACACTGAAAAAATATTTATTGTATTTACTACAATTTTTTAAAGGTAAGTGGTTGCAAGCAATTTATATGGGCCGAATTTAAACATACAAATTATGTTAAGTAATGTTCAACTTAATCTGTTTATTTAAATTCAGCCAATATAACTTGTTTGCCACCACTTACATTTAAAAAAAAATTGTAGTAAATACAATAAATATTTTTTCAGTACTTTTTCAGCTGACTGATTTAAAAAATGGCATTTGTTTTGTATTTAATCTATTTTTAATTGTTTGAATATGAGACTATTTTTGTGCAATATATCATTAAATCATCCAATAAATATTTTTTGGTGTATAGTGATAAATATCAGTTAAATATGATACCATATTCAATTTCAGTGTCTAAAACTGAACAACTGCAAAATAAAAGCATGTTATTGTTCACTGTAAAAAAAGCTGATTTCCACACAATCCATTTGTTTTTACAAATTAAAGTGGATTGAATATACAACAACACTGAAAAACAATGATTCATTGGATTTACTCGGTTTTTTTAAGGTTGAGGGGTTGCAAACAATATATACTGTATGGGCTGGATTTAAGCAAAAAAAAAATTAAGTTGAACATTACTAAAATTTAATTAATTTGGTTAAATTAAGTCTATATAAATTGTTTGCAACCACTTACCTTAAATAAATTAGTAAATCTAATTAATCTTTTTCAGTGAATTAAGTTGTCCAGTAAACTCAAAAATTGTGGTGTTTTCAACTCATTTTAAAAGTAGTTTGAACAACCAGCAAAACTAATTTTCTACTTGAATATTCTGAAGCTTCAGCATTCCCAGGCCCTTCCTTCCTTTTCATGTAGCCAGTATTAGTGACACAGATAAACTTGTCTTCAGGAGTTCATCAGCTAAGCCATCAGAAAGAAAGGTTTTAAGCTTTAAGCCTGCAGTTTGAGTTGTGTCTGATGTCACGTCTCATGATAAAGTGCCTGTGCGTGACTGCAGAACTCAACTCAACGCCCTGTGGCCATTCCTCCTGCTCGTCTGTTTCCTCCACAGCTCTGAGTACAGAAGATAAGCCAGTCTCAAGCACACACCTTTTTCCAATCTGCACATAGCTGTGGCAAAACTTCTGCAATCCGAGCTGTTCCCTTGTTAATATTTGTTTATATATAGTAGTCGCTACACCACAGCTGACGCTTCTTTCCATATTGTAATTTTAGCCAATCGCAAAGATGCAAGAATTAATTTAAAATGAATCATCTGACTCAGAATATTTGTCAAGTTTTTCCAGTTTCCAGGAGGATTAGATCATCAGCACTTTACACACAACACACACACCCTCTTAAATATGTATATCAGAATAACTTCATTGACAAAGCATATCCAGTCATGCTAAATGCATGTTAACAACCCCATGACTTCATAACTGACCCACACTGTAAAACCCAATAAGTTAAGGCAACTCAAACCATTTGAGGAAACTGACTGCAACAAACCATTTGATTTTAAAAAGCTGATCTATGTGAGTACTGTGACCTTACTCTATTTAAGTTGAAGTAATGAGGTATTTAATTAACGCATTACCTTCAACACAGAGTTCAAAACTCTTTTCAGATGAGTAGAATTAACTTTCAGTCAATTTTAAGTTAACTACACTCATCTCATTTGATAAAGTAAACTGTTGGGTTTTACAGTGCATGAACCCTCTTTTTTCCCCAAGTTCAAAATGTCTCAGGGCGTAAATAAACAAATTAGACTACATATATAGGTCTAATGTTGTGCATGGATGGGTACTACTTTGTATATAAAACAGTTTGTTATAAAGACAAATTGGTTATATATTGCACACTGTACGCTTACACCTTAATTTATCGTCTTAAAATAGGGTTTGCAGCGAAAAGCCTTACCTTTTAGCATTGTCATTCTTTTACATTTGTGTTTACCTTTATTTTTTTTTTAAAGAACTTGCGCAGCTGTTTTTAATTTAGATGTACGAGGCTTCCGGTTTCATCCATTCCCTCAAAAAAAAAAAGCTTTCTATACAAATTACCTAATACAAATTAGCTGAAATAAGCAACAAAATCTCAGGACATTTCGTAAACTTTTGATTTAGTTGCTAGTTCGTATGAACTCGTACGACCTCATTCCTAGAATTTAGTACGATTCGCTTATTTACCGCTCAACCCCTTGAGGGTTTGGTGCCACGCCTCCTTTAAAAAAAAACTTAGGCCTATATTTAACTGACAAAACGTAAAATTCTCGTAAAATAGTCTTGAGTTTTTTTAGGACGACTTACGTTCAATTCACTTATATTTGTAAACACTAGCCTAATAAGGCGACTTAATTCTTTTGTTGAGGTAAAATGTCCGCTACAGCTGTCCACAACACAAATCGATTGCGTGGAACCAGGGATAGTTTAGTTTTAGTTTAAAGTTTCTTGTCCGTTCTGCTTGGCACAGAAATGAAATTTGTCTTTAACACTGGATTTAAGACAACAGCTGCACACATACAACCATAAGACAACAACATAAGTTAAAAATATAAAAACCAAATTAGCCCAATACATATTACTGCAGATCATTCTTAACAACCACCCCATTATATCAACTAGTGATCCGATCTAAAACAACAACTGCAATTGAGATAAAATTAAAATAATTTCTTCGGGGTTTAGGATTCCTACACCTGCGTCCTGATGGTAACATTTCAAAGGCTAAGTGAAGAGAATGTGTATTATCTTTAAAAATCTAAGTTCCGTAAAGGAGTCAAATAGAATCTGCAGTGAATGTTGTTTGTGACCTGTTATCTTATTTGCCTGATTGATAATGTGCGATAATTTCTTCTGTTTAAGTGTTGTTACCAAATGAAACAATACCATATGGAGAACACTCTCTATTAATGGCCCATATGGCATGTTTAAAGTCTGTGTACTAACATTAAAACTTCTCAACTTGCGGAGGAGACTGAGACGCTGATTTACCTCCTTAAAACAGCCTCCACATTATTATCAAAATAGGGGCAGTATTCATGACAAATACGTATTTCCAATACAAAATAGTCTTTTGCAATCTGTATTTGACAGGGTTTATAAAATTAGTTAATATTTTTAGTGTCTTGTAATTTTAAAATACAATAAAATCCATAAAATACTTTGTAAGAAGTCTGCATAATGACATCATAAAAATGCGGCCTCTGATTGGTGCTTTCAGTTATTTGCCTGAGATCACAACAGAAAATGTATTACTATTGAAGGAGGTGGTCAATGCTTGGAGTTTGAATGGAAATTATAAAAGAAAATAACTGACAAATGACATGGGTATATTTGGGAGCAAGTGAACAATCATTGAAATCACTGTACTGCACAATGCTAAGAGCAGTCATATATAATGGCATATTGTACAATGCATTAGCATCTTTGCTTATAAATGACATGGAATAAAATATCAGTCCAAAACTATTGGAATATGGAGCCTACAGCACATAATCCTGATCACTTTCAGCGCTGCAGGTGGAAATGTGGAGGAAGTCCAGAAATGAAATAAAAAACACCTAAAGATGGTGTACTGGAGTTCACTAAGGGGGTTTCAATATATTTTGTCCATCTCTGCGTGAAACCCAGTATTTTTGACAGTGTTCGGCGTGTTTAACTTACTAAAACAGTTGATTATATTGCAAATTGGTATTTATTTTCGTAGCCTAATAACGTACTAGAATACATATTGCTGGTTTGCACTGCGGTTTTACAATTTAAAATACTTTGTTATTCTCTGTGACGCTTGATGAGTGGAAGTGTCGCATTTACAACCAGTGTGACTTCACAGTAGAAAAATAACGTGGATACGGGTCTTTTGATGCCCATGTGTTCCCCCATAAGCCTACAGTCCGTCAATGTGGCACAACTGTACATATAAAACAGGTAAAAAAATGACAAAGTGCAGCTTTTCAGTTATCTGGGAACACCTGGACCACTGAGAAGCGTTGCGTGCGTGCATGCGTGTGTGTGTGTTTCGGGGCCTGTCTCGGCATGGTATGGGTCTTTGATGTAGTAAAAAAGGCCTGAGGGTCCCGACTCTGTTCAGAGGGTGACAAAAGTCCAAGTTAATTAAACGAAAATGGATCAAATTAAATACATTTAAAAATGTAGCTGTTGACAGTGGCCGTAACTAAAAGACGTAAGGACTCAATATGAAAATCTAATAGAAATAATAAAAAAATCAATCTAAACTACGCTGTAAAAATCCTGTTTGCTTTAATTTTTTAAGATGATTGAAATTAACCGTATGAGTCCAATGAACTTATATTATTGTTAAACTGACTTAAAACAGCTTGCGTTACTCAATATTAAGTTAGAACATGATTAACTTAAAATGACCTAAAACATATGCTGTCAGAACTATTCGATCATATAAGTTTTACAGTGTAGGATATGTGGTTTCAAACATGTAAATAAATGTAAAAATATGTAAAAATATAATAAATCATTAACCTATCAGTTAAATTTTCTATCAAAACTAACGCGTCACAACATTTGCGCAAATTTAATAATAACAATAATTATATTATAATTAAAAATCTATTTAATTTAGCATTATAATACTCGATTTGGGCATAGAATTATACGTGCAGACAGGCTACCGGTATGCATTTATTTATTAAGAAAATTAATAGAAACGAAAATAAACAATGGGCAAGCTTGAAATACTCCAATAGCATATCCTACAGTTTAAAAAAACAAAAGCAACAACAATAACAAAAAAGGTAAACTTTAGCAAATAAAAATAATCTTTTGATGACTTAATTATTAGGCTGTTTTGAAATGTGAAAAAAAAATAATAATAAAAAAAAAATAAATATATATATATATATATATATATATATATATATATATATATATATATATATATATATATATATATATATATATATATATATATATATATACACACACATACACAGGCTATTTTTCTGCAAATGTTTTCCAGAATTTCCAGAAACAAGCGAAACCAAATATGCGTCAAGACATTGTGCAGTTGTTAATCAGCAATTCTGGAAAACATTTGTCCTCAAATAGCCTGTGTGTGTGTGTGTGTGTGTGTGTGTATGTATATATATATATATATATATATATATATATATATATATATTATATATATATATATATATATATATATATATATATATATATATATATATATATATATATATATATATAATCTTGTTTTCTTCTTTTTAATAGGCCATTTGAACTTGAGTCCGGAGGATCAGTAATGCTGATAAGTGATCTGACGTGACGTGTTCAGTGCAGAAGCACGCGCGCTGTCCGTGGTACTGAACGCTTGAGATGCCGCTGCTCTCTTTCGCTGAGCTTTTTACAAGAATTCAGTCATTATTAATCCACCTTAATATTTTACGTCTTCATACGCATTTGTTAATTACATTAATATAATGTTTGATGTTGATTTTATTTTGTGTCAAATAAACTTTCAAATAGTCTGTACAGCGAATTGGATTTAAATTTGTAAAAACCAAACAAAAGTATTAATCGAATATCGAAGATGACTCACTGGACATTAAATTAGATATCCACGTTTTGATGATGATTATTATTATTATCATTATTATTGTTGTTGTTGCTGCTTCTTTGCTAAAACGGATGGTGAACATGACATGCGTTCACACCAAACACAGTGATAGTCCAGCACAAATTAAATATATAATTTATATATGCACATCTGATCTGATTTTCAAACTATAATTCTTTACAGACCAATGCATTCATAATTTAAACAAGAAGATAAAGTAATATTACATTGCTTACATTTACATTCGTTGAACAATATTCTGGGATTCCAAACAAGTTATATGATTTAAAGAGAGAACTTATTTTAATAATGAATTAATTTAATTTCTTATATTTATTTTAACATTGTGCATTTGGGAAATGAGGTCCTCCTAGTGGCAACAGGTGGAAAAAAATCCTTTATAAAAAAATCTCTTGCATTGCATTTTCCCATTACGCCAGCATCACGCTCTTTAAACAGACAGCATTATTGTATTCATACATATACGAACAATTCTGAAATTGAAAACACGAAAAAGCGACCACAGAGCCACATTTATTTTAAAACAACTGTTTTGCATCTTTCTTTCTTTGAAGCCAAGATAATTTTAACACTACTTTTAGCATGCAGTATTAAAAAAGATTAGTAGGTTAATATCATTGTATCACAAGTGCGTCAGCAAAAGTAAAAAGCACCGAAAGAAATTAGCCGGGAGATCTTCTAAAAATATACATATACAGCTAAAGCATTATATAATATGGATATGAATAATATGATTTATTATTAGTTTTCTTATTTAATTATAGGCTATATATATGCATATATATATATTTTAACTAAAACTACTATTTACTGTTTTTATTAGGCTATACATGAAAGTTCTTTTTAATGTAAACTTTAGAAATGCTTTGGCAATATGAGAGAGAGAGAGAGAGAGAGAGAGAGAGAGAGAGAGAGAGAGAGAGAGAGAGAGAGAGGAGGAGAGGAGAGGCAAAGGAGGAGACTCGGTGATGCTATTCATTCGTAGATAAATTCTTAGAAAGTTCATTTCACCCTTAGCCAGACCATCCCACCACCGAGACTATATAATTTCACATGAGCTCGACAAAAACGCCACAAAGCGCTGGCAACCCGAACTCTGAAATTCTGATGCTCAGCTGGTCCTCTGATACCTAAATGTGAATCTGCATTGATTTCGGAGACGAGCAAATATATACATGATGGATGTCCTGCTGGCTCTGAGAGATCTCCTTCAGCTGTCAACGCAAAGTGTGTTACTGTCGCTGCTGGTGTGTTTAATGCTCATGTTCCGGCGTCGGCAGCTGGTACCGGGTCCGTTCCCGTGGCCAGTCATCGGTAACGCCACTCAGCTCGGTAACTCTCCTCACTTATACTTTAGCCGAATGGCTCAGAAATACGGCGACGTGTTTCAGATCAAACTGGGAAGCAGAAATGTGGTGGTTCTGAACGGAGAAGCGATCAGAGAGGCGCTCGTTAAAAAAGCGACCGATTTTGCAGGCAGACCCGACTTTGCTTCATTCCGGTTCGTGTCCAATGGGAAAAGCATGGCTTTCGGCAACTACAGCCCGTGGTGGAAACTGCACCGGAAAGTCGCGCAGAGCACCGTCAGAACTTTCTCCACAGCCAACATCCAAACCAAGCAGACCTTCGAGAAGCACATCGTGAGCGAGATTGGAGAGCTCATCCGTCTTTTTCTCAATAAATCCCGCGAGCAGCAGTTTTTCCAGCCGCACCGGTATTTGGTGGTGTCGGTGGCGAACACGATGAGCGCCGTGTGCTTCGGCACCCGGTACGCGTACGATAATGCCGAGTTCCAGCAGGTGGTGGGCAGAAACGACCAGTTCACCAAAACAGTCGGAGCCGGGAGCATCGTGGATGTGATGCCCTGGATGCAGTACTTCCCAAACCCCCTCAGAACCCTCTTTAACCAGTTTAAAAAGCTCAACGAAGAGTTTTGCGCGTTCATTGATTTTAAAGTGGCGGAGCACCGAAAGACCATTTCACCGAGCCTCGTCCGTGATATGACTGACGCCTTCATCGTCGCTCTGGACAAGGGGCTGTCCGGGGGCTCGGGGGTCTCTCTGGATAAGGAGTTCGTGCCGCCGACCATCTCAGATATTTTCGGGGCCAGTCAAGACACCCTGTCTACAGCTCTCCAGTGGATCATCCTGTTACTTGTCAGGTAAACACATATAAAACATTACATTTACAATGAAGAGTAGGCCTATCATGAAATATAATTGTTTAAAATCAATTGGTTTAATACACAAGTATTAATACTCTTTTTTTACTATAAAAACTGGGCTGTCATCATAACCCAATGTTGGTTAAAATCTGAACAAAACTAATATTTGTATTAATTGATAAATTTAAATGACAAATTTTAACCCAACGGGTGTGCCCATATTTGACCCAATTGGATTGGGGATTGTGGATTACGGCAATCAAACATTCTTAATGTTTCGTTAAATCAAAATGGTATATTATTTTTTAATTCTGGTTGAATAAATTGCTATTGTACTTCTAATAACAAACTCGTATACACTTATAAGTTAAAAAATTAAACTTTAAAAGTTTTAAACTTGCAGTAGGACAAACCTATTTAGCTCTCTGGAATAGGCTAATACACTTCTGTTGCTTTTTTATTATTTGACACTAAACCAACAGGCAAAACAGTGACAATAATACATCTATAATCATTTTAAATTGCACAGAAAAACAATATCTAAAATAAATGTTTCTGGAATGACAAAGGCCCGAAAGCACTGTTTGAATGCATTTTGCTGAACTGAGCTGCATGTAAAGTGCGCAGCGCGGAAACTAAGATCGTCCACAAGAGACGGACAGACCTGAATTGCACCAAACAGCTCTCGTGTGTTATATAACTCTTCCGTGCAGGTACTGGCAGCAAATAATGAGGGCAGGTTACAGCAACACGAAATGAAACCTGACCCACTAACACTTTTAAACATGTAGGCCACTCTGTGAAACTCAGCACGTAATGACAACTTCATGCAGGATACTAATATAGGAAAAAAAAAATCTTAAAATAAAATGTTTTTTGATACGCAAATTTGGTTCTATTAAAAAACTATTTTCATTGAAACTTTCACAAACAAATGCACAAAACTTACACTCCCAAAAACGCGATTTCGTCAATCGACGCGAAAAAATTATTTTTGGTTACCAAAAATTCAATTCAATGAACAGCTTAAACGAACCATTTAGATAAATTGAACAGTTAATAATAAACATTATTACATTACACTCATAAAATATGCTAAATAACTACTATTTTGGTTCCACTGAGAAAACAACTTTTTTTTCTCTTAATGTGAAGAACACGGAGAAAAACACCCTTTTGAAAACTTTCCTTTTAAAGAATTAAAAAAATAACTCTTCTCAGCTATAAAAGACCTTTTATATAAAAAATGTTTCCATGATTGATAAAGGTTCTTCATAAAATCATCAATTTACCATCTGGAACTAAAAGTGTAGAACCTTTCCATTGCTCAAACAGTTCAAATAAAAGCTTCCAAATAATCTAAAGAAACATTTTCTATGTTAAAGACATTTTAGGGAATGGAAAGGGATGTTCAAATTTCCTCATGAAACCACTGATGCCATCAATTACTTAAAATATATATATTTGTGGCAAACAAAGGCAGTGCTTTTTCCTGGAGGACCCTCAAAACTGCACATTATCTCCTTTTTGTCTGACACCCATTTCTAGTCTTGCAGTCTCTAACAATAAGTCTTGTGACCTGAATTATTATTTTTTTATAAAGTAAACATACTAAATGACTTCCAGGAATTTTATGGCATCACTGTCAAAACCACATTTTGGTATATTGACTTTAAAGAATATAGGCCTGTTTTATTCATGAACAGAAATTATAATGAATCACCAGCCAGACATACTTTACACTTCAGAAATTTACTAGAACTTCTATGTTAAGCTGCTTTGACAATGTACACTACCTGACAGTGTCTTGTCTTCGATCCCAGTTGTAAACAGCAACAAACAATAACTAGACTTCTATTATTGTTATTTGGAAAAGTGGCAGAAGGTTGATTTTTCTGATGAATCATCTGTTGAACTGCATCCCAATCATCACAAATACTGCAGAAGACCTATTGAAACTTGCACGGACCCAAGATTCTCAGAAAAATCAGTCAAGTTTGGTGAAGGAAAAATCATGGTTTAGATTACATTCAGTATGGGGGCGTGACTTTATATTCTATACTGTACATTATTTCTGTGAAGTAACAAGACTTTGGTCTATGCAAAGTCAGACCTTACTGTCCTAATTAAATAATTAAAAATCAAGGCATGATCATATTTTATTTTGGTAAAATTAGCAAAATCTAGAGGCTTTTGTCTTTCATAAGCCACTTTTAATACCAAATGATCAACTAGAAGTCAAGTTATTATTTGTTGTTCCTAAAACTTGGATAGGCGACAAGACTTTTGTCAGTTAGTGTACAATCTACATTGATTATAAAGATGAATTGAATTGAATTAAAATGAAAGGTTGCAAAAAAGGAGAACCACTAAAAGAGAAAGAACCTTAAAGTAAAGAGTTTTTAAAAGAACCATTTTCCTAATGGAACCGTGCCAGAACCTCTGTATCGTCCCTGATTAAAAGATGACCAAGTCTTTCACTGATGGTTCACGATTCATTTATTGGTCACACTCCATAGAATTAGTACGCATTATTTCAACATGAATCACCGTAAGAACTAGAGAGAAAATAAACAAACAAACACAAATGAATCCCGAAAGTTAAAACACTAGGCCAACATCAACAATCAAACATTAATCTTAAACAATTAAAACAAAATTACCTTATTTTTCCCCTCAAACCAGGAGCTAAAACTCATGAAGGAGGAATCCGTGAAGCAACTGTATACCTGTGCCCATTTTACCGTGTTTCACCTAGCGTTCCATGCTTTGTTTTCATTCATTACTATACGCAATATACAGTATGTATCCGGTAGGCTCCGCAATTGATGTCATAATTAAAGCCCCCAAACAACTTAATTCATTCAACAAACCAAACCATATACAAAATACAACAAAATAACAAAAAAAAAAATTCTAAATCATAAAGTAACACGTTTCAAGTTTCTTTACACTCCCACCAAATCATACAGTACATATAAAACATGAATGATTTCTACATATAAACATCCTAGAACTCACAGAATTCACAAAGTCTATGCAAAGCACCAACTTTTACACCCATAAAAGACAATAACATAGGGATGCTAATGGGTCTCTAGCAACAGTACAAGTTTTTGTATAGGCCTTTTAATTACTGAAGATTTGCCAAGACGTTTGCCTTTCATATCAAGTTTTGAATTGCCTAGACATATTTTTGCTTTTCTAATCAATCCGTCGGTATTAACAGTAGTCTCTTTTACTCTGCCCAATCGCCACTGATTTAAAGGCAAATCATCATCTTTCACAGTAACATGATCACCAATCTGAATATTTCTCTTAGGAACGTGCCATTTTTGTCTGACTGCTAGATTTGCAAGATCGCCAGCGACTCCAGAATTGTTCCAATAAATGTTGCACTTGTCTCCACTTATGTTGCACTTGTCTCCACTTATATTTAAAATAGTGCCGAGTAAACTCATGCAATAGAAACTGTTAAAACATCTTGAAAAGAGATTTTCACTCACATTGCAGGTATCCAGAAATCCAGAAGCGTCTCCAGGAGGACGTGGACAGAGTAGTGGATCGCAGTCGTCTTCCAACCATCGCAGACCAGCCTCATCTTCCATACCTGATGGCCTTCATCTATGAAGTCTTGCGATTCACTTCATTCATCCCTTTGACGATCCCCCACAGCACAACCACAGACACATCCATTAACGGTTACCCCATTCCCAAAGACACCGTCATATTTGTCAACCAATGGTCTTTGAATCACAACCCAACAAAATGGGACCAACCTGAGGTGTTCAACCCACAGCGCTTTCTGTATGAGGATGGATCCCTCAACAAAGACCTGACCACCAATGTGGTCATCTTCTCACTCGGCAAGCGAAGATGCATTGGAGAAGACGTGTCTAAAATACAGCTTTTCCTCTTCACGTCCCTGCTGGTCCATCAGTGTAGTTTTAAAGCTGAAAGCACTCCCAATATGGACTACGATTATGGGCTCACGCTAAAACCCAAACTATTTAAAGTGTCTGTCACAGCTCGTGACAGCTCAGACCTGCTGGACAGCTTGGTAGGGCCATCTCAGACTCCTACAGAAGAGAGACAGAAATATGTTTGAAGTGAAATCAAATGCACATGACTTTGCCAAATGAAGGCGGCTAAAGAAACAAACACTGAAGAATATCTCACATCTACTCTTATCACTGTATTTATAGTTGTCATACTCAGGCACAAACGTTTTCTTGCTCTGATTGAGCTACAGGAACAAGAACACACTCAGTTATTACTGTAACTGCGTGATGCACTGATTTTCGCTGTATAACGGGAAGCAAAAGCTACAGAACTGGACTTTGTGTGCTGGTTTACTTTACTCAGACGAATACAAGCTTCAATGTTTGACTTTAATGAGTTCTGACAGATTTACATGCATAGCATTTATTCAGTCAAAAATCTGTGGCTGCATCCGAAATGGCCCCTATATACCCTTAAAGAGTGCACCATTTGTAGTGTCTAAAACCATAGTTGACGTTCTGTAGTGCACTCAATCAATCCCACAATGCACCTCAATAGCTAATGCACAACTGATGGCCACACAATAGCCGCATTTCCACTGTCGGGTCAGTACGAGCCAGGGCTTTTATCAGGCAGGAGCTTTAGCAGAGAGGTCGAAATCATGCCACGTTTCCACTATCAGGCCAATAGCTCGCAGCGCAGCATGCAGACCCCGCCCACAGAAGTCACACAACCCGCCCAGTTCAGCAGGAAGATTCAGAAGAAAGTCAAATCAGAATCAGCTAGATAAAGTACACCATCATTATCATCACGAAGAGATTAAAATGGAGACAAACGAAACAAGCAAATTACACGTTAGCATTACATTGTGTAAACGAATAGGCCTTGTATTTTCATTCAGTGTAATTCGTTTACTCGCAGACCGACTGGCATCATAACATCAAGCGGTGTCACCACAAACGGAGGGATGACCCGGCGCGCGATTAATAATTTAATGCTAGCAATGGCTAGATCATAGGTCTCAAACTCAATTCCTGGAGGGTCGCAGCTCTGCACAGTTTTTCCTCCAACCCTAATCAAACACAGCTGATCCAATTAATCAAGGTGTTCAAGAATAATCCTTGATTAGTTAGATCAGTTGCGTTTGAATAGGGTTAAAGCTAAACTGTGCAGAGCTGCGGCCCTCCAGGAGTTTTTTTTTGAGACCACTGAGCTAGAGCATACTCATAACGCACTGTGAGAGTTTGAGTGCCGGATGACTTACCGTGTGGCACCACCAGATGGCATCAACGGCAGAATCCTATAGTGTCTGAAGAAAATTAATTGTTAAATTAGCATTTGTATACATGACCGCAATCAAAATAACTTGTTTCATTACTAACTGACAGTTTGCTTGGAGTTCGATAACTATCACAGGGTCTGACCAAAATCTAATCTGTCTGAGAGATTTATAGACCAGCAAAGCGCTAAAGTGCTCTTATTAATCCATTCGTTTCATACATTCCTTTAAGTGGACTAAGTTATTGGACTTATGTAGAGAATGAGGATATAGGGGCTGATTTTGGATGCAACCTGTATGTTACCAAATAGCAATTCTACAGTAGCTAGACAACACATATTTGGAGCGTTCACACTTGTGATTTTGGTAACACTTTATTTTGCCGCCCCTTACTCTTTCTCAAGTGCTAAAAAAGTTTGAGTTTTTTTATTCTGCTGAACACAAAGGTAGATATTTTGAAAAATGCTGTAAACAAATGACATCCCTAGGAGAAATAAACTAATGCTATGGAAGTCAATGGTTACTTATTCCAACATATCCTCTCTCTGTGTTTAACAGGAGATAGAAAATTTACCAGGTTTTTGACAAATGAGTGATGCGTAAATAAAATAATGATCATTTTTTGGGTGAACTAGCCATTAAGAACTGCTCTGCTATATTTTAAATGACTGCATTTAGCATAAAGTACTTCTTCACTTAGTGTCCTTTAGCTCAAAGCAGCCCTATGCTGCATTATTAATGTCACTATGTACTGCTCATATAATGAGAAATTTGTACAGTATGATCTTACAGCACTTTATTGTTCTTCTTAATCACCGTGCTCCTTAATACCATTTCCTGATTCTCACTACGGCATTGTTGAAGTCTGTGCCTTGTTATTATGGACTTCTTAGCATTAATCTATAATTAACTAATAAACGCAAGCAGGCAACCCTCCATTGTGCTCCTGCAACCTCCTTCCTAATGAAATACTGTCAGGAGAATCTCACAGTGGCTCACAGGAAGAGAAACTATTCTGGACATCTATCTAAGACTATTTTAAGTTGAATGTGATACTTCATTTCTGGCGCATGATCATGTGTGGTCAGAAAGGAAATGTATTTTGTGTCCCTCGGGTCCTTTTCAGTTAGGGGATTCCTGAAGGGAAATTTCAGGGTTTGTTAATTAACATGAATAGAATGTGTTATGGTTATTAATTTGCTTGTTTCTAACTGCTGAAATAAATATATATATATATATATGAACTTTTATAGCACTGTACGATCTGCTGTAATACACTGTTGTTTATAGGCTGCTGAACTGTATTAGACATGCTATGTATTTTATGTGTAAAAGATTATTTGTAAGCTTGTAACAAAATGCAAAATTGCTTATATTTTTCTACTTCATAACTGCTCAGATTTAAGACTGTATATGTATATATATATATATATATATATATATATATATATATATATATACACACACACAACAAAAAACAACCAATAAATTGTACAATTACTAAACCTCTAACTGTATTATTTGAATCACACGCACATACATGATAGATAGATTCAGTGCTCAGCATATATGAGTGCACCCCATTTTTATATATTACAATAATATTTTAGTCACCAAACTTATTCAGAAATTGAAAGATAATACAATTAAATTCAAGCTAAATATTGCAAAAAAAAAAAATAATAAAATATTTTTTTTTTGCTTCTCTTGATTTTTCCTCTTTTTAAAATTTGTATTTAATATTTGGACAGCACATTTTAGCTCTTAAGTGGCTATTTAAAATACTTTGAATGTTTTATATTTAGTTACAGACATACAGTTTCATCCTGCAACTGTTTTGCAGCATATGAAATGTCCTAAACCTTCTTTTTAACTGTCCAAAATGGGCAAAAATGTTGTTTTTACTCTCTGATAGTCAAAGCAAGTTAAAAAAAAAAACTTCTGCAATATATATGCATTAAAATAAAATCAGGAAAAATGTTTTATGTAAATTCGGACCACAAGTCCACATATATGGACATCATTTTTCTCTAAAAGTACATAATATCAAAAGATTATACTTAGATTTTTATTCTAATTGGGTTCCAATAAGCCCAAATAGCAAAGAGAAATAAAAAATGCATGTAAAAAAACACCTTGGGTCTTAAGAGGATGACATATAAATTTGGGTGTACTAGTTTTTGAACATTATTGTAAGTTATTTTGTTAGATAAGCTCCAGATTTGGCTTCAGTACTGACTAATCTAATGTATATGCACAAATATAATATTGTATAGCTTCCTATTAAAAATATGCATTTAAGAGATAGATTTGTGAGGGCTGTACTTATATATGCAAGTGCAAAATGTCAATAAACATTTATATTTTTATTGATTAATCTAGGTGTACTATTTTTTGGACTGTGATTTTAAGTTATTTGATTAAATTAGCCCTAGTTTTTGAAGGTCTGAGTGGGGTACTCACATATACAGTCTATACATTACATATACAGTCATATATTCTGGACATGCATAAACATATACACTCACCTGCCACTTTATTAGGTACACATTACTAGTACCGGGCTGGGCCCGCTTTTGCCTTCAGAACTGCCTTAATCCTTCAAGGCATAGATTCAGCAAGGTACTGGAAATATTCATCAGAGATTTTGATCCATATTGACATGATAGCATCACACAGTTGCTGCAGATTTATCAGCTGCACATCCGTGATGCGTATCTCCTGTTCATCATATCCCAAAGGTGCTCTATTGGATTGAGTTCTGGTGACTGTAAAGGCCATTTCAATACAGTGAACTCATTGTCATGTTCAAGAAACCAGTCTGAGATGATTCGTGCTTTATGACATGGCACATTATCCTGCTGGAAGTAGCCATCAGAAGATATACTGTGGTCATAAAGGGATGGACATGGTCTGCAACAATACTCAGGTAGGCTGTGGCATTGACACAATGCTCAATTGGTACTATTGGGCCCAAAGTGCGCCCGTAAAATATAATTGATACAAGGCAGGATGGATCCAGGCTTTCATGTTGTTGAAGCCAAATTCTGACCTAACCATCTGAATGTCACAGCAGAAATGGACACTCAACAGACCAGGCAACATTTTTCCAATCTTCTAGTGTCCAATTTTGGTGAGCCTGTGTGAATTGTAGCCTCAATTTTCTGTTCTTAACTGACAGGAGCGGCACACGGTGTGGTCTTCTGCTGCTGCTTCCTCAAGAAACTGCAGCGGATCATCATGACCATGTCTACATGACTAAATGCATTGAGTTGCTGCCATGTGATTGGCTGACTAGAAATTTGCGTTAACAAGCAATTGAACATGTTACCTAATAAAGTGGCAGATGAGAGTAGCTCAAATGTGTAAATGAAAAAAAAAAGTAGAATCTACTAAAACATTTGCAGATTTACACAGTCACTGACATTTGGCAAAATAGTGATAAGTAACAACACCATTACACTATTTGCAAGCAGACACTCACCTGGGCATTTAAAACAGAAGCAAAGTGTGTAGGATATTCCCTTCCCTGCAAAGTGCTTTATCTTGCTTTCTCAGCACATCCTGTTCTGACCAAGCCTGAGGTTTGTAGCCATTCGAGCTCAGAGTGCGCGACAAGTGCAGATAAAGCCAGCTGATTATTGATACTAACAGCGGCCGGCTCCCCATCCAGACCCTGCAGAAGAAAAGAAAACATGCTTCACTACTGGAAAACCAACAGAACCCTTATTGGTTTTATTTCAGCTAGAATAAAAGCAGTTTTTAATTTTTTATGAACCATTTTAAGGTCAAAATTATTAGCCCATTTGAGCTCATTTTTTTCGACTGTCTACAGGACAAACCAGCGTTATACAATAACTTGCCTTATTACCCTAACCTGCCTAGTTAACCTAATTAACCTGGTTAAGCCTTTAAATGTCACTTTAAGCTGTATAGAAGTGTCTTAAAAAATATCTAGTCAAATATTATTTACTGTCATCATGGCAAAGATAAAATAAATCAGTTATTAGAAATGAGTTATTAAAACTATTATGTTTAGAAATGAGTTGAAAAAAATCTTCTCTCCGTTAAACAGAAATTGGGGGAAAAATAAACAGGGGGGCTAATAATTCTGACCTCAACTGTACGTGTTTATATCGTCAAACATTTAGAGTATTATTAGTAACAAACATTTTAAGTTATCAAACCAATATGAGTTCGGTTAATAGAATGAATTGTCCAAACAACTACTGTAGCTACTCAAATATTTTGGTGTTGCTTATAGCATAGAGTTAACACACAAAAAATGAATCAATTCATTCATAAATCATTTGGTATGTTCAGTTCAAAAAGGAGCGGGATGAAGCACAAGCTAATTATTTCCCCCAGCTCATTACCACATTTTTCCACACCACTTCAACTTAGTTTTTATGTAAAAAGAAGAACTATTTCAGATTTTTTTTTTAACATCTTTTACATATTATATATTCAATTCACCATTTGTATATTTCCTTATTATAACACAGCCCCAGAACATACAAGGTACAAAAAACAACCTCTAACTAAAATTTAACAATACCGTCTTCATTTTGTTTTTCCAATCGCTTCTATCCATAAACATATTCCATTAACAATTATTTGTATACAACTTCCTAGATTGATTACTATCCAGATACTGTTTTAAATCTGTTCCAGGCTTGTCTACAATTTCACCCCACATACACAAACTTTTTACAGTTGTCCTCATTTTTAACATCCTGAAATTTCGTCCTTTTCTTAAATGATATCCCCCTTGTCTTTCTTCAAATTTTGAATACATTTGGAATGTAATTTATTCCTAGCCTTAAACATGACTTGTGCCTTTTTAAATTTAACCAAATGATTAAACTTTTATTCACATCAGATATTTATGCACATTTTAAAATACACACTACCTGACCAAAAGCTTGTGGTGGATCCCATTTTAGTTGATCATTTGGAAAGGTGGCAGAAGGTTGATTTTTCTGATGAATCATCTGTTGAACTGCATCCCAATCATCACAAATACTGCAGAAGACCTATTGAAACCGCATGGACCCAAGATTCTCACAGAAATCAGTCAAGTTTGGTGAAGGAAAAATCATGGTGTGGGGTTACATTCAGTATGGGGGTTCTGCAGAGTCGATGGCAACATCAACAGCCTTAGGGATCAAGACATTTGTGCTGCCCATTACATAACAAACCACAGGAGAGGGTAAATTCTTCAGCAGGATAGCGCTCCTTCTCATACCAGCCTCCACATCAAAGTTCCTGAAAGCAAAGAAAGTCAAGGTGGTCCAGGATTGGCCAGCACAGTCACCAGGCATGAACATTATTGAGCATGCCTGGGGTAAGATGGAGGAGGAGGCATTGAAGATGAATTCAAAGAATCTTGATGAACTCTGGGAGTCCTGCATAAACGCTTTCTTTGTCATTCCAGATGACTTTATTAATAAGTTATTTGAGTCATTACAGAGATGTATGGATGCAGTCCTCTAAGCTTATGGGAATCATATACAATATTAATTCTTTTCCCACTGCACCATGACTTTATATTCTATACTGTACATTATTTCTAATAACAAAACTGTCTAAGCAAAGTCAGAGCTTACTGTCTTAAATAAATCATTACAAATCAAGGCATGATCATATTTTATTTTGATAAAATAAGCGTAATCTAGAAGCCTTTGCCTTTCATTTAAGCCACAAGTAACTTCAACTTTAAAAATAAAGACTTAATCTTCCCCAAACACCCTACATTTCTTATAGTTCTAATTACCTTCTTCAAAAATGTATATAAGGATCATACATTAGATTGATATGTAACATCTACATGTAACATGTACATTAACATCCATGTGGATCCAAGAACATCATTCCTGTTTGAAAATGTATCCCACATCTAAACCCTAACCTCTAAACTTAACTGCGAATCATTCCCAAAATCAGTGGCGATTAATAGTTGGATGACAATGATGTAGTAGAAGCACATAACTGCAAGCTTAAACTTAACATAAACTGTAAACCTATTCCTTAAAACTGATTGGCTGAATGGAATGTTGCTCCAGGATCAACATAGATCACAGTAAACATCCTCCACTACTAGCTTAAAACAATCTATTTAAGTTTAGTATTCAAATTATGTTTTCATGAGCCACTTTATTAGGTATACCTTGTTAGTAGTGGTTGATCCCATTTTGCCTTCAGAACCTTTTTTTTATCTGAGATTATGGTCTGTGAGATAGCATCATGCAGTTGCGGCAGATTTGTCAACTGCACACGTACACATGTACGATGCCAATCTCCCATTCCAGTGCTCTGCTGGATTGAGATCTGCTGACTGTGGAGCCATTGGAGAAGTGAACTGTCACATTCAAGAAACCAGTTTGAGATGATCTGACCTTAGTGACATGGCCTGTTATCCTTCTGGAGATGAGCATCATTAAAAAGAATACAGCTCATAAATGGCTGGACACGATCAGCAACGAACCTTTTCACATTTCCGGGTTTCTCAGTAGTGGAAGTCGTCACAGTTGGGTGAATATAAAGCACAGTGAATGGGAGAGCATAATAAATCATTTTGTTACAATCCTATTTGCTGATATAATAAAAGAAAAACTCAACAATGGTGTTATCAAGATTGATAACAGCAGACAGAAGAGAGAACATCCTCAAATTTTCTGTCCTGTGCATAGACACAAGCACTCGCACAGGCGGTAATTAGTTTTTTGTAATTTGAAGGAAAGATGATATATTACATACATGAAATGTTCAAATTGTTCATATATAAATGTTCAAATACTTAAATCAAAGTATTGAACATTTTTCAAGGATTTAAGATGATGGTAATTAAACGTGTCATAGCAGTCTTGTGAAAAGGGTTCATACTCAGGTAGACTTTGGTGTTTAAATGATGCCCATTTGTTGCTACGTGGAACAAAGAAAAATATCTGCATATATAAAATAAACCATTATTGAACCACCAGCAAAACTGTTAATACAAGGCAGAATGGGTACAAGCTTTCATTTTTTAAAAATCAAGTCTGATCAGAACAGGCAACCTCTTTTCCAATGATCTACTGTTTAATTTTGAGGTTTCTGTCAGAAGTGTCATTGTTTTGTGCTCTTTAAGAGAATTCTCTTCTGCAGACCTAGGTTGCAACAAGCAGCTCCTTGAACTTTTGTTGCTCTTCTGAACCAGTCTGAGACCTGTTGCACATAGCTGGTTTGGGTTTTTAGTTAGTTACGTTTGGATTTAGTTTGAGCAAACTCTTGAGTTTTTGGGTTCAAGAAGGTGGGTTGGTTTTGATTGTGCTTCGTAAAAAAATGAATGATATACAGTTGAAGTCAGAATTATTAGCCCCCCTTTTAATTTTTTTTTCTTTTTTTAATATTTCCCGAATGATGTTTAACAGTGCAAGGAAATTTTCACAGTATGTCTGATAATATTTTTTCTTCTGGAGAAAGCCTTATTTGTTTAAAAACTATTTTAAGGTCAAAATTATTAGTCGCTTTAAGCTTTTTTTTTTTTTTTTTTTTGATAGTCTACAGAACAAATCATCTTTATACAATAACTTACCTAATTACCCTAACCTGCCTAGTTAACCTAATTAACCTGTTTAAGCCTTTAAATGTCACTTTAGGCTGTATAGAAGTGTCTTAAAATATCTAGTCAAATATTATTTACTGTCATCATGGCAAATATAAAATAAATCGGTTATTAGAAATGAGTTATTAAAACTATTATGTTTAGAAATGTGTTGAAAAAAATCTGCACTCCAATTGGGGAAAAAAATAAACAGGGGGGCTGATAATTCAGACTTTAACTGTATACAGATGTCCAAAATGAAACAAAAAGTGCTTCAGGGGTAATGGATGTGTTGGTGCTCTTTGGGTAAGGCATACAAAGATAAACAGCTAAATTATAAATCAGGGTCTAATGAAGTCAAGTGGTTGCTGAAATGCATAGGTGCAGTTTTAATGGACTAGCCATGTTAATAAAAGCTTTTCAAATAATTTTATATATATAAATATATATATAAATACTTCACTCGCATTAGTATGAATGGAAATTCAATGCTCAGTATGGACGCGATAGCGAAAGAAGTCCTGCCTTCCGGTTGAAATAGCCAATCATCATGCTTTAAAGTCATGAGGTTTGTGTGTTTAAAATGTAATTAAAGTTTAAACAACAACAGTAATGGTAATGGTCACTTCAGAATTTGTTGTGGATTTGACATTTCGTTTAATTGCGAGTTTAGCGAGGATTCAGGATTGCCCCATTCATTCAGAAGGGGCTTTGGTCTTGGATGAACTGCCTGGGGGCATTGCAAATATGGCCACAGAGTGAAAAGATTTGCCTTGATATGGACTTTGGTTTAATTACCATGATAACTTACGCCACATGGCTATTCTGCTCCAGTGCAAGATTTATTCTGAGTTAGAGATAGCAAAGCCAAACTGGACCAATGAGCTGTCAGTAAAGTGGCAAACATATTTCTGATGTAACAAAGCCACTCCTAGTTCCTGTGCAACTTTTTTGATATGAATAAAAGTCCCAGGGAAATCAAAATATAAAATTTTTAGGTGTTATTATCAATATTATCAATATCATATTTTCTTATATTTAGGCAAATCCTCAATTTGAACAGTTTTGATGTGAATAAAGGACAGATTTCAACATGGGTTTTTCAGATTTGAAGGGGGCGGATGTATCAAATAATAGAGAGCATTTTGGCAAAAGCGATTAACCTAAAGATTTGATTGATTATATCTTCAAAATGCTAATTTTGTCACTGCTTTGAAGCCCACTAGATTAAAGATTACCTCTATAAAATATTGATACTAACTTTTATTTTGATTTCAAAGGGACTTTATAAGCTGCCTACTTCTTGAACTTTCGCTGCATCAACTGTTTATTTCTGCTTTGCAAATGCATTTAAATTCATTCTATTTCTGAGACAGAAGTTGATATAAACTTCTGTTTTACATAAAACCTCTATTGTACATAAAAGTCAGTATTCACTTACTTTGTGCATGCTTTCTGTTTTACAACTCTTGAAGAGACCTCCATGAATCCAGGTCATGGCCTTCAGGTATTATTGCTGTGCTGTATGCGAGAGAAGAACAGACTTACTGTAAATCAGGTAATGAGAAACTGTGATATGGTTTTCAGTTCCTGAGGATTAACCGTTGTCCTGTTATATGATACTTCCATACAGATAAGTGTTAAAATGGACAATACAAACAAAGCAAAGGATACTGTATGAAGAGTTTACCTTTCTTATCTTCAAGGACGCACTTGTTTGCCAGTAAAGACGTTTATAACATTACAGAAATGTTCTCCTTTACCTAAACAGTTGGAAAATTCTGTCATTTACTTACCTTTATTTCTTTTAAACCTTTATGACTTTCTAATACAAAACAATATAGTCTGAAGAAAGCTGTAACCATTGACTTCAGTAGTTATTTGTTTTTCCATGGAGTTCAGTGGTTTCCAGCTTTCTTCAATATATCTTCTCTTACGTTCAACAAAAGAAACAAACTCATAAAGGTTTGAAACCACTCGAAGGTGCGTAAATAATTAGTAAAAGTTAATTTTTGAGTGAACCATGCTTTTAACATGAAAATTTCTTGAGCACCTAATTTTGAGAACCTTGTAGGAATAAATTACATTTTAAAATAGGAAAATCACTGCTCTTTTTGTTGTATTGTTGATTGAATAAATCCATACCAATTTAAACAAATCTTTAGTTTTCGGCTGCTGATTAATAGAATCATCTCCAGCAGATTTTAAAGCTCAATTCTTTTATTTCATTATGATCCTTTAAACCTCAATTCATTAAATAGTACAAGATCACTGTGCTTTATTTTTGTTCTGCATGTTATTATCAGCATTTGTGTAATTGTTATAGTATTGTGTCATTACTGCCTCGTATATCTAGTAATGTTGCCTCTTGGAACTGGTTCTCAATTTACCTGGTTAAAAAAGGTTATTATTACAACAAGGATTCTAAAAAAATTGGGACAGTATGGGAAAACGTAAATAAAAAAGTAGTGATTTGCAAATTTACTTTGACTTGTATTTCATTGCAGACAATATAAACACAACATATTTCCTGTTTTGTTTGGTCAGTTTCATTTAATTTGTAAATATTCATACTTTCCTGTCATTCAGACCTGCAACACATTCTAAATAAAGTTGGGACAGGAGCAATTTAAAACTAGGAATCAGGTAAATTGATTAAATGATGTGATTTGAAACAGCTGATGTCAACAGGTGATTGTAATTATGATTTGGTACAAAAGCAGCATCCAAGAAAGGTCTAATCCTTTAGGAGCAATGATGGGCAGAGGATCACCAGTTTGCTAACAAATACATGAGGAAAATTACCGAATTGTTTAAAAACAATGTTCCTCAAAGAAAGATAGGAAGACTTTTAGATATTTCACCTTTAACAGTGAATAGCACAATTAAAAGATTTAAGGAATCTGGAGGAATTTCAGGGCATAAAGGACAAGGGTGCAAGCTTAAACTAAACAACCATGATCTCCAATCCCTCAGACGGCACTGCATCTTGAATCCTTATTCATCCATAAGCAAATCACCACATGGGCTCAAATCATTGTCAAGTACCACAAATGTTATTACATCCACAATAGCCAGTTAAAACTGTACTATGCCAAAAGGAGGCTCAGAGGCATCTGGGATAGACCATCAAACAGTGGAAATGTGTACTGTGGACACAATGTATTTCAGGTCTGTTTTGAAAGAAATAGATGCTCCGGACCAAAGAAGAAAAGGATCCAAACTGTTTCCACTGTTTCTAACAAAAGCCAGGGTGTGCCACTGTGATAGAACCATCAAAAGAATATGGCGATTTTGGAGCAAAATATACTGCCTTCTTTTCCAGGGACACCCATGCATATTTTTACAAGACAATGCAAAACCACATTCTGCAAACATTACAAAGTCCTGGCTGAGAAGGAAGATATAGAAGATAATTGACTGGCCTGCCTGCAGTCCTGACCTGTATCCGAAAGAGAATGTGACCTTTTTAAAAGACAAAATGCGACAACAAAGACCCCATAAGACTTGTTTGCATAAAGAATGGAACAAAATTACACCTGAAACATTTCATCACTTGGTGTCTTCAGTCCCTAAACGTCTTTTGAGTGCTCTGAAAAGGAATGGCAACGTCACAAAGTGGTAAATGTTGTACTATTCCAACTTTTTGTTAAAATGTGTTACAAGAATCAAAATTGAAATGTTTATTTTGGAAAAAAAAAAATATATATATATATTTATATCATGAAGAACTCAATGTTTGTTGTATTGTCTGCAATGAAATACAAGTCAATTCATTCATTCATCACTACTTTCATTTTTTATTTGCGTTTTCCATACGGTCCCAACTTTTTTTTGGATTTGGGGTTGTATTATTATTATTATGCACAATGTGAAATGTAAAAACCAATAAAATGGCTAATAGTCAAACACATATGTATATACTGTAAATGGAGACTGCTTGAGTTACCTCGTTATACGATGTCAGTCCACAAAGACGTGTCAGTACAGCAGAGATTTTCACTGCTTAAGACATTCATTAGCTGAGCTTCTGATGTAAAGGAAAGGCAGATGTCCAGACATGAAAGGTTATTTCTGTTTACATCTGACTGGGGTTGAGTCAGTGACAGTGCCCTGTAATATCACACTACCCTCAACACCTGAAAATCAGCCCTTTTCTTCATGTTTTCCTGGCATTCCCAATGATGGCTGCTTTATGGACAAGAGTGTACAGGTAAAATACTGACTGAAAACACATTGCATTTAACATTATTGCACAGATAAACTTTCAACATTTCAAACACATTGGCAAATACAAACCCATTATCAAAGGTTTTGAGCTGAAAAAATAAAATAAAAAAATGTTTTGGACAGAAATGGTTAAGTTCCTGATTATTATGATCATTAATTTAACTCACTTTTAACCCAATGCTTCCCAAGGTAAAAGCTTGAGATAGGTAACTTGCTTCAGATTTGCAAATTCTCACCTTGTTTGGTGCCTTTCTCACTTCTAGAGTAGTAAAACATAATTAAATAAATGAATAAACAAACAAATAAATAGATAAATGACAGTATCAGATGCAAAATGCGATTAGAGTTTGAACTTTCATTGGCAAAAACTCTTACAGTCCATACACAAACTAACATCTTCGGTTAACTAAATGTCTGTTGAGTATCACTAAAGAACAAATTAAGTGTAATGTTAGGCTACTAACTTTAAGTTTTTAAGTTAACATATTAGAACTAAAACGTTTAACGATATGTTCACTAGAAAGATTAATCCTTGTTCAACTTCACGCTTCTTGATGTCTAAAGATTATGAGCAATACTTAAAATAGAGTTGTAGATATCTTATAATCCCCTTACTGTCATCTAGAATAATCTGCTGTTTGTTTTGCCGTCTTCAGTAGTGTAGTTATTCTTACTTGGTTATTATCTACTGTGAAAGACTAACTGGGTTCAATATTGACACCTTGTGGACAAACACAATAGAGCAAAAATTATTGCGATGCTCGTTGAAGTTGCACGCGCAATGAAGAAACCAGGCTGCTCAAAATCACCCCAAACCTTCATTCTTTAGTACTTTAGTCCACTTAAAAAAAAAAAGTGAATGGAAAAATGAAAGCTTTTGTTGCCGGTGCATGTTGGACTCGGGCAGGGCTTCCCGGTCACCAGTTCTGTTCATAATTTTTATGATGTTGTTCTGTTGGCTTCATCGAATATGGACCTTCAGCATGCACTGAGTGTGACGCAGCTGGGATGAGAATCAGCACCTCCAAGTCCGAGGCCATGGTGCTCCACCGAAAAAAGATGGTTTGCCATCTCCAGGTAGGAGGAAAGTCCTTACTCCAGGTGGAGGAGTTCAAGTATCTTGGGGTTTTGTTCATAAGTGAGGGAAGGGTGAAATGTGAGATTGACAGGCGGATCGGTGCAGCGGCAGCAGTAATGCAGTCGATGGATCGTTCTGTTGTGGAAAAGAAGGAGCTGAACCGAAAGGCAAAGCTCTCGATTTACCGGTCAATTTACGTTCCTACTCTCACCTATGGTCATGAGCTTTGGTTCATCACTGAAAGGACAAGATCTCGGATACAATCGGCCAAAATGACTTTCCTTCGCAGGGTGGCAGGGCGCACCCTTATAGATAGGGTGAGGAGCTCTATCATGCGAGAGGAGCTCGGAGTAGAGCCGGTGCTCCTCCACATCAAGAGAAATCAGCTTAGGTGGCTCGGGCATCTGTTTTGGATGCCTCCTGGACGCCTACCTAAAGAGGTATTCCAGGCAGCTTGGAATAGCTCTCTACTCCGAGCTCGGGGTAGAGCCGCTGCTCCTCAACATTGACAGAAGTCAGCTGAGGTGGCTCAGGCATTTGTTTCGGATGCCTCCTGGACGCCTACCTAGGGAGCCAGGCATATCCCACTGGGAGGAGACCTCGGGGAAGACCAAGGACTCGCTAGAGAGACTATGTATCTTGGCTGGCCTGGGAATGCCTCAGGATGCCCCCAGAGGAGCTGGAGGAAGTATCTGGGGAGAGGAAGGTCTGGGGTTCTCTCTTAAAAGTGGTTGAAAATGAATGAATGAAGAATGAAAAAATGAAAGACAGAGAGTGAATTAAGATACTGAAGGCAAAAGTGCTGCCGCTTTTGCATTTGTTTGCTGTTCAATAATCATTCGGTTCTTGTCCCACCTTGGAGCTCCAATAGAAATTCTCCAGTAGAAATTAAAATGTTTATCTTAACTTGTGTATTGATGACGATTTGTCACTTTTTGTCACTTGTCACTATGGTAAAATGGCAAAACTATGACTAATTTTCAAAAGCGATTTTCAGATGTTTCAAAACAATAACCAACAACAAAATATAAACAAACAAAAACACATTCAACTTCAATTCTGTATACTTTTGATATGTATACTTCATCTGGCTATCGAAGCAAAGATGTTTAAATATACGTATTTTAACATCAAATTTAAACGACAAAAATGTAATTAAAATATATAAAACATAAAACCCTGAAAAAAAAAGCTTTTCCCTGCTGAAAAAAATTGCTTAAACCAGCCTGGTTTTTGAGGGGTTTTCAGCCATTTCCAGCCTGGTCTAAGCTGGTCAGGATGGGAGATTACCAGCTAAAACCAGCTTGACCAGCCAAAACCAGCTATGGCCAGCTTAAACCAGGCTGGTTTTAGCTGGTCATTTTACAGCCTGACCAGCAAAGACGAGCCTGGGGATGGCCAAAACCCCTCTAAAACAAGGCTGGTTTGAGCTGTTTTTTTCAGTAGGGTTAGCATTAGCATTTATCTCACGTTAGCATCTTATGCATTTAGCTGCTGAGATGTGTAAAGTTCACCATAAATTTTTTTTTTAAAAAATCAACTAAACGTTTACACAAAACATTAATGTGAATTGACATACAAAAATAAAACACAGTTGATGTGTTGTTCACATATCAAAATTCCTTCAGTACAAGAAACAAAGTAGCAATAACATTAAACAAATGACTTCACTGTACAGCTTTAGAATTCTTCTTATTTTATATTATAATGAGCAGCATTGATAAGGTTATGAATTTCATAAACATCCTTACAATGTTAGCGTTCTATGCAGATACCAAATAATCTACAATGTACCATTTACAGAGAGTGCAATTACTGTATGTAAACATACAACGTTATTACATTCATTATGTTGGATGATGATATACAAATAAAAAATAAGAACATCTGGCCCCCAAAAACTCTCTGACAGAGCTTTAGCAGTCATCTTTGGTCAAAATTAAAATAATGTAGATTCATTACAATGTACACAAGTAATCAAACTGAACCACATACAGTAACACAGATTACACCAAGAGAAACTTTTGATTGAAGCCCATGCAACCAAAAGGTTTAAAATACAAGAGGTTTTACACATCAGATTTGCCGATATCAATAACTACAGCTTTATTACCAAATTCTTCCAAAGATGTTTTGTTAGGGTGTGATCTACAGATGCACAAGTAGAACTTTATAGTTGTGCTGTTTTTGGACTAAAGTCTATGAAACAATCTAATAATTTCATATAGCTTCACTAACATTTAACTAGCCACAGTCACGGAATTCAGGCCATTTTAAAGCCTGTTGGAAGAAATCTGTGCATCCAAAATAAAACCATAAAGTACTGTAATTTTACTCTTTTTATCTTAGCCTTTGTACAAAATATAAAACACGACAACATTCTTTATAATAGTTTTTTTGTTTTTTGAAGATATTACTATTCATTTAAAATCAATTCAGAGCAGCCGTTGATAGCCCGATCTCACAACAAAACATAACTATTTCATGTACTGTCAGAAAAGTGGCGAATTTGTACAAATTTCATGGGTAGGGATATTAAATGATTTTATAAAATGGTTTTACTGGACCATTACTTCATCCAAAATGGTAAAAAGCCTTCGAGTAACGATTGATGACCAACTAAACTTCTCTGACCACATTTCTAGAACTGCTCGATCTTGCAGATTCGCACTCTATAACATCAGAAAGGTCAGACACTTCATATCTGAACATGCAGCTCAACTTATTGTTCAAGCTCTTGTTTTTTCCAAACTGGATTATTGCAACTCTCTACTAGCCGGGCTTCCAGCTAATTCTAATTCAGAACGCAGCAGCACAAGTGGTCTTTGATGAACCCAAAAGAGCACATGTCACTCCGCTACTCACCCGTTTGCACTGGCTGCCAGTTGCGTCTCGCATCAAATTCAAAGCTCTGATGTTTGCTTACAAAGTGACCTCTGGCTTTGCTCCTTCTTATCTGCTCCCACTTCTGCAGATTTATGTGCCCTCCAGAAACTTGCGTTCTGTGAATGAACGTCGCCTCGTGGTTCCATCCCTAAGAGGGAAGAAATCACTTTCCCAAACTCTCACAATCAATCTGCCCAGTTGGTGGAATGAACTCCCTAACTACATCAGAACAGCAGAGTCACTTGCTGTCTTCAAGAAACGACTAAAAACTTAACTATTTAGTCTCCACTTTCCTTCCTAATCTTAACTGCCTCTCTGGCTATACCACTAACTGTACCCTCTCTCTCTCTCTCAAAAAAAAAAAAAAATTACTAATGCTTAGCTTCTTAGACTTTACACACCTGAAACATGTCTATAGCACTTATTCACTGCTGCTCTTATAGTTGTGTAAATTGCTTCCTTTTCATTTGTAAGTTGCTTTGGATAAAAGCGTCTGCTAAATGACTAAATGTAAATGTAAAAGGAGGCATATCCTCCAAAGCCCACCTCTATACCCAACTCTCATTAAGGGATAAGCAAAACATACTAAAATGTATGAATGAGATTGTACAAAATAGGAATTAGCCACTAAATTAAAGTTATGAATTGCTGTGAGACTGTGTTGGATACTGAAATGTTGTCAATATGTGACAGCAATTTTGTGTACTGCAAGTATTTCCAGTGAGAAAATAAGAAAAATAAAGGTTTGCTTGCTCCTGCTTTGTAATTAAAAATGTGAAACGTTTTATTTCACAATTCAGACTTTACCTTCTTTCAGAATTCTCAGTTTACATTTCACAGTTCTGACTCTCTATGTACACATTCTTAAAATTATACAAGCTTTAAATGAAATTAGTGTAATAGTATGAGAAAAAAAGCAAAAATACGAGATGTAAATTGCTTATTATTGCAAGGAAAAGGTATTTTAGTATCACAAAATTATTTTATCATTACTACTTTTAGGATTACAAGAAAAAGTCTGAAATTATATAAATAAGAATAACAAAAAATATATACACTGCAGCTCAAAAGTTTGGGGTCAGTTATTTTTTCATGTTTTTTTTTAAAAAGTAAATTAATTTGTCCATCAAGGCGGCTTTTATTAAATGTACATGAAAAATAAATACTTATTTATTATTTATTTATTACTTACAGTATGTATTTTCAAATGAAATTATTAGTCCTGTCCTGTCATTGTTGCTTTTATTACTATTATCATTCATTCATTTTCTTTTCGGCTTAGTCCCTGTATTCATCACGCCACAGCGGAATGATCCGCCAACTTATCCAGCATGTTTTACACTGCGGATGCCATTCCAGCTGCAACCCAGCACTGGGAAACACCAAAACACTTTCATTCACACACATACACTACGGACAATTTAGCCTTACCAATTCACCTATACCACATGTCTCTGGACTTTTGGGGGAAACCAACGCAAACACAAGAAAAATATGCAAACTCCACACAGAAATGACAGGCTCGAGCAACCTTTGAACCAGCGACCTTTTTGCTGTGAGGCAATTGTGCTACCCACTGCGCCACCGTGACACCCCTACTACTACCATAAACAATAATAATAATAATAATAATAATAATAATTAATATTAGAGTAAGAATATGAAAGAATCATGAAGCTGAAAATTCATCATTAAAACTGCTGTAATAAATTATTAAGTTAAATTATAAGCTACTTTTGAACAGTTATTTTGTAGTGCAATAACATTTTACAATTTTACAGTTTGCACTGTATTTTTGATGAAATAAATGCCGCCTTGGTGAGCAGGAGAAGCTCATTTTAAAACATTTAAAAATCCTACTGATCCCCAATCTTTTGTATAGTGTATATAAATTCTGTGAGTCAAAATTGTGAGATTTAAACTTGGTATTTAACATTTTGAATAGTGAAATGCAAACTCAAAATTCTGTAAAATTGCAAGGAGAAAAAAAAATCTAAATTGTAATATAAAAAGTTTAATAATTCTTAATTACCATGTTTTTATTCGAAATGCTTCCATAACATTGTGTCTCAAGTTAAACAAACTAAACACTGCTCCCTTTTAATGAAGACGTAATAAACCATGTGACCTGACCACCATTAACAGTTGATATGTTGGTTTGTTGATAAACCAGTCACAGTCTAATCGAATCCAAAACACCAAGACAGACAAATTGTGCTCCATTTTGTTGTCGATTTAAAGTGATGCTACAAGAGAGTCTAGCTCCTTCTGTGCCTCCTCGTCCTTTAGAGAAAGAGCAAAAACAATTGTGTTACTATTAAGAAGACTCAAATTTCAAAGAAATGGGATTAATGTGAATAAGAAAAAAAGACCTCTTTAGTCACGACGCTTATGGTAGTGGCAGCGTCACACATCTGTTGAGCAACACTCCTCTGGCCCAAGTCTTTATAACACTGACAAGAAAGAAAAATGGTGAAATGACAGAAAAGAAGTTCTCAGTGTCACTCCAAGGCTTTAGTGGCTTTGTTTCAATATCTAGTAAGCCCTCTATGAAGACAGCATACATGTTGACTAATGTATGGAAGCAAAATTACGTCGCCTTCTAAGATATCTTGAGCTCCTAAATATTAAAAAATAAAAACTGCTGAGACATTTCTTACAATAAAAAATGTTGAAAACATTTGTGCTGCTTAATATTTTTGCATACATAGCAGAGCAAAATTAAATAAAATGCAGCATTATTTAAAAGGTTTATGTGTAACATCGTAATGACTTTGTACACTTCCTGACAAAAGTCTTGTTGCCTATCCAAATTTTAGGAACAACAAATAAAAACTTGACTTCTAGTCGATCATTTGGTATCAGAAGTGGCTTATATGAAAGGCAAAGGCCTCTAGATTACACTTATTTTACCAAAATAAAATATGATCATGCCTTGATTGTTAATTATTTAATTAGGACAGTAAGATCTGACTTTGCTTAGACAGAAGTCTTTCCACTTAACAGAAATAATGTACAGTACAGAATATAAAGTCATGGTGCAGTGGAAAAATGATTAATATTGTGTATGACTCCCATGAGCTTGGAGGACTGCATCTATACATCTCTGCAATTATTCAAATAACTTATTAATAAAGTCATCTGGAATGGCAAAGAAAGCGTTCTTGCAGGACTCCCAGAGTTCATCAAGATTCTTTGGATTCATCTTCAATGCCTAATCCATCTTTCCCAAGACATGCTTAATAATGTTCATGCCTGGTGACTGGGCTGGCCAATCCTGGAGCACCTTGACCTTTTTTGCTTTCAGGAACTTTGATGTGGAGGCTGAAGTATGAGAAGGAGCGGAGCTGAAGAATTTACTCTCCTGTGGTTTGTAATGTAATGAGCAGCACAAATGTCTTGATACCTCAGGCTGTTGATGTTGTCATCCATTCTGCAGATCTCTCGCACGCCCCATACTGAATGTAACCCCAAACCATGATTTTTCCTTCACCAAACTTGACTGTTTTCTATGAGAATCTTGGGTCCATGAAGTTATTATTTGTTGCCCTTACAACTGGGATCGATGACAAGACTTTTATCAGGTAGCACGCACACACATAAACAAACTGGCAGTGCAAATCTATGAATAATTCATTCAACACCAAATACTGAAATTAAGTCAATAAAATAGTACTGAGCATATATACATTAGAGTTAATAGTAAATCATGGTAAAATGTTAGATGGTGCTATAGCTAGGAACCATATGTAACTGTAACAGAGCAAACAAAATATGTAAATGCATTTTTTTAAGAGTCAATATTATCATAATAGGACAAAATGAAAAATGAGTCATCATTTGCTATATGGCCAGGGACAAGGTTAATTATTTATTAAATAATACACAAATAAGTTGCATGCTTTGAAACATTTAGATCTTTTTTATTTTACTGCAGGTCACTTTCCCTACCATTTTTAATACGAAAAATACTTTATTAGTATGAATTATTAATAGCATAACAGCGACAGATCACACCATTATATCTTTCTTTTGTTTTTCATTCCTTTAAAACCTGTTTTAACACATTTTAATCTGTTTTTAATTTTTATTCTTTGGTGTTTTTATTTTACTATACTTGTTTCTTTTATTCCTCTTTGTAAATCACTTTGAATTACCATTGAAATGTTCTACATAATTAAACTTGCTTTGCCTAATAATGCTTTATTCAATATATGCTTCATATATGTATTTAATAATGTTTTTTTTCTAGTAATGCATTATTAATTGTATAATACAATTACAAAATAATAATATATATTTTTTATTTCTCCATTGTATTAGAAAGACCATAAAGCACAAAAATAAAAGCAATGATGACCCGCTCTTTACCCCAAAATAAAAATGTACTCAGCATTTACTTAAAAGATGATATTTTGAAGAATGTCAGAAACTGCTAGTCATTGACCTTCATAGCAGGAATTAAAAGAAAATACCATAGACGTCAACGGTTTCCAGCATTCTTCGAAATATCTTCTTTTGTTTTCAACAGACAAAAAGAAACTCAAACGTGTTTGGAACAAATGGAGAGTGAGAAAATATGACAGAATATTTATGTTTGGCTGAACAACTGCTTCAAGTCAAGATGTTAAACCAAAAGAGCCATTACCTTAGCTAAAAACACGTAGTTGAATTTGGAGTACTTGGGACTGATCTCTTCTGCCTGTAGAATCAAACACAGGAGAGAGCAAGTAAACATCTGTCATTCACAGTCAGAACGAACTTAGCTGACCCATAGACTCTTGAGCTGTTTGTGTAACCGGATTCTTTGCATTTCAGGTATAATTGGAGAAATGAGCTCATGAAAACACATCTCTCTTGACAGAAGGACTGTGCTCCTGCCAGGAAAACATTGAGTATGAGTCCTCCAACACTTTGCGTGTTAAATGAGATATTAAACAATTACCACGGCAGGTTGTAAACCTCCACACTATAATCAGAGCAATAAATAACGCTTTTGACATTTACGAGACTTAAGCAATCACTCAATATATAAACACTGCAGTAGCCCATACTGTACCAGGGTTCAACAGGGTTCGAACACCATTTGAAAATGCAGATTTGCATGATTTCTACATCGCTTTCAACTTCCATTGATTGCTGGACAAGTAAATACTAAACGCTATCAGAAATAAAGGTACAAAAGTTGTCACCTTGGCAGTATCCTTGTAATAGATACTTCTAAGTTGCCTTTCTAAGTAGCCTTTGTGGTAGCTACTACTATAGAGTCTTTTTAGGTGTACAGTAAAAAATGCAGGGTTCCACACAATTCCTTCATGTTGTCCCAAGACAAATTGATTAAGTTAACTTAAGTCGGGGCGGACTGGGACAAAAATTCAGCCCTGGCACTGTAGCCACACCAGCCCACATTACCACACAGACACAGCCCCACGAATGCACATACATATATATACATATACACATACATATATACATATATACACACACACATACATACATACATACATACATAGATACATACATACATACATACATACATACATACATACATATATATATATATATACACATACATACATATACAAATATATATATATATATATATATATATATATATATATGTATGTGTGTATGTATATGTGTATATATATGTGTGTGTATATGTATGTGTGTATATGTATGTGTGTATATGTATGTGTGTATATATATATATATATAAATATATATATATATACATATATATATATATATATACATATATATATATATATACATATATATACATATATATATATATACACACACATATATACACACATATATACACACATATACATATATATATATATATACACACATACATATATATACACACATACATATACATATATATATTTATATTTATTTATTTATTTATTTATGGAAGAAAATTGATGGCTGTAGCAATGGTTGATTTTACTGTTCTAGCAACAGTTAAAGTAAATTTCCACTTCAATGAAGGGGGTTTCCACATACTTCTGGTTACATAGCACATAAAGCTGGATGAAGGGAGTTCATTGTGTGTGTGTTTAAAGATGAATCATGCTATTTGTATAGTATTTGCTTCATAATAATTAACTTTTTTCATGTTCAAAATTAGAGCAATAATTAATGACTTAATTGTGTTTCTCTTGTTTAATCAGTCACACTTAAACTTTCCAGAATGTTGTGTTGTCTTGGCAGAGTGAAACAAGTCTCAGCACAGACCTCTTAAACAAGAAGTGATGGGTGAGATACAAAGGAGAACATCAGAGGAGAAGGCCACTTTTGTATAAACACTGAATGTAGGAACACAGGTCAGGCTCTTTCATTAATCAACCAGGAATTGCGGTTTAAATAGGGACCCCTTAAGACAAATCCTTCTGCAGCAAATGCTATGCAAAACTGCACAACGTATGCTGGAAAGTTGGATTGACGAAATTCATTGGCGAGCTTGTTGAAGCAGCACAGGCAAAAGATATAGGCCTGTCACAATAATCAATATTTGTATGCACTTATCGCACAATAAATGGACATGACCTCAATCATTTTTGGTGATGCAATATATATCGCCCATACACTAAAACCAATTCTAGCCACATTTTAGTTGATTGTGCAACATCTCTATCTCTATTGGAGGTGTCAGTCAGTATGGTTAAAAAAACACTATAGTATTTACTATAAATTACTATAGCATACTTTCATGTGGATGTCTAGATATGCCTTTTCACATTCCGATTCCAATGCCTCATTATTAAATTGGCATAAAATGGCTTTAAAATGACAATAACATCTTTCATCGCATTATATTTTGGTGTGATATATCATACAACAAAAAATAGATATAGTGACTGGCCTAAAAATATACAATATATATGTCTAACTAAAAATGGATAACATATGTGTGTCAATTGAAGAAATGAACAAGATTTAAACCAAATAGAGGTATTTAAATAGCTTATTATCTTAGTATTTCTTTGATAAATGTAAAATAAGTGTCTGTATACACTAAATAATAATGATTTGAAACATATCAACTGTTTTGATTTTTTAGATTGGCCCATTGATCCCACCTTGAGGAAGTTCTGCAGGGCATCCTGAACGGTGGCACTGGGTGGCTCTCCAAACAGAGTAGCAGCGATTTTCCTCTCAATCCAGGTACACTGTGACACCTGCACACAATAGACGTTTAGGGACAATCTGGAGGGCAAAGCTGGATATATATATATATAAATAATACCTTTTCAATATAAAACAATATATTTTTTAAAGATATTTGTTTAACCCTTGTGTACTGTTTAAATTGACTACCATTTTGTTATGTTAGTGGCTGTTTTTGCCCCACTGACTTCCATAATAATGACTTTTTTTATTGCAAAGCCATGACAGCATATAATCATGCATTCATGATTGTTGGTGGTTTTACCAGTTGGGAAGAGGTAAAACGTGTCATTTTTACTGTTGATCATCAGTTGGCACCATTATCCCTTTAAATAGGCTTGAGCAAAAAAAATAATAATTCTGGCTTTTATATGGAGTTCTATGGAGTGAAATGGCAGATTATAGTGTGCGAATAAATACACTTACTGTGTTTACTATGTTCTGAGAGCTGAGCTGCTTGTTTAGATTTTTACTGACATATCAAGATAAGTGCGAAAACGTCTCTCTCACAAACACACACATACACACACTATACTCCATATAGAAGGCTGAAACTAATCTTTTTTTGCACTGCAACTGATGATCAACAATAAAAATGACAAATTGTAGCTCTTACCAACAGGGAAAACAAGCAACAATCAAGAATGCATGATTATATGCTGTCATGGCTTTACAATTTAAAAAATGTCTATGATGTAACTCGTTAGGGCAAAAACAGCCACAAACATGACAAAATGGTAGTCAATTTTCAGAGTGTATTGTTGGATTTTTTAAATTTTTAAAGCATTTGCCCAAAATATGTGTCAAAATAAGATTTGTCACTAAAAATTATTCTATTTACTGAAACAGAGAAAGTTGTAGCCAAATTAGGACTCAAAATCCCCCAAGAGAGAATGAAAACACCCCCAACCCAAAAGTTAACTCAAGATTCAATCTTTGAAGTCAATTCTCACAAAAAGCTAACTGAATGAGACTGAATAACAATTCAGGTTTTAGGTGCCATTGATAGAATTATCTGTCATTTGTGACGCAACATTTCCTTCCCATTGATGGATTATTCCGGTATTCCATGTTTTCACTGCTATTCAGAAAGGGGCGCTATTACACATCCAAATACAGAAGTAGTGGATGCAAAAACACATGAAGAGTAAAACAGCACTATTTAAAGACACTTATTGCTATCATAATATTCAAAAGCATATCTGTCAGCATATATCTGTTTATTGACAACAGGTTCAAATTTGATTAAAACGCACATATAACTATTAATGAGGCATATCAGAGACTGTTTTAATGTAGAGAGAGCTTTTATAATTTGTTTGTTGAAAGTATTTTGTCCTTTTCCTTTATATACTGGCTTTCCTCACCAACTGTGAAAAACAAGAATCGTCTTTAAGACATTGTTAATTTGTGCTCAAAAATGTTGGGAATTCCCCTGCAAAGTATTGCATCCTATTACGAACAGCAGGTGTTAAGGATGGCACATAAAATAATAGGAGATAGCACACACCCCTTAAACACATATTTTGAGTGGATGCCCCTTGCGTGACGTCTAAGGACAATAATCATTAAAAATTTACTGAAGCAATTCGGTTATGTAATAAATGTAGTTAATCGATGGAGTTTTTTTCTTTATAAATTAATATTATTTAATTATTTATTACTATAATAATTTTTTTTGTGTGTCTGTGTACTTGACATTAAGTATTGGTATTTATTGTGTTAAATGTGTCATTCTTGTTATATGTGAAGCACCACAAAATGAATTGCCCCAAGGGGATTAATAAAGCTTTAAACTAAACAAAGCTAGAAAAAAATATTTAAACAGTTTAAAGGCTCTTTGTGTGTGTGTGTGTGTGTGTGTGTGTGTGTGTGTCTGTGTGTGTGTGTGTGTGTGTGTGTTCAGATATTCATTCAACATCATTTTCTGGGGGCCTTGGTAATTTTCTGAAAAAGTTGAGTTAAGGATGCTAATATTTTTATGAAATTATTGATTTTTTCCACATAAAAAGTATAACATTTAGATTAACTTTCTAAAAGCACAAATTAGTAATTTAATTAAATGGTTTTGTTTATTAACTTTAAGCAAGCATATATTAAAATCAAAAGTGTCACCAAAGACTCTTTCCCAAAATTATCATCATACAGAAAAATATGAAGAATATGTCAAAAACCAATAGATCCAGATCCCTTTATTGCAGTTCTAGGCATTAAGGATTTAGAGAAAGCTAAAAACTGTACAGAACAAAATATAGTTCCATTTGGCACAAAGGTTAATATTATTAAACTGGAAACAGAAAGCTACTCCTACATATATACATCTAATGAGGGACCTACTGAAACATTTGGAACTGGAGAAAATCAGATTCTCCCTAAAGCAGAAAGACGACAAATACCATCAAATATGGAAACCTTTCACTGATTATTTTAAAGACTTAAAATCTACAGGAAATTGTTAAACTGAAGAGGATTCGACAAATTTAGATGAAATCTGAAGGTCAGTATTTTGTTTTTCATTTATATATTCTTTTTTTGTTGCAGCTGCGTAAAACATGTAATGGATAAGTTGGCGGTTCATTCCGCTGTGGCGACCCCGGATTAATAAAGGGACTAAGCCGAAAAGAAAATGAATGAATGAATATTCTTTTTTTTGTATTTATTTACTTATTTTGTACAATTTTATTTCTCTATTACTATTTTACTTTTGCATAAATTGTTTGTATATTGTATCTTTTATTGTTAATTGTTGTGTAAATGTTTGTTGGACCAAATGTGTAAGTCATTGGGCCCTATCAAACACCCGGTGCAATAAGATGCAAGACGCATATGGTGCAATTTGTTGCTATTTTCAGAACAGCGCAACCCTTTTTTACCAGATCTATTTGCACCACTTTGTTGACTCATGGGTGTGCTGTTCTGAAGGGGAGGTGTGATAAGGCACATTGTTAGCGCGTTGCTATTTTGAGGAACTGAAACAGACTGCTGCATTGACCAACACTAAGAGTGTAGAGCAGGTTAGTTATGTGCCTTTGCAGGTCCAAACACTTATACACTTACAAATATCTTTACATAAGAAAAAAATTAAAGCATTAAAGTGTTACAAAAAATTATTATTTTCTACATAAATATAAAAACCTCTGCCTCCATGCCTCATCTTGGGGGGCTTTTTGAAAGTTTATTCATGACCATTTGCATTTGTATAATTTTATTATAATTATTATTATTAATTATATGTATATTTATATTTGTTTAAATAGTTTAGATTTGTCCACCTGACAGGTTTTGGAGACGTCTGCATCACTATATGGGGCATAAAAATAGGACGTGTGTTTTGATAGCTTATAACTCAGTTTTTTTTTAATCACACTTCATTATTATTGTTCATTTATTCATTTACTGGAAATTAGAACTGAATTTAGAAAAAGTTTTGAAACAAATATTTGCGCTTAAACAAAGTTAAATAAGTAGGCTAATGGATGTCTTAAGTGGAGTGTGTAGGCTACAACAGCGTTTCCTCATCCACGAAAGTAAGTAAAGAGTAAAAGTAAAGAGAAAGTAAAGAGGCCAAATGGAGGAGGCTCATTCTTTATCCTCGCTACAGATGGTTTGTTTAACTGTTTTCTCAGCATACACTTACAAGGTCCGCCATGTAAATAGCAAAGTTATAAAATAGCACTGTTAAAAAACTTTTAAATAAAGTTTAAAAATCTTTTTTTAACATTCTAATCATCATAAAATCCTAAAAAATATATAATTTAAAACATATTGAGCAACACAACAGTTGTCATAATTGATAACAGATGTTTTGGGCTCTGAATTAGCATACAGTTCACCTTTTCAATAAATAAAACAATGAATTCTCATTATTTCAGTTTTGGGGTGGGGCATTTCCAGGTTTTCTGTGACAGTAGAAACCTTCATTTAGGCTTTAATAGGCTTAAATTTAACACTAATTACTAATTCTGTTACTTACAGCATAACACCAGCGGCCCAGCAGGTAATACGACAGAGGATCTTCAGGTTTCAGCTCAATGGCTTTATCTAGATGATCCTGGAGACAGACAGAGCGACAGGTTTGTTTCTCTGCGGTACCACTTGTCTTTTCTGCTGATCTTTACCGCTGAGAAACCACAAATATTTCAGTCTTGCACGAACATATGACAACCCACCACACGCATCTATCATTCAGCTCCACTCTCTCCCGCTGCCAGCTCACCTGCCAGAGCTCTGCAGGTGTGTGGTGTTTGGAAATCCAGCTGACAGCTAAGATAAAATGCGACGTGTATCAGAGAATGTTATGAAATAGGTGTGTGTGTGTGTGGTTTTCTCATTTCATTTCCCCTGCTTTCTGATAAGATTAGAAACACAGACTCTGACAGAAGCCAATATTGTGCTCAAATTGACACATGCAACCATTGAGTCAATAAAGACAATTTGTGATCGATCTTGATTTTTCATGACCGATTTGAATTATGCTACATAAATGATACCGGTAAAAAAACTAAACAGTAAACAGGCTGAATAAAACTGCTGATTCACTGTATACCTGTAGGTGGCGCTTGCACAATATAACGACTTTCTCTAGATCAGTAAACTAAGCAGCTGTGCTTGTAATTAATCAGTCCCTCCAGGATTTTGCGGTTGCTGAATTTATCTCAAAATCAAGCAAACTCTGCAAAATTTATGAAACCTCGATTTTTTTTCTCTGAAATGTCATTTTGAAACGCAAATTTGGGGTCTTGACACTTTCTATGACGTTATCACGACACAGATAACCCAAAGAAAAGCCTAATGTCTGGGTCTAGGAGTAAAAAAAAATAAAAAATAGATGTTAAAGGCTTTTGTTTGTGGTATATTTTTATTGGTTGAGGGGTTGAGCTAAACCAATAAAAAGGAAGCATCTTGAAGGGGGCGGGGCATGTCATACTAGAGAGCATTTGATTAGTCAATATTGGATGAGAAGCTGTAGTATGGGTTAATAAAACCATTGTTCCTTTTAGGCGGAAGTGACAAACTACAAGCTTTATACCTGTTTTGGAGCACACTAGCTTATAGATATCTTAAAAACAAACAATACTGATACTAACACATAAAAACTTTGTTTTAATTTCATGGGACCTTTAAGTAACAATTAATTGAGTAAGAATTAATGTCAATATATCATATGTATGAAATATGGTGCAATTACATTGAAACATTGTGTTTTGATACATTTTAACATTTCCCAAGTGTTTTTTTTTTTAAACAAAGCTAAAAGTCCCCATGAAGTTTAAATAATGAAACATTTTATTTGTATTCTGTATGCTTTGAAATTAATAAGACTTTTAAATTGTTGAGTCAAGTAATTAAATTACTTATTAAATAATGAAGTTACTTTTTAGTAATTTCAAGTCATTACATGTATATACATATTTATATACAACTTTAATCATGTAATTAGCAATTCCTTTTTTATGACTGCAGTCAGCCCTCTAACAAGTTCATGGAAACAAGCCTAATTTGCATTTAATTTATTATTATTATTTTCAATCAGACAAACGTGCAGAATTAGTGCACGTTATGGTTACATAATATATTAACTTACAGTTGAACTCAGAATTATTAGCCCCCTTTTGATTTTTTTTTTCTTTTTCAAATATTTCCCAAATGATGTTTAACAGAGCAAGGAAATTTTCACAGTATGTCTGATAATATTTTTTCTTCTGGTGAAAGTCTTATTCGTTTTATTTCGGCTAGAATAAAAGCAGTTTTTAGATTTTTAATAAACATTTTATGGTCAAAATTACTAGCCCCATTAAGCTATATTTCTTTTTCGATAGTCTACAGAACAAACCATCGTTATACAATAACTTGCCTAATTACCAAAACCAGCCTAGTTAACCTAATTAACCTAGTTAAGCCTTTAAATGTCACGTTAAGCTATATGGCAGTGTCTTGAAAAATATCTAGTAAAATATTATGTACTGTCATCATGGCAAAGATCAAATAAATCAGTTATTAGAGATGAGTTATTAAAACTATTATGTTTTGAAATGAGTTGAAAAAATCTTCTCTCCGTTAAACAGAAATCGGGGAAAAAAATAAACGGGGGGGCTAATAATTCAATAATCCTGACTTCAACTGTATCTTTGTGCTCAGGCAAAACAATTTACATTACCTGAGAACATGCCAGAGTGTGTGTTTGTTCATGTGATATAAACTTTGGGAGCATCTGGAAGTAGGTAAAAGTGGAAGTATCTGGAAGTAATTGACATGAGCTCATCTCTAAACAGTCCATCAACACGCATGTCTGCATTCAAGCCATACTGAACATAAACATGATCACTCTTGGATTTGAAATGTTTGATATTATTCTGAAGTGTAATGTTCCATAACACCTAGAATTTTAAATCATAACTGTTGACACATTAGAACATCATGTAAAGAACAAACATGTACCAATCAAGATGTAAACACTCACCTTAAAAAGGTAGCCATTTTTAATTTTATTCTGAACTGACTCATAATCTGACAGCAGTCCACATAGTATGGCATACCTATACAGAAATAAACAGAAAAAGGCATATCAGAATGATTAGCAATTTAATAATCATTAATTCATTACAAAATACATTTAATTAAATACAAAATCTATCTTCTTTTGTGCCGCTGACAGTACTGGGTATCATTCAAAAATATTTAATAACGGTACCGAAACTGAAACTTTAAATCCGATACCAGTTCCCAATCAAATACTTTTTTTGATACCAATTTTTTATATTTAGCTTTAACAAGAATACATAATACCACTCCTTTTACCCAAATTTGTAGTTTTTTTTTTAATAGAGTCAAAATTATACAAGAATAAACAAACAAAATGTAGCCAAGAGAACTATAATAAATCCAACTAAATTCAAATAGATTTCACTTAAACATGAATAATTTAATGTTAGTTTGTGAGATTCTTGGCTGCATCCTTAAGTCCTTAATAACTCAGCAGATCTTCTTTAAAAGATGCCTGTAATCATGTCTGATTGCTTGGGAACCAGACAAGACTGATATCAGAGAGGTCTCTTGGTTTATAAAGTAAAGATTTATTCCAGTGACTATGCATTCAGATGAATTCAATTAAAACATGTTATTTGAAAACAGATTAAGATAACGTTCAAAATAAGACCTCGATACCCAGCCCTAGCTGCTGATAAATCTTCTGTGTGGTTGATTCATGCTTTTAGTGAGTTTGTTTTTAGTTATTATTTCATACAAGCAACAGAATGGCAGTGCTTATTTAAACCCATGTCGAACTTTTTTTGAGATCTTTTATTTGTCCAGATTGTGAGATTTTTGAGCCGATTGTGTAAATGTTTATTCAGTTATTATATTAATTTCAGCAATATTGCTGAATAATATGCAGAGGTTTAGAGGATTTAAGTAAAATAAAATCTGCCAAGTAATATTTTCTGTCTTTTAGTTGGTGTACTATATGAGAGAGCTACTGTGGTTCTAATTGGATTTGCATTGTAAACCTTAAAACTTAAGAACTTATATATTTGTTTAAATGTGTCTTGCTTCAGATACTTCTCTCAAAATCATTTCACATAAATCAGAGGTTTTTTTTTGAACTCTTCACAGATATAACAAAAAAGTTTGCAGATTCTGTCTTGCCCATTACTTAGATAAAATGTCTGTATCAGTTCAATATCTAACAAATTTTGTTTAATCCAGTGAATGAAACCATAACACTTTTCATTAGTAACAAAAAAGATAAATATAAATAAACACAAATATTAATCTTGCAACATGGGAAAAAAATGTCTTAAATGCGAGATTTAAACAACTTATCAACAGTGATAAAAAAAAAAAAGAACAAGAATTTTACCTTCTATAAAAACCATTATATATATATATATATATATATATATATATATATATATATATATATATATATATATATATATATATATATATATATATATATATATATATATATATATACACACACACACACACACACACACACACACACATTACATAATATCCTCATGACTCATGAGTGAATATGGATGTGCAGGGGGATGATTTATATTGTGCGTGCATTTCCAGTGTTTTGAGGGGCTGGTTGAAAGGTGATCAAAGCTTTTCCGCCATAGCTCTGTAAATCCTGCTGGTACTCAGTCAGACAATGCACAAACACCTTTTATGTATGCGCTCAAGGGTTGAGGAGGCCAAATGACTGTCACAGGAGGACGAGTGGGGCTGCGATTGGAGGACAGAGACCACTTTCACAACACTTCGACCTCGAAGTGAAACTCAACACGTATCTGGAGGGCTAGATTTACTGTACTAGGCTTACACTGGGGTGTTTGTAGAGGGGAAGTATTAGGCTATTTTACTGCCCGTTTATGCTGAAATTCCATGACAAAATAAAGGAAAATGCAAATAAAAAGTCTGCAAGAGCATTTACTATAACAAATTCTTTCTAAAGCAGTTTAATTTGTACTGATTGGTAGATGTAGACAAGATTTTGCCGTATTGAATAATCTCAACCGTACAGACCACCCACAGTGTTCACTGACCATCTGAACTTCTCAAATCAGGCAAGATCTAATCTGATTGGCTGACTTTGTGCAACTTTAACAAGATTATAACTTTTTTTGCAATGAGGGTAGGGTTGTGCTTACCGTTTGTTTTAATCTGGAACATAAGACATAAGTTAATGTAACTATATTATTAGAAGTTAGTAACTAACTCTATAATTAATTTGTTTGCACCTTGTTATTTTAAGGCAGAACATAACTAGTATACCTTGGCAGATCTAGTGGCAGACTTCAAATTCATGAGTGAATGCAGAGCAGTCGATTCCAGTTTATCCTGTTAAGGCCGATTCCAACTTATTTTGCTCACTTAGCTTACAATAAAAACATTTCCACAGAAATGACAGGCGCAGTTGTAAAATAACGTAAAACTATTTTTATTTGTAAATAAATGTTTAGAAAATGTATTCGATAGAGTTTGTCAATCACAGCCCCCCGAGTGTCATCACAGAGCGCTGAATTTAGGCATGCTTTCACATGAAAATGAAAGTGACATGTGCCGCCGGTCCAAAAGCCCAGAACCAGAACCCGTGAGACACAAATGGCCCGTTTCCACTGAGTGGTCCAGTACAGTACTGGTCGGTACAGGTCACCTTTACCAAACCTGCGTTTTCACTGCCAAAAGGTTAGCAATGGTGGGCGTGGTGTACAACAGAATGTGTCGGTCAACGTCATTCTCACTGGAGGAAATGTCTACAGTAAATCTGTACGGGTCGTTCACATATCATATGTGAAACACTTCTCACAAAACAGATGCTTTATACACAAAAATACTTATGTATAAATGTTCATTACTAACCTTTCTATGAACAGGATTTGATTATAACTGCAGATCAATGACAAAAAGCATGACAGGAATAGCCTACTGTAACATCTGCAATTATAAATTACAATTACAAATGACACATTTATACCTCACTCAAGCGTTTATCCAGTTTTGAGAGGATCGGATGTCAGACGCACTTCAATAATCACACGCCCGTTATTATCATCAGCTCAAGGAGTTCGTTATTTCAAATGAAAGAGCGTATGTGAGTGATCGCGAGCTTTCAGGAGAAAGTGAAACCACTCGCACTTTTAGACTGCTTCGTAAAACAAAAACAGGACGCAGCAGGTTTCATTCTTCTTGGCTTTGTGGCTGTTCATCAAAACAACGACAGGGTTTGTTTGAGCTCTGGGTGACCATGGCTCGTAATTATATGTACAGTTGAAGTCAGAATTATTAGCCCCCCTTTGAATTTATTTTTTCTTTTTTAAATATTTCCCAAATGATGTTTAACAGAGCAAGGACATTTTCACAGTATGTCAGTAAGTTTTTTCTTCAAGAGAAAGTCTTATTTGTTTTATTTCGGCTAGAACAAAAGCAGTTTTAATTTTTTTTTTTAATAATATTAAGGTTTTATAAGCTAATTTATAAGCCCCTTTAAACTAATTGTTTTTACGATAGTCTACAGAACAAACCATTGTTATACAATAACTTGCCTAATTACCCTAACCTGCCTAGTTAACCTAGTTAAGCCTTTAAATGTCACTTTAAGCTGTATAGAAGTATCTTGAAAAATATCTAGCCAAATATTATTTACTGTCATCATGGCAAAGATAAAATAAATCAGTTATTAGAGATGAGTTATTAAAACTATTATGTTTAGAAATTTGCTGAAAAAATCTTCTCTCCGTTAAACAGAAATTTGGGAAAAAAATAAACAGGGGGGCTAATAATTCAGGGTGGTTATTAAGTCTGACTTCAACTGTATATAGTATTACGGTGTAATGTCTCAGCTGTGTATTTAAAAATGGTGCTTGTTTTGTGTTCATTATCCTGCCTATGCGCTAGTGACGTTCCTCTGTAAAGCAATAGCGTCAGCTGCGTGTCTAGCTCCGCCTTTTGTTACCCTTTTGTCATGCTAGGTACCATTTGCAAAGGGTACCCAAAAAGTGGTACGGTACGGTTCGCTTTTTGGTACATTTTGTGGAAACGGCCATAAAACCTTACCGTACCACTCAGTGGAAACAGGCCATAAGGATATCTGAGAAGTTCCTCATCTGATTAGGTGAATGAATGTTACGAAACGCATATCAAGTCTTGCTTCAATGGTAAAACTCAATTATGACCAATAAATATGTCTTTCTGTCCTGATGTTTGTGTTTTTTATCAAAATTAGGTTATTAGGTTATTAATCAAAAAAACGAAAACTCACGAAATCACTCACTGTGCTCTTGACTGAAATGCTATATCAGCTAAAGTAGCTCAATAATGATTTACCTTTATTTAATTTATATAGTGAATATATACATTGTATGCAGTGTTATATTTGTCAGTTTATGTAACTGAATACTACCGCTAGGTACATGAAAAACCTGAAAAGCAGTGTATTTTAGTAGTATCTTTGTTATATTGTATTTAATTTAATTTAATTTTTGAATGTCCTACTAAAGAAAAAACATCTTGGATAGCCTGACAGGCAGTAATTTTTCATCTTTGGGGTGAACTATTCTGAAAAATTGTAACAAATTGAAAACATATCTGTCTTAATCTGTAACTGTCAAAGTGGGCAATTGTAGACTTTAGGATCTTATACTGTTTTCTCAACTGTGTGGCTATGTCTTAAATCATAGCAATTAGTCTAAGATGACTAAGAACGAGCATTGCATCAACTTGAGCTTGGCATCGTTGCAGGACAGACAGAGTAAGAACATATTTCCTTCCTACCAATGCAAACACTTGGGCAAGTTTTGGCAATTTCTATGTCTGGCTACTGCAACTCAGTGGTGAAAACAAGAACCATATCATTAAATCCCAACACAAAAACTGAATGACCAACCATTACAGAAGAAACAGCATTGTATATTATTTATTTATGTTCTCAACATGAAGGCTGTTTTAAAATCTATGAATGTTATCAACCTTATGCTGCTTTCTATTAATATTTTTTTTAGGGAGGCTTTCGTGTTCATGTTTTTAAGTGCTAGTCTAATTACAAAGATGTTTAATAGCCTTAGTCTTAATCTTAATGTTATTTTGTGCACATTCTACAAAACAAACTTAGAAACCCAAGTTTATATAGCAGTAATCAACCTCTGTGATTTGTTTTACTTGAGAACTAATGTGGTTGGAACCAGTTTATTGGACTGTATGAAAGAACTTGTTCATTCCAGTAGGTTGCCCCCAAATCCCTTCATTACCATAAAGTCAAAGACTTTAGAATACATAAGACATGTAGCTCGTATAGTATAGTAGTTGTTTAATTTTATTGGCGATCCCTAATATTAAATTTATTTGTAAAAGCTTGGCAAGCAATTTTGGAGAACTTGATGTTTCCCCATTCAGAGAGAATGCCAGAGCATACTATTAAAGATGTTCACCGAGTGAAATGACTTGCCTTAAATGGACTTTGATTAAGTTGACCTGATTTCAACTCATGCTCATACAGTCTAAAACGCACCGCAACACATACATTGAAGTTTGCCGCTGACTCCTATTGAAAACGAATGACTTCCAGCTACTTTAACGCACATGCCAGTGACGATGTGAATGCACAGTAAGACAGCATCCAATTAGAATGAGTTTCAATGCAAGATAATGGTATTTTTACACAACTGTAATGCACAAAAAGCTGAAAAAAAAAGTTTTATAGCACTTTATCATTTAGTAGCACTTTTACCTAATGTTACTTACAAATTAAAGACATCAGCATGTTATTTAGAAATTAAGAAATGTATTTGTAAGAAGTTTGTTAATGTAAAAGTTATTTAGAAATTCTTTGTTATTAAGAAATTCATTATACATAGTGCCTTTAAAATTTAGTATGTGAAGTAAAATGTACCTTTGGAAAAAAAAAAACTATATTCAGTTTAGAGAATATTACAAGTTTTTATAAGATAGGCTGACTTATTATGCTTATATGACATTAGCTTTGTTTCCATCAAAAGATGCTAATTAAATTTATTTAGCAAAACTGGAATATCGCATAAAAAAACGTGCGAATAAAGCGTTAATCTTTATTTATAAATGACTTGCGTCTCAGAAGACAATGCCGACACACAATGAACATGTGGTGGCGTTTGAAGATCACAGATGCTCTTAACAATTCTGGAGGTAATTAATAATATAATAACACTAATACTGAAATGGTTAAGGCGTTTCAGAATGATCAAAACAAGTCTTACAATGGGCTCAGCCTGATGGTTTGTCCAGTCACACACATTTCCATCATCACATGAGCTCTTATAACAAAATCACATGACTTTTTTTAATGCGCATACTGGAATTTGTTCGGTAAAAGTGTTTCTATCATAGGTTATGCGCATCTTTTTTTAATCGAATAAAAAAAGTGTATCCTGCTCAGTTATGTGCATTTGTTTTTTATGCACATTTTCATCTTGGTGTTTCCATCAACCTTATGCACATTTTGGATAGGTGGATGGAAACATAGCTATTGTAACCTGACTGCAAAACAACTGAGCTCAGATGTCCTTATTGAGATTCATGCCGTTTTGTTTTTTGCCTATAATATAGAATTGAAGAGAATATTTTCAAATGCATTATATTTATTATCAGCTTCTGCTGCTTTTGGAACAGATCTATCAACATAAGCACAGCCAAAGCCAATAATACCATCCTTATTCCTTATTTATAAAAAAGAAAAAAAATATGACAGTGCATTGACAAAGTTAAGAGATCCCCAAGAATAGCTCTTAATGTGTCTAAAGCATGATGAATTGCAAATAAATTTGAGCTGAAGCAACATGAAGACATACCAGAAGTGATTACTAATAACAACTGCTGGCAGAGACGGTACAGGTGGGGGAGAAGGTTACTCAATGTTCCCGGGGCTAATTCCTCCCCCCTACCTCCTTTCGCAGATTGGTTTGTGAAGTGTTTTTATTCATTGCTGTCATGTTCTGGCAATGCCCGGAGGCCTCGACATTTAACCACAGCAAAGCAATGGAAGCCAGTGGCAGAACTTCTGCTGGCTGAATGAGCACGTCACACACACCTGACAACATCTCCCCACTTCAGGAATCTGGGGTTTCCCTTTACTGAGGCATTATGGGTAAACATCCCCAATAACAAAAAGAAAAGTGTTTGCCACATGCGGATGCTTATTGAGCAAGAGTTCGAAAAGAAAAAGCAGTATTAGCAGCAAATGTGCTTAGAAATGTATTAAAATTAGTTTCATTTATTCCTTTCTGTAATGCATTGCAACATATTCAGTATCAATTTTAGGAAATTCAACAATTTAAGTTTATTCTTTAAAAAAACATGCTGCACGGCTATTGTAATTAGGGATGCACAATATTGAAAAACATCTCATATTGCGATATTTCGTTTTTCTGTGATGCATATTGCGATATACTTCCTTAAATTTGGAAAGAGTTTTTGGTCACACTTTATTTTAAGGTTCAATTATCACTTATAGCAAACCATATAGACTTTTGCTTCAGTAAACTCCTAATTTTCTCATTAAGAGTTATTAAGGTACTTTAGGTATTGGTTATGATTAGAGATGTAGAATAAGATAAAGATAAAAGTGAAATAAACAGTGCATGCATTATGGTTTTGTATATTCAATTCAATTCATCTTTATTTCTATAGCGCTTTTACAATGTCGATTGTGTCAAAGTAGCTTAACATAGAAGTTCTAGTAAATTGAAACCGTCAGTCCAGCTTGCAGTTCAGTTTAGTGTAGTTTAAATTTTACTGATGAAAGTCCAAACACTGAAGAGCAAATCCACTGATGTGTAGCTCCACAAGTCCCAAACCAAGCAAGCCAGTTACAACAGTGGTGAGGAACAAACTTCACCAATTGACAAAAGTGAAAGAAAAAATTCCTTGAGAGAAACAAGGCTCAGTTGGGCATGATCATTTCTCCTCTGACCAAACTTTATGTAAATGTTACACCACAAAATTTTTACTTTGTAATATTACTATTCTGTTTGGAAGATTTTACTATAAACAATTATGTATTTAATGTTTTTATGTGAACCTTTTCTAAAAAAAAAAAAAAAAAAAATGTCAATCGCATTTCAACTCTTCAATTATGCAAGCTGTTTTTAATAATGTCAATTTAAAATGACTCATTAGGTTGATTTGATTCAACTTAATTTAAGGCAACCATGTAATTTAGTGTAGTGTCAATAAAATTTTCATTTATAAATACATTTATACATGTGTTTGAAGCAAGAATACACTAAATTAGTACAAAATAAAATATTAAAATATTACGCTGTGCAACTTTTGATAATAATCAAAGAGAGTTTCTTAAGAAACAAATCAGCATTTTAGAATAATTTGTAAAGGATTATGTGACAGAGAATACTGGAGTAATGATGCTGAAACATTTAGGGTTGACAAGACAACAAAATATTCAAAAAACAACTACTTTAACGGTATGTCCCATTATTATTGTTTTATTGTTCTTGAATAAATGCATTCTTAGTACAATATCCTACACTAATAACAATTTCACCAAACTTTTAAAAACTACAACATACAAAAAAATTGCACTCATAATGTTAATGTCCTCAATTTGTCAAATTTTTGTATGTGTTAAAAAGTAAATTGTGCATGCATCTTTTTAAGCACTTATATAAATCTCTTTCATAGTTCAAAGAATGCATCAATAGGTTGATTTTCAAGCACAGCTGATGAAGTTAACAATCAAGTTGCATGCTCAATGTCAATCACTACATCAAATCCTAACTATACTTCAAACATGTATCAGCAAAATTGAATGCAAATCCAACAAGACAATGCAAAATCACATCCTGCACACATTACAAAGTCCTTGCTGTAGGGAAAGAAGATACAGGTGCTCGACTGGCCTGTCTGCAGTCCTGACCTGTCTCCAATAGAGAATTTTGAAGTGCAAAATGCAACAACAAAGACTCGCATTGTTGCCTAGTTTAAGACTTGTTTTCAGGAAGAATGGGACAAAATTACACGTGAAACTAGGTTTGAGCGGTATCCAAATTTTGATACCATCAAACCTCCTCCCTATTTTACCTCGGTATATGGTATTACAGTGCATAATGTATATGGTATTACAGTGCATAATAAAAAAAATGATGTAAGGCTCAGACAGAGTGAACAAACTGTTGGCTTGTGCCTAAACCATTCAGAAACTGAACACGTATATGCAACCTTAGGTCGCAGTTACCTGTTTGTTGCACAATTTGCAAATTGTCTTGTTCATATTAGAGATCTGCAGGGGACAAAATTTTAGGGGGGGGGATATGATGTGTTCGCGAACAGAAGCGCAAAACCAAAAAAAAAGTGTTGTGAAAATGAATGATAACATCCCAAAGTGGTAAATGCTTTACTGCTCCAACTTTTTTTGAAATGTGTTGCAAGAACCAAAATTGGAATAAGAGTTTATTTTGACAAAAATAATGAGGAACACGTTAAATAATGTTTGTTGTATTGTCTGCAATGAAATACAAGTCAAAGCAAATTTGGAGATCGCTACTTTTGTTATTTGTGTTTTCCATCCTGTCCCAACTTTTTCTGATTTGGGGTTGTTATAGTTTGCACATACATGCGCTAGAAAGATTCATCCTTTACTAGTGTCTGCACTATCTCACTCCAAAAGTTATGAGTGACGCATACAATAAGTGCATATCCTATTCTGATCCTATGATGTATAAAAAGTCACGTGCACTGTACACAGACCCTTGCAAACACATATGTTGGCAAGCAAGGATGTAGCATCTTGCTTATACAGAACCGAAGCCTACATCAAAGTCTTACCTACGACATTATTCATTTGTTGTCTTGCGAACATTGAGATTTCCTCAAGGAAATGCAAATCTAGTTTGAAAATTAAAACGACAATTCAAAGCAGATGTTGAGTTCATCGCAGGACGAACTGCGGCAACGAAATCCAAGAGTGTTAAAGAAAACAAGCAGATGTTTGTTACTCTATTAGTGTAATTCTTCATGCTCAGAACAGGTTGGAGAGGTTTTGTGAGCTCCAGGCAGTTTCCAGTGTTCTGGAGTGAAACTTCTGTAAAGTTTATTCTATCTCGAAATGTGTGTATGTGGGAGAATTAAGACAGAGAGAAAGAAAAAAAATAGCAAAATGAAAGAGACACTGAAAAAAAGAGATTTGTATAAGAAGTGTGTTTGGCCAAAGGATGTTTCTGACAAGTTGCTTTGAGCGTTTTCACAAAGTTGAAATATTAGTAAGACCTCAACCTATACTCCTGCATTCACAAACACACAGAAAGAAAAGGAAGAAGAGGAAAAAAAATCTGTCAAACACTAATACTTGTGGCTGCCAGAAGATTATGTAAGTTTAATCAGTATTTTCCTCATGGGCTGAGAAATCCCCTGAGTTACTGGCCACAAACAAAGAGGTCTAAGAGTCAAAGTGATCGACAGAAGGAACGGATTTCTTTCACCTCTCGGCTCAGAACAGAAAGTTCTCTCATCACCTTGGGCTGAGCATTCAGTAAAGTCTCAATATCAAGAGCTGCCTTTGTCATTCAAGGTCAAACTGACACTTTGTGCGCAAAGAAAACCGGCTACCATCTTAGAAATAAAAGGTAAACAAACTGTCAGTTCATCTTTTTCAAAGGATACCTGATTGTACCTAAAGGCTACATATTTACACTACTGTCCCAAAGGAAGGCCACCTCTAGCTTTGGGAGGCTACGTTGTTTGCACACATCTATCCATCTAAAAGATATTGAGCAAGTGCAGGGTCATTACTTTTGGGTGATTATACATATAATATATAGCAGAAAATATGGGAAATATGTACACAATAATCAGAAGAAAATTACTTTTGGAATCAAAAGACTAGCATCAAAAGTCTGTGTTTATCATGGCCTCTTTAGCACCAAGCAAAGGTGTGAACTTTTTTGTTGAGTCTTTTCTAAAATTATGTGCTATTTAATATCAAGCATCTTTCAGCATTTCTAAAAATTCTTCCTTAGATTTAGCAGCTTCCATCTTTCTCTCAAGGTGAATCTCATATTGCCTGTAATGTTGCCTTTACATACTGTATATAGTATTCAGGTCTGGACTGAAATATGATTTCATGGCATTAGCAGTGTGTTTGGTATCAGTATCATGCTATCAACAAATAGAAATATTACAAATAATTAAAATGCTTTCTAGTAGGAATTACATGACAAAGTAAAACCTGTCTGTATGTTTCAGCATTCACAATCCCATCAACTCAGGCAATATTGACCACAGCTCTGCAAGAAATGCAGATCAAACAGAGAAAGAAAGTCCAGGATTTTTAATTTATTCTTTCGCCTTTTCTAACTCTTTCTTTCATATGTCCCAAACAATTAGACACAAAAATCCAAAAAACTTTTTTTTAACGTAACCTCTTTTTTCATTGCTGAGCTACAAAAAAAGTAAACTGGAACTGAAATACTGTCACTCTGCGAATAGAGGACTATGCAGAAGGCATTGGCGAGCAAATGCAAAAACTACCGTAATTCTGTTATAAATGAGATTTTGTTTTTACTGTAATAAGTTCATTATAAAATGTAAAAAACAATACTGCATTAGTTAATATAAAGCAATGTTTTATAGTAATTTTAAAATATTATTAAATAAATTAGGAAATTACCCATGACAACTATATTTACCTTCGGCCCACTGTCCTCAATCAAGTTTGGTTTATGGCCCTTTGGGCACCCCTGATTTATGCTTTAATGGCCACCAGCGTCTAGTCTGTCTCCCCACCCTTTCATTTTTTCCATTTATCCACAGTTTACAGCAGCTCATTTCACAGCCAATTCTACAAACTTGCTTCAGGTTTAATCAGTTTAGATCAAAATTTAGATAGGAAAAGCCTTGTTCCTGAGTAATTTATAAAAGTGACAGCAAATATAATCATGTAATGAAAATAGTCGATTTCAAATGCAATTCTTTCTCATTTTGTGATCTAAAAATCCTGAAAGAAAAATGTCACTGTTTCTACAAGAAATATTTATTAAGCATCAAATTCACGTATTTGTTTAATTTCCTAAAGATCATGCAACTCTGGAGACTGGAATAACGAGGCTAAAAATGTCAAACCACTTGAAATAAAATAGAGAACAGCTATTTAGCAGCTGTTTAGTTAACAAATATTCAGACAGACTTTGCACATAAATCAATCAATAAAAATCTTATTGTCCCAAAATATTTGGATTAACATTGACATTGATTCTGCTCATTAAATGAACAGGGGGCATGGTGGCGCAGTGAGTAGCACGTTCACCTTACAGCAAGAAGGTCGCTGGTTCGAGCCTTAGCTGAGTCAGTTAGTGTTTCTGTGTGGAGTTTGCATGTTCTCCCCGTGTTGGCATGGGTTTCCTCCAGGTGCTCCCATTTCCCCCACAGGTCCAAGGTCCACAGGTCCAAAGACATGCGGTACATGTGAGTTGGGTGGGTTAAAATTCTCTATAGTGTGTGTGTGTGTGTGAATGAGTGTGTATGGGTGTTTCCCAGTGATGAGTTGCAGATGAAAGGGCATCAGCTACATAAAACATATGCTGGATAAGTTGGCGATTCATTCCGCTGTGGTGACTCCAGATTTATAAAAGGACTAAGCCAAAAAGAAAATGAATGAATGAAATGAACATGGCTACCTAATGGAAAACAGCCTACATTATAATACATCCTTCATGATCTGCAGTACTGAGAAGTACTGCAGTACTGAGTTTCTTTCCTCAGCCTGAGGAAAGAAACTTTTCCCAAGCACAAAAACAGCCAGACACAGGAAAAGTTTCTTTCCTCAGGCTGTCTACCTTATGAACAGTTAAATATACCCCTACTGTGCAATAAATATGTGCAATATTTTCTCATACGCACTTGTACACAGCACCTTATATCAATATACAATGCAATACTCTCTACATTCGCACTTGTACACAGCACCTTATAACCTGTATATTTATAACAATCTGTACATACAACTCAACATCCAGGTTTCTTCGCTAACCGCATCTGTTTAATGTTCATCATTTTTTATTATTATTTTATTTTATTTTTTTGTTTTTGTTATTATTTTGTGTTGTCACTTGTCACTTTATGTACACTGGAAGCTTCTGTAGCCAAAACAAATTCCTTGTGTGTGTGAAGCACACTTGGCAATAAAACTGATTCTGATTCTGATTCTGAGAAAAGGACCGAATTAGATATGACCGAATGCCAGATCCTTAATGGAAACCACAATGCCAAGGACACCATAACAGATAAGAGCAGCAGTAATGAAGGGGTATGTGTAGGTCATAGCAACCCTCCTCTGCGCCCTAGTTGATAATCCTGGCATCTGTGAGAGAATGGAAAGCATTGCACAGGGATTTACACAGGCAAAACACAGACACAGAGATCAGTGCACATACCTTCATTAAGACACTCCGCAACAAAACAACTGCAAGCACACGCAAAAGAGCTTCTAAATGCCACAGCAACACTGTATCTATTACAGTACCACATATAAGAGCATCTAACTGACAAACCACAAAAAGTTCAATCAGCTGACAGAGAATTAATCTACATGTAGAAAAACATTATATGGTACAGATGAAGGAATTTGTATTCATTTTCAAAGATTTCCCAAGTGCAGTTTAACAGAAAACAGAAACTTTTCACAGTATTTGCAATATTTTGTTTGGCAGAGAAACTGATTAATACTTTCATTTTTTTCCCACTTTACTGCTGCAATGCCTTACAAGCTGGCGTTTCCAAAAATAACATCAATAAACTACAATATGTTCAAAACTGAGAGGCCAGAATTCTGACAGGGAACAAAATCAGAGAACACATTACTCCGGTTTTAGAATCTCTCCATAGGCCTTTTTCACACTTCTTGGTTCCAGTAGGGGCAGCACGGGGGCGCAGTGGGTAGCACAATCGCCTCACAGCAAGAAGGTTGCTGGTTCGAGCCCCGGGTGAGTCAGTAAGTGTTTCTGTGTGGAGTTTGCATGTTCTCCCCGTTTTTGCGTGGGTTTCCTTCAGGTGCTCCGGTTTTCCCCACAAGTCCAAAAACATGCGGTACTTACCTGTAAGCTAAATTGTCCGTAGTGTATGTGTGTGAATGAGTGTGTATGGATGTTTCCCAGTGATGGCTTGCAGCTGGAAGGGCATCCGCTGCGTAAAACATTTGCGGAATAAGTTGGCGGTTCATTCTGCTGTGGTGACCCCAGATTAATAAAGGGACTAAGCCGAAAAGAAAATGAATGTATGAATGGTCCCGGTAAGCGAAACAGCATATCACAACATCCGGTTCCAATGCAATTAAGTAAGACAGAATGGCTCGTAGAATAGAGTCGTCTCATCGTTGTTATTGCAATTCTCGGCTGCTCCAAAAAAAAAAAAAAAAAAAAACTTCAATTTCCAATTTCCACGGTTTACCGTAAGACGAAGGACAAAGGAAATCATGGATGAAAGTAATTAGAAGAGATGAATGTCCTTAGTTTCAAGTTATATGCGGGAGTACGTTCATGTGCAGTATGCACTTCAAAGCGGAGATCATTATGTTTTATCAGATATTGGTGGTTCTAGTTTAATTTTGATGTGTAATTATAATATAGACAAAATTCCAGTTACGTTATCTGCCTTCCACAAACAAGTGCTCCTATCATAGTCATTAATATAAGCATAATTTCTCCCCACAATGCTATTTCATTTGGAATAATAGACAATTTATAAAAATGCAAATCACTTTAAAAAAAAATTTGGTTCAACAAAATGTATTTGGTTAGTCAGTTTTATAATAAAGACTTTATACTTTGCTTACAATGAATTCCTTTGTCATTACAAAATCTCAATAACCCTGAAGGAATTTAACCAATAACAGTTGAAAACTTGCAGAGACCCTTATGTTATTTAGTGGTATTAATCAAGACCATCGTCTTTTGATATTACTAAATCTTATGTTGGCAAAACTTGTTTTAGAGAAAATACCAAGATTAATAATAGAGCTATTTGTACTCTTTTCCAAAAAGAAATCATTACTGTTAATTGGATAAAATTTTATTGGATGTCTTTAATAAAGGCTGAATTAATTTGCTGGAAAAAAAAAAACTGTGGCTGTTACCACAGAAATATCAAGTTAGAACTAAAATTGAAGAAATATCTTATACTTATACATCTTATACAACTTTTGCACAGATTTTATCCAGCAAAACATTATTTAAAAAAAGTATAAGTGGAATTGATGTAAATTGTATTTTGTAATGAATAAGAGGAGATGGTTTTACACTTGTTTTTGCATTGTACATAGTCAAGAGGCAGAGGTGCAAAAATTTATTAATGACAATTTTCAGTGTTCAAAACCTCTTTCATCATTATGGGAAAATTTACTTTTTGGCTTTATTGTCTATCCTAATCAAGAGTAAACTTGTTTTTATTTAATGTACTTTTATTTTTGACAAAATTGTACATTCATAAATGTAAATTTATAATAGATAGATGTAGATCCAACACCATCATCAAATTTGCAGAAGACACCACAGTGATTGGTCTAATCAGCAACAATAATGAGACGGCCTTCAGGGAGGAGATACAGCATCTGGCCACTTGGTGCACCAATAATAATCTGCTCCTTAACATCAACAAGACCAAGGAGCTCATTGTAGACTTCAGGAAGGGACGAACAGGCTCACATGATCCCATCCACATTAATGGGATGGCCGTTGAGCCTGTCTCATCCTCCAAGTTCCTGGGGACCCACATCTCAAAGGACCTTTCCTGGACCATCAACACCTCCAGTCTGGTCAAGAAGGCTCAACTTAAGAAGAAACAGCTTTCATCAGCTGTCTTGGTGAACTTCTACCGCTGCACAATAGAAAGCATCCTGACCAACTGTGTCACAGTCTGGTACGGAAGCTGCTCTGTTGCTGAGCGTAAGGCACTGCAGCGGGTGGTGAAAACTGGCCAAAGCATCACAGGGACCACATTGCCAGCTATAGAGGACATCCAGAAGAAACATTGTCTGCGCCGAGCACGCAGTATTCTTAAGGACACCTCTCATCCTGCTCACAGACCGGCAGACTGAGGAACAGCTTTTTCCCCAGAGCTGTCTCCCTCTTGAACTCTGCCCCTCACTGACTCTTTTCTAACTCTTTTCTAACTTTAACCTCAAGATTTAGAAACACAACCTATTCACTACTGACTGACTGTTTTGAAGGTATTTACAACATAAAAATTTGAAAATTTAGTGGTTGGTTATTAACGAAAGAACAGAAAACTGACAATGATCACCTCAGGTATACCTCATGTGCTTTATACAGTGTTAAATGCTAACAAGGTGAGTTTGAATGCCATTTTAAATTACATTTATTGCCTTACTACCAAAAGCAGCAGCAGATCTTGAAAATAAAATAAACCGTTTGAAATTGACCTTTAGAACTCAGTGCAAGCCAACACAAATCAGTGATTTATGTACATTTAATCATGTTAAAGAGGTTTAATATGTAATTATTAGATTATAAACTACAATTTTGTTGGAGTGCAGTAAGTGCACTATTCTGTGCTTCTGAATGGCTGTATTTAAATTTCTATCGTGTTTTGTCTGGTGCAATAGCAAAATTGCTTATCAATGGGTATCTCCTCATGTAGCGTGTTATGACACAGAGTTACAATGTAGCCCGCTCACCTAACGTTTACATGAATAATATTTATATTATTTGCTAATTAATAACCTCATGTGGAACTCTGAATCTGCATCCAACATCGGAGTCTGCTGCTGTCCACCGGAGCCTGCATTTCGGTCATGCACGCACGCTATGAGAGTCTTCCTGACTGAATGAATCAAATACACGGTTTTCCACCAAGGTAACCCAGGGTGCTGAAATATAAACTGGCCTTGGGCAGGTTAAATAACCAAAGCAAAGACAGCATTCTGGCACGTAACGCACATTTTTAAAGCAGAATATCTGACTTTAACATTGTTTTTTAAATAAACAAGAATGTTCACTTGGCATGTTTCTTAAATATCTGCAAACATATTATGGTATTTTTAAACTTAAAAAGAGTCAAAAACTTATATACAGCACCTTTAAAGCTATTGTGTCTAAAAATATGTTGAAGTAAATCCCTCTGTTAAACAGCACTTAGAAAAATATTTGATAAAGCCTTTCAATTTTACAGGAGGGCTAATAATGGTCTTAAACTAACAACTAATTTTCAATTGAAAGACAACAGACAGTTTTTTACTACTCTTGAGTATCTGCAGATATGACTTCTAATGATATGAATTATTTAATGCATGTTTTTAGTGATATGTTTTATGATGCAATTCATAAACACATGTGAATTAGTCTCTTACAGTTTAAGGTTTCTCAATGTGATATTTCACAAACTAGCAATGCCAGAGGAAATATCACTCGGATGTTTTCAATGCAATATGCAGATTCATATTCAAAGGCTTGGGGATGGATGTTATTGACAGTGTTGCCAGACATAGCTGACTTTTCCCAGCCCAAAAGCTGTCCAAAACCCACCTAAAAGCACAAAAAAACTGCCCAAAAATATTAGATTATTATTTTATTTTAATTTATTTAAATCAAAAGTTATTTTAACTGTCATAATTTTAACCAAACAGCAACCAACACCAGCAGTCACAGAACCACAACATAACCAGATCACATCAAAACACTTCCCCCTCACACCCATACAATGCACTGTTGTGTAGATTACACTAGAGGATGTGTTACTTTCGAAATGGGGTATAAAATTCATCCCATTTTGCATTTTAAATTCTTTGGAACATAATTTTTTTATGCTCAAAAGAACATTTTATGTTTTTATGCTTTTAAATCAAATATCGCTTCTGTTTGTTGCTGCTAATTGCGGAAAAAAATGATCGATAAAAGCCATGATAAACCGATGCGTGATGCGAGTACATTCGAAGGGGAACAGGGAGTCAAATTGATACACCTTTCCTTTACCTCCTCTTGCGGGTGAGTCCTTGCAGTTTGTGCTATGCACTGGTCACTACTAACTGAATTGAGTAGGAGGACACGGTTATGTTTTGTTAAATAAGTTGCATAAAAACCACCCAATCTGGCAACACTAGTTATTGAAAGAATGTAGAGGAATAAGCAAACATGCTGCATGTTTTCCTCTCAAATACTAAATTAACAATTAAAATGATAGTGGGGAGTCAAAAGCAGTTAAGAAAGCATCTGAATTAGCGAGGCAGATGTTGTCCCAAACTCTTACATTTTTACAAGTAGCTCTTAATGTTTACAGTTTGCTTTTATTTGTTACTGTCATACTTGTCAACCCTCCCATTTTTCCCATATTTCTCCCGTAATTTCAATGTTTTTTTATGAAGAGTGGCAATAAACATTAAAAAGCCGATCTTCCCTATTAGCAACCAATACTGCCAAACTACCAGGGGACGCCCCTTGCTCTTAAATGTGAATCTGTAATGAGTTTTTTTATTTTATGTAGGCACAAAAACACTTTGAAATAAATATAAAAATGGCGGAATTCCCTTCCTTTCCATTACAGGCGCCATTACCCTACTATGCAATCCTCAAATCAGTCAGTTCATGTAGCGATGTGTTATTGTCCGACACGTTCTATAGCGATAAGTAGATGCTGTTTCCCAAACGAATTCTGTACATGCGATTTGAAGTGGAGCGAAAGTAGACACTCTCGGTTTTAGGTTTGAACAGACATACATACATAAATAAATAATAATAATAATAACAACAACAACATTTAAACACGTCAATCTTGGTGGGTTTTCTTTTAAATAACAGATTTTGTCTTAAACAAGCATAAAAAAGTTAGGAAAGCAATCAAATGCTTTCATTATAGGTCTGTGCATTTTTAAAGTGACAGCTCTGTTATTTAATGTTTTCAAACGAAAAATCTAAATGAGAGATTCATTCGTTGCTCTTTAATTCTTATTTATTTGCAGCTTTTTCTAATGTCTACTACTTATTCTTTGCTTTGCAAATAATAATAATAGTTATAATAAAACCTTTTACTGACCTTTCAACTGTTTATTTACAATGAAACCTTGATGAACTTATTTAGCAATTTTGGGACTTATTAGCCCTTTTTTTTCACATCCCAATGTTGACAGGTATGGTTATTGTCTGACATAAATGTGTTGTCATGCTGTTTGGAACTCCTGAAATGAACACCAAATTTACTTTGTCTTATGTGGCCTAATCTTGTTTGAAACACCACAGATCTGTTTCTGCTTATAAATGCAGTAAAACAGAAATACTGCAAGATGTTTTTTTAACCGTTTATTGTTTGTCAGCCACCCTTTTTTTAATTAAATTAAAAATATGCATTTATTTTTTGGAAAAAAGCAATACAATCGCTGACCCTAAACATGTTGCACACTTTTTTATACAGTTTAAGTCAGAATTATTAGCCCCCTTTGAATTTTTTTACAGTATGTCTGATAATATTTATTCTTCCGGAGAAAATCTTATTTGTTTTATTTCGGCTAGAATAAAATCAGATTAAAATTTGTTAAAATCCATTTTAAGGTCAAAATTATTAGCCCCTTTAGGCGACCTTTTTTTCGACTGTCTACAGAACAAACCATCGTTATACAATAACTTGCTTAATTACCCTAACCAGCCTAGTTAACCTTATTAACCTACTTAAGCCTTTAAATGTCACTTTAAGCAGTATAGAAGTGTCTTGAAAAATATCTAGTCAAATATTATTTACTGTCATCGTAGCAAAGATAAAATAAATTAGTTATTAGAAACGAGTTATTGAAAGTATTATGCTTAAAAATGTGTTGAAAAAAAAAATTCTCTCCGTTAAACAGAAATTGGGGAAAAAAAATAAACAGAGGGGCTAATAATTCTGACTTCAACTATATAAACAGTAATAATGCAACAGAAATTTCAAGCAATTAAGTAGATGTGTGTGTGTATTTACATATTCGCTTTGGGCTGTCTTTGCATGTGTTTACATTCCTTGGGTGTGGTGATGCTATCAAGAATGTTTTGCAAGATATGAGAGTATATCCAGAGGAGCTGGCAGGCCTGAAAAACACCTCCGGTGCAGGACACCCACACACACGCACACCCACATATACATACGGACACCCACACACTCACACATATGCATATATACATACAGACACACTAAGCTGCTACAAACAAGTTTGTAAATGTGTTTCACTAAAGTTATGAGACCGATTTCATTGAATAAATTTCAGGATGCTGAAATAGTGGAATGAACAGACCACACAATGTGTAAGCAACGATGTCAGTAATTTGTAGTCACGTAATGTAACCTGGTGGGTATAAGCCCCCCAAAATGACAACAAAGTCATCACAATGAATATTGAAAAACAAATTTAAAAGTCCCTTAAGTCTGTTAAGTCTGTCCCCTAGCTTTTCGCCCCCTAGTGATCGCTGAATCCAAAGCAAAATCAACAAAAATAATTTTTGCAAAAGAATTTAAATAATCTCATAAAACCTCAAATTCTAAACCATATAATCAAAATATATTTATTTTAGTTTGCAATTAAATGTTTTACATGACTTATAGACGTTGCATTCACAGCGCACGTGATGTTTTTGACTGTCTCTCGAAATATGATGTCTCACCTGCGCCCTCACAATCATTACATTACATGGGGGAATTGTTTTGCAGCCTGTGCACTAACCAGACGTGGATGAAGCGCGAGTGATTTACATTTGAACTAAAAAGACTGGATTAGATATCCTGTGGGCAAATTAGGCATTTTGTGTGTTTGACACGCTTCAGACTGCAAAAAAGTTAGCAAACATCTAACAAACGGAGCAATGGAACAGACAGAAAAGCAAGCAGCTTACAATGATAGAGATTGGTTGAAGGATGAAGGCCAAATTGAAAGACATTATTTGTGCTTAACACGTATGGCTGGTATTATGGTGTTCATGCAGTTAACAAGAGAAAACCAGAACGGTTCCCTGCAACGAGTTTTACAGCAATCTGTGTTTTAGGTGTATTACGTTAGGGAAAACCCTACCGCATTTCCTGAGTGAAGTACATGTCAGATGCTCCGGGGAGCGAAATCTGAGAGAGAAAAAGTTTATACAACCTTCCTTTGGCTTAAATCGCTACCATTTTAGATATTGTCTTGACAAAAGACCAAAATAACGAAGCTTTATTTTTATAATGTGTCCTTGTCATTGTGTCAGATTGCACACCTAACATAGTAGGCTACCTAATATGGTAAATAAGATTTTTTATATAATAATTTTTATTATATATAGTTTTATAATTTTTATTTATGTATATAATTTTTTATATTTATGTATATGTAATGTAAATTAAAAAGAAAAAAAAAGAAAAAAAAAGAAAACATATGACTTGATTTGTGCCTTCTGATTGGGTCTTGGGATATAGCAGCTTTTGCTGTCAAAGGCAAGTGGCGTTTAGCGGCTTTTGCCAACAAACGGTTATTGTTTGAATGCGCTGACACTGGGATTTGGATGATTAGAAGCAAATCTATTTGTTAATGGTGTACTACGTGCCTAAAGCATTCACTCAAAGTCATTATGTCAATTTTGGCGGAAGCGGCGTTTAGCAAATACATACAGTGAGAGAAAGAAATCAAGAATTAAATTTTAAAAGTTTTAAAGTATAACATAACCTAAAGTATATAATTCTACAGAATCTCTTGGAGATGTGTGTCACATTCCTTAAAGAGGTCACAGAATAAAAAACCTAGTCATAGCTGAATAATAAGTGTTCAGTACATGGTAATGGCATAGCGTGAGCCACAAACGTTAGTTTCCTCATTCTCATGTAAATTTAAAATCCCAGTGAAAAACAGGTCAATCTGAACAACTGACTTGTTACCCATAGGATCATTAATATGCACATTCTCAGCAGGATTTTATTGGCCAAAATGTTGCCTATTGAGATTACAACTATTCAAAATTCATAATTGCCATTTTTTAATATATATTTTTATATTTACACATTTAGCTAACGCTTTTGCCCAACGTGACTTGTTAAGAAGGCATTCAGTGATTCAACCATCAGAGGCAATAAGGAAAAGAAGTGCTAATTATACAAAGGAACTGTTTGTGCTCAGAGAATTAAGCACTAGAGTAACACCCGATTCAAACGGGGCTTCAGCGTCAACGCTTGACGGAGGACATGAATAAAGTTGGAGCTGACACATCATCATAGCAGCAGTAGCCAATGCATAAGACAATGTGGAGAGCTAGTGATAGAGCTAATTCAGTGGATGGGGATGATTGGGAGGCCATGATCAGTAAGGGCCGATGGAGAAAGTTTGGCCAGGACACACAGGGTTACACCCCTACTCTTTACAAGAAGTGCCATGGGATTTTTAATAACCACAGAAAGTCAGGACCTCGGTTTAACATCTCATCCAAAAGAAACACAAATTAGTCTGCAAACGGCTACTGTCTGAGCTGGGGTATTTGCTTAATGCGTTGTTATTGGCTGACATTTCCGTTGGTGCTTGAAAAGTATTCACAGATCCACAATTCAGTTCGGCAATGCTTGATGTCACCCATTCAAAGTGAATAGGGAGGTATTGACGCCCGGTGTCAATTGGGTGTAAGGTGGGGGAATGTTTATTTATTTATTTTTTTTATTAGAGAATTGTGTTTCCACAGGGCCACTCACCCTTTTGAAGCAGACTTTATAAACGAAATGCTTTTTTTAATATGGAGTAATTGTAAGAACATGTCTTGTGCAAATGTGTAAAACTGGTGCAAGTATCAGTTAAAGTGTCAGAAAGATGAAAGAGTGTGTTTTCTACAAGTGGTTTATCTAGCCTACTCACCTGTCTGAAGCACACTCTGAATTGCATCATGTATTTTGTGGATTATTTTCTGAATTTGTTTACTGGGTTCAGAAGATCGTGAAAGATGGAAAGAGATATATACAGCTTTGAGAGCTCTGGAAGGGAGCATGAAAGCAGAGCTCATTAATATTCATGATCCTTCCAAATAAGGTAAAAATAAAACTTTCCATTCTATGGGGAAAAACACAGGGTTCTAAATGGGCTTGTATAACTGTTTCTAGAGATTTTTGCACTAACCAATGCCACATATTAATGTAGATATCAGAAAATTTAAACAATAAATCAATGCACTCTATAGCAACTTTAATGGGGTGCCTGAAAATAAAACCATTGTGATTCCAAACACCCTTGTATGGAGGAAGAATGTTAACAAAATATTTATAATTTTGAAATGTGAATGATGTGATTCTATTCTGGACTTTTAAAATATATTTTACTTGAGACACTTGTGAAAACAAAAACGCATACACTGGTCAGTTACTGTACATCACTCACCCCCAAAACATGTCACAGAGCAAATGATACTATGCCAGTTAGTCTTTTAGTCCTTGACCAATGAAAGCAGCAATGGAGTCCAGACCTTCTGCTGTCAGTCTGAAGGTCTGGCTACTCAATATTAACCTTGGCATGAATGAGATTTGTGTCCAACGAAGATCAACACAGATTATTCTTCTACCGTTTTTTTTTTTACATTTGTGTATTTTACTGTCTGACGATATTTAAAGAGCCTCTAATTTTTGAAAATGCCCTTCTATGCCGTGTGTAACACAGCTTTAAGTGAAGTGAAATATCCAGCTAAGGGTTAAATATGAAAGTGCACCGTGTTTAAAACTATTGATTCATCTATAAAAGAGTCGACTCAGAGTGGTTTAAATGAATCATCTTGTCAGCATGACGTCGATTTGGAACTTAAGCCCCGCCCATTTGTTCAGCATTAGTTCAGTTTTGCCATTGTGTGGATTAATACTAAATGTTTGTCATGATTAAGAATAGAGCAATATGCTGGCATTTAACTGCATTGCTTTAACACACTCCTGCATTGGGCTCACGCATACACTCTGCACTCTGACTACTTCAAAATTGTTGATAAGCCATGGTGGGCGTTTCTCTCTGTCTCACACTGAACGCAGTCGACCGATCGCAATAAACTGGGTCATCGGACCAATTAGCGTAGATTAGCATCGCGCTAAGGAGGGGTTTGGGAACAAATGAATCGTAGAACAAATCATATGGGACTCGTTGGGATAATTGGGTAAAAATAAATGCATATTATAAGACAATGAAAGTGTTTATTTGACCTTGCATGCATATCAGCCTGTTGTTGGAGACCCCCAAAACTAAAATGACCCTTTTTAATGCATAATAGTGGGTCTTTAATATTGTCAAGTCTTCATTAAAATACTACAAAACATGATTGCTGTTGAGACGTTCTCCTTACTGCTTAATAGGAACACAAATAATTCACCACTCACCACTGATGTCCTTCAGCACATAGTGGATTGATGGAAATTGCTTCTTTACCGTATTTTTTTCCTGCAATGAAAAACCCAAACTAAATAAACAGGATGTGACAATTTCGCAGTATTCAATCTGTTATCACTTCTATAAACTAAATAAAACAAAATGAATAGGCTCATTTTGCGAAAGATAATCACATCTGGACTAACACAGATGTACTTCCTCAAAATGTTTTAATAGCAGTGATAATTTGGTTTCCAAACTCTTCGTACAGAGGCGTGGCTGGAGAACAGCAATTAAAAAGCACAATAGAAACGAAGGATCAGAAACTGAACTTGTTGATCCTGTCCTTCAATACAAACGCAGACTTAGTTGCTATTGTGTTACATTTAATTGGCAGGGAGAGGAGGAGAAAAGGGAACAGAAAGAAAAGGCAGAGATGGAGATTACACATAAATAAAAAGCAAAACACAGAGCACAAATTCATAAACATTTCAATCAATGGCATTTATCAGTGCTCACTGATGTAGAGACATATTCCCTATTTTAAATGTGACTGTGTTTTGTAATCAAGCGTTTACATAAAATCATGCATTTGCTGAGTAAAGGTATTTGATAGCAATTACTAAATTCTTATTAATTAAATGGTTTTCAAATCACCGAATTTTGGCACAAATGCATGTCATTTATAAACGCATATCAATCTATTATTATAATAGTATTACCATTCTCAGCACAGCTTTTCTTCTCCAAATGGTCCGAAGCAAAATCATGTGCATCTGCATAGGCTCTGGCCAAACGCCAAAGATACTGGCAGCGCTGATCAAACTGATGAGAGAAAAAAAAAAGTTATTGAAACTTTTTTTAATAAACTAGAAGTCATCTTTCCAATGTTTGTGATCAATAAGAGTTTGCAATATTTTTTGGTATATTTCATCAAAAATACAGAAAAACATTGCTATTGTGAAATATTGTTTCTATTCCAATCAGCTATTTTCTAATTTAATATACACTCACCAGACACTTTATTAGGCACACCTTACTAGTACTAGTTATCCTGCTGGAAGTAGTTATCAGAAGATGGGAAAACTCTGGTCATAAAGACATGGACATGGTCAGCAAAAATACTCAGATAGGCTGTGGTGTTGACACGATGCTCAATTGGTACTAATGGGCCCAAAGTGTGCCAAGAAAATATCCCCCACACCATTACACCACCACCACCAGCCTGAACCGTTGAGACAAGGCAGGATGGATCCGTGCTTTCATGTTGTTGACGCCAAATTGAATCTTCAGGTTCCTGTTCTTAGCTGACAGAGGTGGCACATGGTGTGGTCTTCTGCTACTGACCATCCTCCTCAAGGTTGGACGTGTTGTGTGTTTAGAGATGCTCTTCTGCAGACCTCGGATGTAACGAGTGATTATTTGAGTTACTGTTGCCTTTCTATCAGCTCAAACCAGTCTGGCCATTCTCCTCTGATCTCTGGCATCAACAAGGCATTTGCGCCCACAGAACTGCTGCTCACTGGATATTTTCTTTTACAGACCATCCTCTGTAAACCCTACAGATGTTCGTGCGTGAAAATCCCAGTAGATCAGAAGTTTCCAAAATACTCAGATTAGCCCGTCTGGCACCACCAACCCTGCTATGTTCAAAGTCACTTAAATCGCCTTTCTTCCCCATTCTGATGCTCAGTTTGAACTACAGCAGATCGTCTTGACCATGTCTACATGCCTAAATGTGTTGCTGCCATGTGATTGGCTGATTAGAAATTTGCTTTATCGAGCAGTTGAAAAGGTGTACCTAATAAAGTGTATATTGTAAAATGCTATTTATTTTTGTGATGACTAAGCAGAATTTTCACAATCATCACTCCATTCCTCTGTCTTGTGATCCTATAAAAGTAATCATTATATATATATTCTAAAAAATAATAATAATAAAAATGTATCTTTACCAATAGTCACAACATTACACATCTGCTTAAAGGGACAGTTCACCCAAAAAAATTTAATTTTCAAATCAATCAAAACTTTATTAAAGACTCAAAGTCCAATTCAACAAGAAAAGAGAATAAATAAAGAAAGAAAACATATTCCATAGCATATCAAAAAACAGAACAATTGACAAAATACAGCAATACCAATGTCTCCACAGCTATGATTAACAGCATGTACTACTGACCTTTATGTTTGATAAACCCAAATAATCTTATACTTAAATACTCTAATCTAACCTAATCTTATAAATATCATTTACTCACATTCTATTTCTAATTTTTGAAGAGAAAACAGAATATTCTGAAGATTTTTTGGAAACCAGCAGCCATTGAAATCCATAGTAAGATGAAATAAAAATACAATGGAAGTCAATCGCTTGTTTTCCAACATTCTTCATAATTTCTTCTTTTGTGTTAAAAAAAACAAACAAAAAAGCAATCAAACAGGTTTGAAACATGTAGAAGATGAGTAAATGATGACAGAATTTTCACTGTTGGGTGAATTATCCCTTTAATATTACGTCTAAATTGTAGAGATCTTTTGCACACTAATTGTTGGCGGTAATAATTGATGCATTGGTGTTGTAAAAAACAGCAATTTCTTTCATGGTTGTCTACAAACCTCTTCTTTCCTCTCCAGCAGCGTGCTCAGGCCTTGTGCTTTCTCAGGCCCATTGCAGCTGTGCAGTCTGTCTGCTTTCTGCAGCAGAGCCATGAGTTCATCCACTGGTTCCTGCTGTGGCTTTCGCTCATCATCACTTTCATCTTCCTCTGAATCGGTCAGTGCAGTTATATACCTGCAACACAAAGAAAAGGGTACAGTATGATTAAATATGAGATCGAAACTTGATAAACCGTAAAAGTTTTATATACAAAAAAAAATGCTGGGTTCCACAGAATAGATGTGTTCAGACTACTTTTTAAGTGAATTCAACAACAACAAAAATAAACTGTGCCACCAAAAAAACTCAAGAATTGTGTCGTTTCAGCTTAATATAAATATGCAAGTTTAGGTTCTATATGAACATCTAAAGGTGAGACACTTCAGGCAAAACACTCAAATTTGAGCTTTCTATATATTCATAAAGTGTTTTAAAGTGAAATTCTTTTTGCTCTCCGTATGCACCAGAGACTTATCAACACCCCATGCTTCTTGGAAAACATGTGGGCTTAAACAACACAGGAGAAACACACTCTCCTCTTTACAAGCAAAAAATTATAATAAAAAGAAATGAATAAAAGAATTGAACCAACTTAGACTTGTCATAACATTTATATATGCTGTATTTATATATTTATATAGTGCTTCTTTTATCCTCACTATTAAGTCACTTTAGATGAAAGCATCTGCTAAAAGAATAAATGATCATGATTTCTGCCACATTTATTCTTCCATGGCGAGGCGCCACACCAAAATTCAAGGTAAGTTAATTATAATAGAGCGAACTTCTCTGTAATCGTAGTAGTGCTGTGCGTTATTTGCTTAACCCTTTAAGGTGACATGCTGACTGACTGATAAGGCTGCCAATGCATGAGGCCAGCAAACACAAAGCTTTCAGTTATGATGAACACAGTTTTCATTATTATACTTTATTTATAGATAAAGGTCTATGGCTCTGCATACAATGACTTTATCTTGCTGGAGTTTATAACCATTTCACTTTACTTCAGGACACATTAATGCTGCTCTGTAGGTCTATTGGAGACTTTCAGAAATATTCCTAGCAGATCTAATAAATGTTGGAGACATACTCGTGACATAAACGCTCTAAATCGCACTTCAGCAGCGTTTATTTAAGAGCGCACAAGAAAATCTGCACTTGAGCATGAACAGAGAAAATATTGTTCGTATTACATGAATGCGATCTCAACTTGTAATACTGCGTTCAAGACATTTGTCATTGATAATGTTATAGGTAGCTGGAAGATCGGTGTAAATGTCCTGCCACCACAGCTGGAAAATATCCTAGAGGAAATACTGCTGTTTATATTTTTCCAGTCTAATGTAAAGACAACATCTAAAATACATTTACAACACATACATTACAACATATTTTTAAAAGGCTGTTTTGTCAAAATAAGTTTTTTCTTCTGATCTCAACCACAAATCTCCGCTTTAGCAGCCCTTTCATAGACCAAACTTCAACGTTCTATTTATATCTGTATTCTAAAGCAGCTGTTCCCAACATGTGGGTCCCAGCCCACAAGGGGGCCTCAACGAGCTCTGTGGAGGGTCGCATCATATTTATTTTATTATTTTTTTTTTTAGCAGTGGACAATTAGGAGAACGATCATGTTGCCTTAGTTCATTTTATCCCCTGGCTGACCAAACAAAAATTGACAAGTTTGTACAAAAAAGTCTCACTGATTCGCCTTCAGCAGCTAATAGTAATGACCCAAGCATACTGGACCCAGGTGAGGAAGCTCCAAACATATCAGGTTGCAGCGCTAGCAATACTGGAAGCACGAAATGCAGGAAATGCCAAGATAGTTGCCTGAACTATGGTTTTATTCCATTTTCTTGATGCAAAGTAACCCTGACACAGCCACTGCGCCAAAGTCCTTGCTAACGAATGCATGAGACCACCCAAATTAATAAGACATTTGCAGACAACTCATCTTCAATACCGCGACAAGCCCAGAGCATTTTGAGCGCAAGGCAAAAGTGAATGAGGGACGTCACACCTACTGACAAGAAATAAAAAAAAATGGCAACTAATATAGAGCCAATTTAAAGACCAAAGGCTTTTGCTTTTCAGTTACAAATGGCCTACTGATGTTTTGCTTTTATGTTTTACATTAGGCTATTATTTGTGCATAAACATATCAAGATATAGAAATAAACATACCGTTTGTTTATAAACAATTTTTTTTATCATCCTTACTGCAAACTTATATTAGCAATAATATCATTAATGTTAAGGGGGGCCTTACAATATTTTCCAGGGGAAAAGGGGGTCTCAGGCAAAAAAAAATGTTCTAAAGGTTTTTTACAGAGGGATACGTTCATATTTAATTTAGCTGAACTTTTTATTCTACAAAAAAAATGTCTGTTCACAATATTTTCTGGACAGTTAGGTGATAAAAATAATCCTTCAAACTCCCTTTGTGAACTCTTTAAAAAAAAAATAAAAAATAAATAAATAAATTTAAACCTGAATAGTTTACTCTGTGCCACAAACTGAAGATTATTTACAACTCTATTACCTGTTACTCACAGCCTATGCAGGTTCTGTTCACTAAAATAGACACGTGCACATCTATCATTAAGTAGGTTGCGCGCCCACCATCTCTGTGATAACAGCTCACGGTCAGCAGCTCACGTCACGTGTGATTTCCCGGCCGCGAATACAGCATTATATGAAGACAAAAATGACATTTTTAGGTGAAGTATACCTTATAAAAACAGTATGTGACTCTTTCAAAGTCTTTTCGAGGTGTCCATGTCGCTGAGCAATGCATGTGAAACAATGAAAAGACTCGTGCAGCTGCCTTTGCTTCTCTCCTGAACTTGAAAATATGATTGGCAGAATCGTAGAAATGCTGGATTAAGATCGTCTAGGGGGCAGAATCGAGATCGCGATCTTTTTTCGATTAATTGTGCAGCTCTATTTTCAACATGTTCTGTAATCAGAAGACCAACCAGAAACTGTCAGAAAGAAGCTGATGTGCAATGTATATTATGAAACAGTTACCTTTTTCATCCTTGAGTGGATGTAAACTTATTGCAGGAGATCCATAAAACAAAATAAGTAACCTTTAAAGAGATAGTTCACCCAAAAATGAATTCTGTCATCATTTATTCATCCTCCCTTTGTTCCAAACCTACTAGAGTTGCTTTCTTCTTCTGAACACATAGAAAGATATACTGAAGAATTATGAAAAAAACAGTCATCCACTTCCATAGTATTTTTGTTTCTACTATGGATGTAAATGTCTGTTTTTTCCAACATTCTTCAGAATAAATATTTGTGTTCAAAGTATACATTTATAAAAGTAAAGGACCACTTGAGTGCGAGTAAATGGTGAGGAAATGGTGAACTATCTAGTTTTCTTTAACTTAAAACTTATCTATACAAAGCTGAGCAGCATGCTTTAAACAAACACTGCTTACTTTTTTGTATTCAACCTGTTTTGTTCGTTTACAAGTAATAGAAATTGAAAGAAATTCCTATTTGGAGGACAAGAACAAATTTGGAAACAAATGCACAAAAACCCAAAGGTGTTTTCACTTCACTTTGAGTAACGTATATGCATTCACATAGTGTTTACATGCAAAACATCAATAGGGACTGTGCACATGGGTAATTAACTGTTTATTGAGATTCCCGGTTTCAGTTCTGACACCTTAAGGCTTTCATGCAAAAACACTGTGAGGTTTGTTTATGTATGTATTTTATAACAAGGCACGCAATACCTGCCTAATGTTTATAGCCTTCAAAAAAAAAGACCCTTTTCAATGACTGTAGGCGTATACTAACACTCTGCAACTGAGATGAGCGTGTAAAAAAACATAAATTACAGGTTAAGGTACAAATGAAAGGCTTCAGAAATAGTGAAAACATAAAAGGCTTCCATTAAGAATTGGCAGCTACAGCATTTGCGTCATTTGGGGCTTCGTGAGAACATTTGAGACTGCGAGCGGTAGTTCTGCAGGGATGTGTTGGAGCTGGAACCTCCGAGGGCACTTCAATGGTGCACACATGAAGGTCGCTCATAACAATCAAAGGGAGATCCTCCTGCAGCCTCAGGAATCAGAGAAATGCTCAGTGATTGGAGAGTCAGTGATTGAGTGGTGTGGTAATGTAGTTTAGTGTTAACTGATGGTGTGTTTTTGATTTAAGGAACTACAGTTACACATTGGCTGCCAGAGATCTGAGTCATTTTGGCCCTTCTCTTAGGTCTGTCTGAAATAATAACTTTCTCAGACCCTCATCATTGCTAAATGTATACTGACAACTCTGCTGAGAGCTTCTCATCTTTTCTTCTGAAATGTCATCCAGACATTATTCTGAGTTACTTCTCGACATTCAAGTTGAATGTTCTCAAAGCAGTACAAGCACCAAAATACTAATATATCTATTTGGGGTGTCAAACTTAATTGTTTCTTCGGTGCACTACGATGCAGACATGGACAATTTGGTATTGATTCAGTAATAGATCCTAACCGTTTAGGATTAGTGCCAATTGCAGCTCTTTCTATTGAACGTGTGGCCAATCATATCAAATTGAACTGAATCGATGGCATGATAATTGTAACCGAACCAAACGGTGAGACCAGTGTAGGTTCATGCAAGAACATGCAAACTCCACACAGAAACACCAACTGACCAAGCCAAGGCTCGAACCAGTGACCTTCTTGCTGTGAGGCGACAGCACTACCTACTGCACCACTGCATTGCCCTCATGCTGTATTTTATTTTTTTTTTATCAAAATACAGTAATATTGTGAAATATTCTCAAAATTAAAAAAAAAATAATAATAAAAAAAAATAATAATTAAAAAAAAAAAAAAAAAAAAAAAAAAAAAAAAAATCACACAAACATGCCAATTGGAGAACACCTTTGCTATTATTAGAAGTGTTGAAAACAGCCAGTGGTGGAAAGAGTATTGAAAAATCATGCTCGTATATATAAAAAAGAAAACATTACATGCCAAAACAATTAGTGCAAGTAAAAACATCTGTTCTGAATACTAATAGAAATAAAAAATAAATTGTAGCCTTTCTAAAGTTACGAGAGTAGAAAAGTACAAGAGCAATGAGCATTGCGCTGACTGATTATGATTCCACCGCATACCATGCAAATAAACAATCTAGCAGTTACGATATGTTAATGCCTATGCTATGATATTTGAACACTGACTAACTAGCTTTGAGTGTCAAAAAGCTGGTGCTGAAAACAAAGCGTGTGTAGCGCTGCTAGAACACATGCAATTGGTGGGTGTATTTGCAAACGTAACATTCTGTAACAGTGTTGTCACAATACTGGAATTCGATACCAATCGGCGCTGAAATTTTAAAAACGTCCATTTCCTGCTAACATTTGAGTGGTGTTGAGCACGTTCTTAAACAGCCCTGATTTGCCACTGAATTCATGTGCTCAACAGAAATGACTGTGATTGGCCTTGAAGGTCATTAGTTCACCGAACTCACAGCTGTTTACTGAGTGTAACTACAGATACAGGGACAATGGAGCATTTTAAAGCCGTGATTATCCCCTGGTCTGTCTAAGAGCTGACATATGCGCTATCTGCTGATGAATCAACTCATCTTCATGGCTTTAAAATGCTATTCTGTAGTGCATTTAGTTATTGTGTAAGGCCATTTGGCAAATTCAGTTTCAGTCATCCTACAGCAGGCATCTGCTTTACTGTACATGTTTGGTGCACTTTTTTTGTTGAAACCATGATCTCTTTTGATTCATATAATGCAAATCAACAGCTACTGGCACACTGAGTGTCAAAAAAACATATAAATCAACAAAACTAACTTAATATCAGTGACTGTTGATGATACACTATTATTAAAGCAGTCAATAATTGTATGACATGCATGTTTAGCATGTCTAAAGCATATTAAGTGAATAAGCTACAGTAGTCAACATTTGAAGTGGATAAAAGCCATTTATCATCGTTGTCCTAAAACTATTGAACAACAGCCATTCTTTATTTAGGACATACATAAAAACCTTTTCGAACCACTTCAAACGTTGACTATTGTATTCTTCATTCATTCATCGTTATACAATAAATCCATCGTATAAATGTATATTGGCTCATTTTGGAGAGAGTAACTGTCAGTCATACAAATGTGTTTTGTTTAACTGTAAACCCTTTCCGACTGTTCAGTCTGATTTGGTAAACTAGTTCTTCAAGTTCTCTGAAAAATTAACCAGTTTAAAAGAATGATTCGTTCAAAAAAAAACATACATACATACATGTGTATACATACATGTGTGTGTGTGTATATATATACATCTGTCGTCTGGACCATTTGCTTGAGGATTAGAGATAATAACACTGTAAATAATATTCAGATTTTTGCTAAGACTAAGACATTTTTCCACTATTGAGCCGAATATTTCTAATGCCTCATTTAGACTAGCAGCGACTTTGTAGCTGCCTGTCGCTCTGGGTGGTGACCTGCTTCAAACTTTATATTCAGCCCGAATACAACCGGCCACTGAGCAAGCTGACAGTGGATCACATGAGCAGTACTGGTGCTCCTATTAGCTGTCGCTCAAAGTCGATCTTCAATTGCATAAAGTTGAAGGATTCTCAACTTTGTTGCATTGCTTGACATACCCACCTGGTCGCCAATGGTCACTGTCGCTCGCGTAGATGGAAATTGCAGGAAGTCGCTTGCTCTCCATTGGAATGAACTGTCGCTTGATGCTTTGAGGCTTAAGAACTTTCAGGTGCAGTTCCAGTTGTATTCAGTTTGCATTCCCTACTATGCTTTTGTTTGACACTCATAGTGTTTGCTACCTTTTAGTAGCTTGGATGGACAGACGGCTACTCTAAGGGTGCTTTCACACATCTACATTTCTTTCAGAACCTGGTGTTTGCTCGGCCATATAAAAACACTGTAATTGAGCTCTCATCGCGCCAAAACAATCTTTCCAAGCTTGCCTGAATGAGGTGGTCTCTCAGCTGAAACGAACTCTGGAGCAGATCGATTGTAGTGAGAAAGCAATACGATCCAATGAATTAATATATCACCCTGTATTATGGTTATGTAATAGGCATATATAGCTATATGATGAGAGAATATTGAGTATGGTGGAATGTCATACCTATCGGAAAATGTGTTTCATGTTGAATATAAAACTGAAAGCAAGCTGAACTATTACCGAGAGCTGTTTATTCATTAGGAAAATTGACCAAACTGTAGTCTAAGTTTATGTTGTTTCTCTCTATGATGCATAATTTTAAGCAACGGCTATGTATGAGAAAGTCTTACCTCTGATTTATATTTGGTGATGATATCTGTGGGTGTCACCATTGAAAATGAAAGCGCATCTTTGCTTATAATGCATTTTTGCTCATCGTCATATATTAAAATAAAGGCGTATGACAGCTGAGCGGGACCAATGTGAGGAGAGTTTACTTGCACGTGATTTCTTTTAACTACTTTGGTCTATTTAGAAACTTTGCCATGTGAAAGTGAACCACACCAAAAGCAAAAAGCAACACTTTAACAATCGTTCAACGGTTGTGAAAGCACCCTAAACATCATACGAAATCTGAAAATGTTGCCTTTAATTGCAAAAAAAAATTAATAATAAAAAATAATAAAAATAAATAAATAAATAAATATATATATATATAAATATATATATAAATATACGTATATATATATATATATATATATATATATATATATATATATATATATATATATATATATATATATATATATATATATATATATATATATATACGTATATATATACATATATATATGTATATATATATATATACGTATATATATATATATATATATATGTATATGTATATATATATATATATATGTATATGTATATATATATATATATATATATATGTATATATATATATATATATATATATATGTATATATATATATATATATATATATATATATATATATATATATATATATATGTATATATATATATGTATATATGTATATGTATATATATATATGTATATATGTATATATATATATATGTATATATATGTATATATATATACATATATATATATATATATATACATATATACATATATATATATATATACATATATATATATATATATATATATATATATATATACATATATATATATATATATATATATATATATATGTATATATATATATATATATATATATATATGTATATGTATATATATATATATATATATATATATATGTATATATATATATATATATATATGTATATATATATATATGTATATATGTATATATATGTATATATATATATATATATATGTATATATATGTATATATATATATATATATATATATATATATATATATATATATATATATATATATATATATATATATATATATATATATATATATATATATATATATATATATATATATATATATATATACTATACTATTATTATATATATACTATTATTTTTAGTATAATTTTATTTAAAGACTTCTACTATATGAATTTGTCTTTCCACTATGTGGATAAAGAGATGCAGTCCCACACAAGAAAAACTGATCCTTCCACAGGGATTATTCAATGCCAAACTTTTATCTTCCTCTTTGTGTGGCCAGCATGAAAAGAAGCGTACACTCAAGAGCACAGTGTTTGTTTGGGAGCATGTCTTACATCTGTCCTCAGCAAAGATCAACAACTGTCAATCTAAAGCATCATCTGGACCAACATTAACCGACATCATTAGAGCAAAAAGTTTGCATGTGCATCGCTTCTTTACTTCTGTTTTGTTTATCTTTGCGAGGTAATGAAAACAACATATCATCACATCTCTATTCATTTGATGAAGAGAAACAGATTTTTATGTTGACTTTGGAAAGCCAACATACTCTTTTGTCATTTAAACAACTCGTTGATACTTTCATTCATTCATTTTCCTTCAGCTTAGTTGCTTATTTATCAGGGGTCGCCACAGCGGAATGAACTGGCAACTATTTCAGCATGTTTTAAGCAGCAGATAACCTTCCAGCCGCAACCCAGTACTGGGAAACAACCATACACTCTTGGATTCACACATGTGCATACGCTATGGCCAATTTTGTTTACCCAATTCACTTAAAGCGCATGTCTTTGGACTGTAGGTGAAAACTGAGCACTCAGAGGAAACCCACGCCAACACGGGGAGAACATGCAAACTCCACACAGAAATGCCAACTGACCCAGATGGGACTTGAACCAGCAATCTTACCGCCCGTTAGATGATACTTCTGATACAATTTTTTTTAATTTACCAGCTTCCACCAATAAACTAAAAGGTCAGACCTTCAGACTGGACACCACTATATCTGGACCGGACCTACATTTTTCCAAAAAATATCTAAATTTGAAAAATAGACCATATATTTACATTGACAGCCAGGTCAAATTAGCCAAGACTATTCAAAGGGTCACGAATACAAGTGAAATGCCAAAAAAAAAAAAAGGCAACTAATTTAAGCGTCAATTCTATCAAATGTTTCTAATATGTCTAAATATTTATCCATTTATCTATTTTTCTGTCAATCTATTAATTCATCTACATATCACACTAAATCAGCGCTTTTAATGCAGTGCCTAAATATTTAAGAATTTTAAAGTTGCACTATTTATCATCCACAATAATGTTACAACTGTTGTTTAGTTGATGGGGGAGTCCAATCACTTACCCAAAAGCATTTACAAGCCTATTGGAATGCAGTTAGAATCCAATAAGTTTAGGGTGTCAGTTTGTCATTTTCAATAGAGGCGCGCGACTTGAATGACGTGCATATGGGAGTGACGTGCACATGTTTTGAACTGTGTGCATTTTCCAGTCACACATTTAAAGCATCAATTTTTTTCCGAATGCCACACGCATGAGTAGAACTAAACAATCGGTTTCACACTTTGTATGGAATATACACATTTCAGTAATAACGGCAGACTAATTACCTCAGACAAACACAGCGCACCCAAACACTGCAGTTCTTTTTACTTTTCTCAATAAACCAATGTAAATGATCAAGGAATCCACGTGCAGGCTTGTCACTTCAGCTCAGAATAACAACGCATGTGAAAATGAGGGCTTTGGCTAGCAGCAGTGGGGAGATTGTAAATAAAAAGGATGTAAGGAAGTTGCCAGAGTGGCTTTTTGGTTTCTTTTCTCACGCATCCCAGCCATTGGCACCACATCTGAAAGATTTTGTAGAATAGGGGTAATATAGTCATTCAACTTCACAATTTGTAATGTTAGAACATGTATTTGAATAATGATGGTTCCTTTACTTAAATGCTAAGATGTGATTATCATAATTTGTTTTGTTTAAAGAGTTTGAGGTTTACTGTATCATTATTATTCACACCTTAAAGTTTGCTTTGATTGTTCAGCGTGTACACTTTACCATTGCACACACTTTGTCACATTTTATTTATCACGTTTAAGAGTCTCTTTAACACTTATGTTTATTTTATTATGAAGAGATCAGATATTTTGTTTAGATATTTTTGTTTTTCTATGAAAGTCAAGTGTTAGATTTTCTGGTTTTCCTCAAAATATCTTCTTTTGGTCGGTGCCAATAACCTAGTGGTTAAGAACGCCGACATATAGCACTGTGGTGCTTACGGGGACCCAAGTTCGATTGCTGGCTCTAGGTCTTTTGCCGACCCTTCCCCTCTCTCTCCTCCCAAAACTGTTCTGTCTGTAACCTCCACTGTCCTATCTCAGTTAAAAAATAAAAAATAATTTTGAGTTCAACAGAAAAAAGAAAGTTTGAAAAGGTTATTAATAATTAATAACAGAAATATACTTTTTGTGTGAACTATCCCTTTAATAAATTAAAAATATATATATAATAACACAAATTCTGACACTATAGTAGTGTGCCGATCTGCATAAAGTTATTTTTGGTTCAGACCCTATAATGAAAGCGTAAACATTTGTGCTTGTTATGGTGAATGTTTCAACTCTGCCTAAAAGTGGACAGATTCAAACCCTCAAGTCTTTACTATGCATGACAAAGCGCAAACACTTTGAAAAGAATTGCAGTTCCGGGGAAACACGGTTACCATCCCTACAGTCACCGGCTGTGCACACATTCAGATGACTTCATCAGCTGGACACACAGACCCTCTTTATTCCTCTGCAACACTAACAGCCCCCAGAGGTACAGGTTTCACATAAAAAAGACTTTAAAATAATAATAATAATAATAATAATAATAATAATAATAATAATAATAATAATAATAATAGACACATTGAGCTAATCAGTAGTGGCAGATAATACATTCAAGATGCTCCAAAAGATTTCTATGCCAATGCTGCATTATACAGTTTGTTGTTATTTGCTTCTGTGTTATTCCACTTTGCTTTGTGCCCATTTGTGTTACTAGATTGTATCTAGATCGAATTTAATTGAATTGAATCTAATTTGCCAGTTGTGGTGCCACCTATCAGTGGCAATTGGGTAACAAGCTGGTGGTTCCTTTTAATGCACATCTTCTGCTGCACAGATTTGAGTTGGTGTGACTTTGGTCCAGTCGCACAATTCCAGACACTGTTTACAACCAGACCAAAGATTATGTCCCTTATAATTAAGCTTTCTGAGTTTCTTCATTAAGACATATTTTTCTTATAGAGTTTGCTGATTATTCAGTTACGTAACCTTAGTTTGTAAAAGAATCATTTGTTGAAAGTATTGCTGAAAAATGTAGTTAATTTGCTAAATGTTTTGATATGTTCTTACTGTTTTTGTTTCAAATAGTTAGGTAAAGTGGTCACATTTTACAATAAGGTGTATTAGTTGATGTATTTACTAACGTAAACAAAATAATTACTACAGCATTCATCTTTGGTTTTGTTAGTTAGTAGAAATGAAGTTCATTTTAGGTTCATGGTAACATGAACCTAAAATGTAACATGGTAACAGTGAATTAATGTTAACAAGCATGAATTTAGATATGAATAAGGCATTAGTAAATGATGAACTATTAATAAATTCTTTTCAAGTATTGTTTATTATTGGTTCATGTTGGTGAACACATTAACTAATAAAACGTTATTGTAAAGTGTGACCGTAAGGTTTTAAAGATGTAAAAAATACAGAAAATTATTTTCTCTGAAAGTTTGTTTCCACCAAACAATAAAAAAACATTAAAAAGCTATTTTCATTTATTTTTAATCTCACAATTCAGACTTTTTGCCCACATAGTGTATATAATAATAATAATAATAATAATAATAATAATAATAATAATAATAATAATAATTCCTTACATTTATATAGCGCCTTTACACCACCAGTGAGGAGCATCCACCTGAATGATGCAATGGTAGCCATATTGCGCCAGACTGCACACCACACACCAGCTGATTGGTGATGAAGCCAATTAGGATATGGGGATTGTTATGAGCCCATGATGGACAGAGGCCAGTGAGTAAATTTGTCAAGGATGCCGGGGTTAAACACCTAATCTTTTTCGAAGGGCACCTTGAGATTTTTAATGAACACAGAGAGTCAGGACCTCAGTTTAACATCTCATCTGAAACATGGAAATTCTAATTTTATAGGTTTATACATACACACATATATACATATATATCTCACAGTTCATATTATTTCACCTAACTGTGAATAAGCTCTCACAATTGTGAATTGATGTCTTGCCATTGTGACTTTCTTACAATTGAGAAAGTCTTATTTCCTCAGAATTGCTCCTTTTTTCTCACATATATACTTCCTCGGAACTTAAGACTTCATTTTATGCAACTTGCAGAGAAAACTTTTTTCTCCGAACTGCAACTCAAATACATTTATTCAATTATTTCTTTGTCAAAATTGCTACTTTTTGTTCTTGCATTTGACTTATTTCCTTACAAAGACAGCTACTTGCCATTTCTTTGTTATTTTTGTTGAAATTTATTGAAGCAAAAGTGTCTCTATGCCGAGATTACTAAAAACAAAAGATTGTGCCTCAAAATCAAGTTCAAACCAGTGGATGAGCTGCTCCATTAAGTCACAAATAAACTATTATTTGACTACAAACACAAGGAAGTCTCTTGGTCTGCACTTCTGTCACACCTCAACTCCAAAAACAATGATGTGCTGTCTGCAATTTTTAAAAAAACACTTCCTACAGCAATTCTGTACAGTATGACAAATAAACAACGTCATAGTCCATTTAGCAGAACGCTTCATTTATTAAAGAGCATTCACTTCTTTCTATGAGTTATCCGGCCTGTCTGCTTCTATATAAACAATAGCTTTTTTTTCCAAATCTACAGCAATCAAACATAATAAGCGGCATCATTTTAAATGTATTAACATCCTTCAGCAAGCAAGACGAGCTGTGACGTGATTGCACTCTGACAGAAATTACAAGTTCCTACATGAAACAGTGAAAATAAAGCTGTGATAATTCAGCAGTCGCTCTTTCAGACTGAACGGCCGACGCTTTGAAGAGACAGACAGAAAAGAGGAAACTGTTTTGACAGATGAACGCCCCTTTGAAGCCCAAGCGGCTCCAGGACCAAACTACACACACTATCTGTTGTTTTACTATCTTAGCGAGGACATTACATAAACTTCCATTGTTTTTATATCAGGTAACGATACCATTTTGTCTGCACGATATATAGTTTCATCATTGATATCTCAATGTGCAAATCTGCAATAGTCGCATCACAGGACTTGCAAAATTAGAACACCTGATTCGTGGAGTCACTGCAAAGTTCAACTTCAATCTAGTGTGGAAGTTTTTATTTGGATGCGTTTTGTGAGATTTCAATTGCGCTGTGAGATTTCAAGCCAATTTAAACCATTTGGGCACAAGAAATCATAAAATTTGCCACTTTAACAAATATGAATTGAGTTTATTTATACAATGACTACTATACAGTGTGATTTTAGATTTGGTCATTAAATTTCTGTTCTTCAATACTGTTAGAAACCACCCAAAACCATAAAGCATCATTTATTTTTTATTTATTTTTATCTTCGTTCAATTGTTTTCATCTGTGCTTTTATTTGTTCATTTTGATCATTTTATGTATATTTTATGCAGATGTACCCTTGAGCAAAATCATTCTAATCAATGTAAAATTATAAATTCCAAATGAGCAATCTTGCGAAATTATATTCATGTTGCAATATATAGAATAGCAGAAAAAAACTAGTTTTACAATGTCAGTTTTTCCAATATCGTGCAGCCCTAGTATCTATAGCAGGGGTGGGCAAACTCAGTCCTGGAGGGCCGGTGTCCTGCACAGTTTAGCTCCAACTCTAATCAAACACACCTGCTTATGGATTTCTAGCGATCTTAAAGACACTGATTAGCTTGTTCAGGTGTGTTTGATTAGTGTTGGAGCTAAACTGTGCCGGACACCGGCCCTCCAGGACTGAGTTTGCCCACCCCTGATCTATAGCCTAACCATGACCCTACCCCTAAACCCAACCCTCACAGACACAAATGCCAATCCTTAAATGTTAAAAAGCCCCTATTATGGGTTTTTGAAAATGACCTTCCATGCAGTGTGTAACAGTTCTAAGTGAAGTGAAATATAGAGCTACGGCTTAAATCTGAACGTGCACCATGTTTAAAACTATTGATTCATCTATAAAAGTCGACTTGGAGTGTTTCAAATGAATCGTGGGGGTAACGAGTCTTTAGCAGTGTCGGTGTGACATTGATACGGAACTCAAGCCCTGCCCATCTTGACTGCGCAGACCCGGGAAAATTTAAACCCCCGGCCCCGCCCACAAAAACTGTAGCAAAAGAAAATGAGGAAGACAAACACTGTAGTAGATCCCAGCTAAATAATGTCATGAAGACGCTGAGCTCTGAACTGTGAGGGAAAGTTAGTGTTATTTTCCCTACCCAAAGATGAGGTTGTTAAGAGTGAGTGGTTGAAGTTTATTATTTTATGTTCCTGTCATTTTTCTGACAAGTGCTTCAGCAACCTACATGCTTACAACGGGAGATTCATTGGCTGTTTATTATAGGAAGGATCAGAAAAGACTATGGGACTTTGTCAGAGCTTGACAGGAACTTTACAGTAAACAGTTCATGGATCAGTTTCTTCCTCCATTTCACAAGTGTAAATACGAACGATTAAAATGGTTGCCTCCTTGTTTTCTCTAGCTTGCAAATTATGTATTTAATTGTGTTTTGTTACTTGTAATCGCTTGTACTGTATCTGGTCAACTCTTTATATTCTCATATCGCATCTAAATCCGTGTTGAAACATGACCCGTGCAGTTTTCTTTACGGATTTAAATGCGTTTGTGAGCTCACAATCCTCTGTTGTTTGTCGTTGCTATGGCCACAATCAGCTGTTCCTACACACGTGCGGTGGTCAAGTTTCAAAATAGTTCAGCTTTTGCCATTGTGGGGATTAATACAGATTTATAATGTGGATTTTTATAAGCACATTTAATGAGTGAGAAACTGTGAATTGTCCTATGATATCTCACATATATATGCGAGTAAAACTGAGCCATCACAAGTCTAGCCAAACCAGTACACACAGGGTTTCTGCGGGTTTCATCAAGTCAAATTTAAGACCTTTACGAATTAAATTTGAGACTCTAAAGATTTTTTCTAATGACTAGTGTAGGCTTGTCAAAAGAATGGAGATTGATACTGAAAGTTTAAAAACATCCATTTCCCGCTAACATTTTAACACTGTCAAGCATGTCCTTAAATACTGCTGATTGGCCATTGTCTTCACATGCTTTCATTCAACAGAAATGACTGTGATTGGCCGTGAAGGTCATCGGTTCACCACTCTTCACCAAGTGCAAACTCAGTTAGACAGACGCTGGAGCATTGCAAAGCCACGAAGATCAGCTGGTCTGTCTATCAGCTGACATAGGAGCGATCCTCTGATGGATGGACTTATTTACACAGCTTTATTCATTAATCTGTGTGAAAACAATGGCCAATCAGCTGCATTTAAGAATGTTAGCAAGAAAGAGACAATTTTTAAATTTCAGTACCAATAAGTACTGAACTCAATACGCTTGATAATTATAGTGGAAAAAATTTTTACTTGCTCCTTCAACAATTCTTTTTTTTGATTTAGTTGAATCTTGGCCATATATTTTAAATAACTCAACACAACCTAATTTTTTTCTAAGTTTTAAAAACTGCAGTCAGAGTCCTCAAATACAACTTTTAACAAATGTTACTAAAAAAGGTAATAAACCATTACAAGCTAATAAATAAAACTATTTTAGGAGTTTTATTTACATTGATTGCTGGTGATTGGATGGGTGTTGGTCCAATTGAGTAGCTTTACATGAACATAGGAAAAATAAGACCTGTTTAAAATGTTAACACCTACAATATTTCAGTGAATTTAATACTTAATTTTAATATTTAATACTAAAAACATTTATCACAAATATTATTAAATTTAATATTTAATACAAAATTTCAAGACATTTAAGATTTTTAAGACCACACAGACACACTTGAATCAATGTTCTGTACATCACTGAACTGTTAAAACACATCCAGACAACTCAAAGTAAAACCACGATAACCATGCAACACAAAGCAAGTCAAGGACTAGAAAAACTCCAAACAGATGTAAAAAAACAAAGCAAATGAAAACTGATCACAGAAGCATTTCTTCAGACGCCTCTGGGGCTTCCTTCATTTATTTTTTTAATATCTGGTTTGTGCAACTTTGCCTGTAAACACTCCAGCGGCTTTAAAATAACAAATCATTTTTGGAAATGTTAGGCGCTGATAAACATGGCGTGTTAAAAATAACAAGTTTAATGCTACGGAAAACAAAATAGATTATATGTGAATGGCTTCGGGAGCAGAATTTAGCGAGACTGGATTGGACTTGTTAAGTGCTTAGTGCTGAATTTAGTGAACAATTGCTCAAATTAATGACTGGAGGCAGTGGAGTTCACCTCGTCTGTACATATGTCACCTGATTTGGAACGCTCTCAGCTCTCTACCTCCATCATAAGCCAATTATGAGCACACTTCGAATGCTGCTAAAACTCATTTATAATTACCTACAAAAGTGTTACATTTGTCTAGTATTGGGATATCAAATATGAAAAATATTTAAATAAATAAAAAGCACAATAACATGAACAGTACTTGGATTTACTAAAATTACTGTAATTAGAAGAGCAATGTAAAGGGCTATTATTTTTTTCTGCATGTTATTAATGCTGTTTAACGATTAATCTTGACTAATTGTCTACAAAAGAAGTTTGTATTTATATAATATGTGCATTTATTGTGTATATTTATTATGTATATAAGTGCACACATATGTACATAGTTTTTTTTATTTACATACATATCAATATGTATATGTGATTTTATGTTGTTAATAGATATTATTTAAATATACAGTTGAAGTCAGAATTATTAGCTCCCCTGTTTATTTTTCCTCAATTTCTGTTTAACGGAGAAGATTTTTTTCAACACATTTCTAAACATAGTAGTTTTAGTGATGTTTTATAAACAAATTTCGGGAGGAGCATGCGCAGAAGTTTCAGTATCAAATACGTCATTGACAATTATTCTATTATCCAATCAGTTCTTGATCAAACCCCTATATATACCAAAGCCGTCTTACCTGCAGCATCTTACGACTTTAGCATCCCTCCACCACCCTGTCACCTCACCTCTTAAGCATTACAATCCCGGGGGGAGCGTTCTGGGGCCGGGCTAGATACTTCGCTCGAATCCCTATTCCTCTCTGTTTCCTGATAAGAGGAATAACTCGAGTTTGGGTGTCTTTCCCGAGCTCAGAGCCCTCTCCCCGGACAGCACGCCAAATACACTTTATTCTGAAACTATTGCAAGTGTGAACTCGTGAAACAACTCATTTCTAATAACAGATTTATTATATCTTTGCCATGATGACAGTAAATAATATTTTACTAGATATTTTTCAAGACACTTCTATACAGCTTAGTGACATTTAATGGCTTAACTAAGTTAATTAGGTTAACTAGGCAGGTTAGGGTAATTAGACAAGTTGTTGTATAACGATGGTTTGTTCTGTAGACTATCAAAAAATATATAGCTAAAAGGGGCTAATAATTTTGACTTTAAAATGTTTTTTTTAATTAAAAACTGCTTTTATTTAAGCCGAAATAAAACAAATAAGACTTTCTCCAGAAAAAAATATATATTATCAGACGTTAAACATCATTTAGGAAATATTTAAAAAAGAAAAAAAAAATCAAAGGGGGGCTACTAATTCTGACTTCAACTGTATCTACATAGAAGCATGCATTTATATATGTAAATGCAAACTTTTGTGTATTCAATTAGATTCAATTAATTGTTTATCAGTAATATATGTAAAAAAAAAAAAAAAAAACATTAAATCATGTGAATAAAGCAGTGTTTTTTAACCACGTTCCTGGAGGACCACCAACACTGCATGTTTTGCATGTCTCCTTTGTCCGTCACACCTATTACAGGTCTTTCAGTCTCTGCTAATGAGCTGATGATCTGAATCAGGTGCATTTGGTTAAGGAGACCTGGAAAATGTGCAGAGCTGGTGGTCCTCCAGGAACGTAGTTGAGATGTATATTATTTTTCTATTTAGTTACTGATGACTGCTTTGCAGCTTTCAGCATTGAATTGAATGATTTATTATAATCTTTCATTGGTTTTGTAGCAGAAATATTATTTATTAAATTGAAATGCATATAAAAACAATAGTGCAAAATAAATATTTCTTACTGCAATGCTTCATTTTTGTTTGATGCAAACCATAAATGTATTTTTCATAATGTAACAGTAGGACTTCTTATAGCAGATAACTCACATTCAAGCCTGTTAAAGGCAGCATGATAATGAGAAATGTAATTCATAGCTAGTATTATTGTCATCTTCGTCATCATTAATATTTTATAATTATTAGACATTCATTTTGGAATTATTGCACAAATATCAATAAGTCATCACAGCATTACTTAAATAGTTGTTTCTGGTTTTGGTTAGTCCTGATTGAAATACAATCTGCAGTGGTGCTCATTCATTTTTGGTGGGAGCTCCTACATTTTTTCTGGTGCTCCTAAATAGTTTAAGTTGGGAGTACCAGTGCTACCAAGTTAAAAAAAAGTTAATTTCGAGCCCTGCTGCATCTTAAAAAGTTTTGATTTACTTCAAATGTTGACTACTGTATACACACCTTTGGTGTTTCCAACCAGCAGTATTTTATGCAGTATTATGAAATACACCAAAATAGTAATATGAAAACACAGCTTACAAATCTTAACGAAGCATTTTTTAAATCCTCCCTTACTGAGCTCTAGCTTCCTCTTTCCAAAAAGTAAAATGATTGACTGGCAGAACAAGTAAAATGACTACACATTCATAGTCTAGTGCTGGCACGGAAACAAATATAACGCAGGAACTCACCCTCCTTCACTCTCTGCCTCTTCTGAGCTCTGTCCTTCACTTCTAGCTGGGACTCCTGATCTTTTTCTCCTTGTGGGAGTGCGATGAAGGGGACTTGCCCTACGAGCGCTGATATCCTCTGCGCTCCGGCCCCTCAGCTGATCTCTGACGTTGTCCTGCAGGTGTGGAAGTGCATCCTTCAGGGCTTTTACCTCTTCTTTAAGCTCGGACACACAGTGGATTAGAGCACCCAGTCGGTCTAGCACCTCGGCCTGGCCTGTCTGCAGACACAAAGGGCCGTCTGTGTAATCCCCAATGCTCCTCTGGTTTAGGACTCTGCCATCACTTGCTTTGACTTTCCTGAAGTAGACGATGGCCAGGCTGATCCCAGCAGCACCTGCCAGAGCTCCTAAAACCAGAGCCCTGCTGTCCGCTTGAGCCATCCTGGACTGAAGAGAAGAGAGTGTGAGAGAGAGAAATCACTTTGATTAAACTTCAGATTTGCAATGTATATATAACATATGGAAAAAATAAAAAGTCTTTAGTTTCAAGTTATGGTGATCATTTTTGGTGTCACAAATACACATACATATTACTTTTTTTATATAATATTATTTATATTTATATATATATATATATATATATATATATATATATATATATATATATATATATATATATATATATATATATATATATATATATACATACTATTTCTTCAGAATTACAAGCTATTTTGGGGATGCTGACAGAAACATTAATAACATCATTGTGAGAAAGTTGCAATCTTGAAAGTAATTAGCATTTTTGCGACAATTTCAGTTTTTGAAGAGTTTTATATTTTATTACATTTCTGCATTTTTAATTAAACATTTTCCCTAAGTTCTAAATAAAGTGTGAAATATGATCATATGAGTACATTTTTGAGTATATTCTTTAAAAATGTAAAAAGAAAGCATCCTTTACATGTGTATATAAACTGTTAATTGATTGAATTTACAAAAATGGTACTATATTGTGGCTCACAGCAAGAAGGTCGCTGGTTCGAGCCTCGGCTGGGTCAGTTGGTGTTTCTGTATGGAGTTTGCACGTTCTCCCCATGTTCGCGTGGGTTTCCTCTGGGTGCTCTGGTTTCCCAAGACATGCTATAGGTGAATTGGGAAGGCTAAATTGTCTGTAGTATATGTGTGTGAATGAGAGTGCATGGATGTTTCCCAGTGATGGGTTGCAGCTGAAAGGGCATCCATTGTGTAAAACATATGCTAGATGGGTTGGGGGTCATTCACTGTGGCGACCCCAGATTAATAAAGAGATTAAGCCAAAAAAAGAATAAATGAAAGAACGAACAACACAAATAAAAAAAAATATATATCCAAAACTGATTTGGTACCCTTTAGTAATAATCATGCTTAATTTATTTGAATACATTTCATTTTATATGAATCAAGTTTCCTATTTATTTAGCTTATTATTTAATTAAAATGGGGGAAATAAGTATTGAACACAACACTATTTTTCTCAGAAGTCATATTTCCAAAGGTGCTGTTGACTTGAATTTTTCACCAGATGTTCATAACAACCAAAGAAATCAATATATGCATAGAAAACAAATCTATTTAGTTTACAAATTAAGTTTTGTAATAAAATGAAATGACACAAGTAAAAAGAATTTAACACATGAAGACACAGAGGTGTAGAAATGCAGTAAAAGCCCAGACAGCAGCTGAAATCTCTCAGTAGTTCTTCAGCAACACTCTGCCCTTCGTCATTCTAAATGAATATTAGCTGCTTCAATCCAACATCTACATTAGCAGAATGATGAAGATGAAACAAGAGTGGACATTTCAGCAAGAGAACAATCCAAAACACAGCCAAGGAAATTCGCAAATACTTTCAGAGAAAGAAAATCAAGAATGGCCCAGCCAATTACCTGAATTGAACCCAATAGAAAATACAATATAAAGATCAGATTTGATAGTCGAGACTCACAGAACCATCAAGATTTTTACACTCTGTTGAAGTCTGCAAAAAAAAAACTCACACCTGAGCAATTCATGTGACTTGATTCTCCATATGAAAGCTGTCTTTAAGCTGCCACCACCAAAAAAGTATTTTATATAAAGTATTAAATACATTTCAGTAGTTCAGCACTTTCTCCTCGTGCCAATTCATTGTTATTAAACATAACATTTTTTATTCTTTGCATATATACATACATACACATATATATATATATATACACACAAACACACACACACGCGCACACACGCACACACACACATACATATACACATATATATATATATATATATATATATATATATATATATATATATACATATATATATATATATATATATATATACATACATTATATATATATATATATATATATATATATATATATACACACACACACACATATACACACACAACAAGCTGACAGCCTTATTTAAGCTGCCACTTAGTCACCAGAAATCGAATTAGTCTAATTTAAGCTAATTAATCCTCTTTGAAGTGTCTGATCTCAAGTATAATTCACCCTTTCACGAAAATGCTTCCATAAACTACAGCTCATACGGTGTGCAAAGCATTGTATATCAAACAAAACTCGTAGTTTTATACCAACAAGGAATACTTAAGAAAATTGCCCCAGGCAAGTTTGAACATGAGAATAAACATGATCGGTAATAATGAACGCTTATAATTACTGTGGATCAGAATTTCTACTCGCCGTGAAAAACGAGTTTCAAAGTTCAGAAAAAAGAAAAAAATCTGCATTTTAAGCAGCAAGAATCGTCAGCGGTATAAGATGTATTAGAGGTATTAGCCAAGGTCTTAATATTCACTATAACGCTCTGCCTATATAGACGTAACGGAGAAAATAACCTTCAAACAACAAATAGCGGCCCCCATCAGCAAAAACACGAAACATACATTACAAAACATCATTGTTATAATGAAAACCAGCAGACTTTACCTGTTTAAAACGTCCTCCACAGTGCAGCGGGGCGTCAGCAAAAATAGTCCGTGTCGCTCCAATGCCCAAAACTAAAGGTTCCGACTAAATAATGAAAAACACTACGTAAAGACTTTGTTTTAAAATAATTTGGAATAATAATGAAAGATGTTTGATATATAAACGAAAGTTAAAAGAGTGGTATTTTAAATGTACGCTCCCATAAAGTATTTGTTATATTTAGTTTTACATGGGAGCCTTAAATGTCAGCATATTTCCTGTTTTACATTTTTTCATTTATATAGCTTCTGAGAATCCAAAAAAGAGCCACATGTTGATAAATAATGTTGCGATAGCTGTTTTAACATTAAGTTATGATTAAATTGCCTCTTGTTACAGTTATGAAATAGTTTGATAACAAGCAGGACATGTGCATGGGCCAATGACATGAGCACATTGAAATGGTCTATACTGTAATTCCAAGCGTTGTTTTTCTACAAAATCACATTTCAAAGAGGAACCATCATTGTGAAACATTGCTACACTGTTATGAACATGTTACACATAATATGTTAACTGGAGAAAATTGCAGATCAAAGGGCAACAATAATGACCTCCTAATAACAGGCAAAGCACAGACTCAAAGTTCATCAAAATCATTCATTAACAGAGTCAAATTTTGCTCTGCATTAGCACTGTTCACATACACACCACTTTACAACAACATAGGCAAATGAACACCAAAACACATGTAGAAACATGTCAAACTATAATCATTTTACTTGTCATGAATTTAAATATTTAGGAAAAAATATTTGCATAAACAAATCTTGAGCATAGATATTTAGGTATATTCATAAAAGCACGATTTTAAAAATATTGTTGAACCATTAAAGCTTTGTTTAAAGTTTGTAAAACTTACTGTACTGAAGCAGAACGGTGGCCTTCACTGCTGTGGAGCTCAGCGTTTTGCTGTGTTTCTCTCTAGTCTATAAACACAAGTATCTGATCAACCTTGAACTGTGATTTCTGTGCTGTTTCTGCTACTCTGATTGGCTTTTAACATCTTTGCACACTCATTTACTCTACTGTAAAATTTAAATACGTATACTGAATATTCATATATATGTCTTGTTTTATGTTAGAAATATAGTTAAAATAAGATTATTTAAACTGCTTTCTGAAAAAAGAGTGATTTTAAAAAATTGCCAGTGAAGTAATAATAATTACAATAAAATTGATGTCCTTGGTTAATTTCCTTGCTGTTTTACAGTTTTTCTCAGTCGCTTTGGTACATCCATGCAAATTATTATGTGCAATTCTCTGATGTTTCCTATATTATCAATTGCTGATGTCATGTTAATCAAATGTATTATTTTGGTATCTGTTGGATAGTCTCACCCCCCACAACATTTACCGTTTTTCTTTGCTTTGGTGTATTTCTTGCAACACTACTTACATTTGCATAACAGTTAATTAATGTCTTTCTCAAAACAATTAGTCATTTGTGCACATCATAGTAGCAGTTTCTCATTCCTTCCAACAAATTGCAAATACTTTCGGACATCCATCAACTGCTTTCATACAACTCTCTACTGTTCAATAACATTATCATTCACTTCTGTCATGTCAGTCAAACGGTGCCTTTGTTAAAAGTGCACTGAATATACTACATAAATAAGACATGTATTTTTAAAGTAATGATGTTTTGCAGGTGTTTTGTTTATATTTTTAAATATGCATTGCAAACATCTGAAGGAAATGTCTGTAAATGTAATGGAAAATGGAATGGTAAGTTTCAGCCAAGACATAAGCTGTTTTTCAATAAATAAAAATAACAATAATAAATATTACAGTTGTATTGTAAATGGTGAACGATTTCAAATAAAATGTCTTTTTTATCTTTACCATTTTTACACTCAAGAGAGTTGAATAAAATAGCAATATTTTGTATTTTACAAATTACACAGAATGCCAACATAAAATTTATTTTACACCGGGTGGTGTTAAGTATAGTTACATTTTCAACTCTGCCCAGAGTTTAAATTAACCATATTGTAGGTGTCAATGTGCCAACACATTTGAAAGTGTTGATCTAATCATGTTGGGAGTGGACCCCTCATGAGACGCTTTCAAAGTGGTGAAATTAACTCTCTTAGAGTTGCTTTGGCTCCCCACATTTTGCTGTAATACTGAAGGAAGATGACACTGTGGAAGACCGAAACAAAAATGGTGGAATCAAGTAAATGTACACATGGAGAGGATTGGGGCCACCGATCGGACCAGAGATTTGTTGATGCAGCTAAATATTAACTTCGATTTAAAGGGCACCTATGGTGAAAAATCTACTTTACAAGCTGTTTGGATAGAAATGTGTGTGATATAGTGTATAAACTGTCATATTGGGGTGAAATAAACACACCCAGTCCTTTTTTTTTTTTTTTTTTTCAAATTTAACAATATAAAAACGGTTGACCAATTGGAGCGGTTTTCAGATCGACCGCAACTTTACGTAGGAGTGCGGCCCCCCCCGCCCACCGAATTGATTGACAGCTGCGCGCATTAACATGTCCGGTAGTCACGTGTATAATCATATCAACAAGACGAGACGTGCACAAAGCAACCGGGAATAAAAGGTGTGTTCAGTTCGCTAGGTTCAGCAATCATCATCAAATGTGATCAAGAGTGAGTTTTACAAGTTTAACATGTTTTAAAACAGAACATGTGTGTTATGAATTACAGGGATTCACTTCAGATGCACTTAATCAGCACAGCCGCGTGTCAGAACAATTATAAAAGAAGACGCTTCAGTCCCGGTTTGTGGACGTTAAATCAGGTTTATTTCGTGCATTAATATAACAGATATCCATACAGCAGTGGATATTACCAGTATCATGTCACATATGCGTGCAAAACGAGTGCAAAGCTTAACGCGCTGTCTCTCTCTGTGTGTGTGTTTGTGTGTGTGTGTGTGTCTGCGCTATGTGTGTGTGTGTGTGTGTGTCTACGCTATGTGCGTGAACTTTGTGAAGACATTGTGTGTGACTCATTGCTGCAACTCCACAAAAAAAGGCATCAAATATTGATTGTTAAAGTTCTTACTGTAGTATTTCTCACACACGTTACGTGAGATCTGCTTCCTGAGGCAGCCGAGGGCGGCGATTGCTGACAGGCACGTGCGAACGGTGGGCGGGGAGGACTAGCCTTAAAGGGCCAGTACAAAAAAACAGCAAAACCTTTTTTCCAGCTATAATATAGACACTTCAAGCAGCTAAAATAAATAATCTGATGGGTGTTTTGAGCTGAAACTTTACAGACACATTCTGGGGACACAAAAGGCTTATATTAAATATGAAAAAAGGGGTAACCTATGTGCCCTTTAAATGGCCCTGGAGGTAAGAGTAAGACTAATTATATTTAGGCCCAATCCCAATTCTACCAATTCTCTTTAGCTTGAAGGCGTAAGGGCTGAGGGGAAGGGCTAGATAGCCCTCGAAACAGAGATTTTTCAGGACCACACTCGAAACCAAGGGGTGAGAAAATTTCCCGGAATAGACTAGCTACAACGGCATCATGGCTGCAACCTGAAGTCAGGAAATGCACAAATTACTTTTTTTTTTTTTTGCCTTTATTACAATTTTTTTACAACAAACAAGCATATGTTTTAATACATTCATAACTGCATTCGTGTTTTACGATTATATTTTTAAAAAATGCTCAAATAAAAACCCGCTAAATTTTGCTATCTAAAATCCATAATAATAACTCCTGTATAGCAGTCCCACAACATTCTGACATTCGATGATGCTCGAATACCCTGTCAGAAAAGACTAATGGCTGGGAATTACCTTTTTACAGTGTCTGCTAATGTATTTTGTGCGTTTACATGGATGAATATGGCCACTGTGTAAATGCACAGTACAGTCACAATCTTACTGGCACATTATATCATTATGATATCGTTGCCTTCAGTGATTTCCTAAAGATAAACACCAAAAAATAACACAACTGGAACAATTACAGCAATAATTACTACACAGCCCAATATTCGGAGATTAAACTCAGACAAACTTTAGCATACAACTGAACAATGCATAACCAAAAATGATACACAATTTAACGCCTTGCAAAATAGCATTTAAAACATTGTAATACTTTTTAAGGGCCTTAAATTTCTCTAAATTGATTTATCAACTTTAATTACATTTTAAGACCTTGCGGACATCCTGAAAGGCATTTTAAGTTTGTAATTGCAGTATTATAAAGTACTATAAAGTTTTTAACAGGGGAAAAACATGATCTAGTGTTATAAGGTAGTCTATGGTCATTTAACGTTATTCAGTGTGTGCGTTAATCATGACTTCGGGAGGTGTGGCTTTGCACTGCGTTCAAAGTGCGTTCTCAATGCTATAATACAATGCTATATAAGTTAACGTTAGCTTACTATACCGATAATAACCAACATGTCAGCTCCATGTATGGGTTACATAACGTTACCTTGTTGCGCAGAGTACTAAGTCCACACGTTTTCCTTAATATACAGTAAATAGTGCTGGGGAGGTTACTCTGGAAATGTAATAGATTACAGATTGCAAATTACCCTATTTAAAATGTAATACCTAGTGTACCTTTTCGATTACTTTATAAAAGTAAAGAAACTGATTACATCTGATTACTTTGATTACTTTTAAATGTCTAATGGATATTTTCAACTAAATCATTTTCAAGCATTTATATACCAAGCAGGTGTGACCTTACAGAAGCTTTGTTTACTGTTAGAATTTCAAAATCTTTCATCACTTCAATTAAGATTCTATTAATTTTATTTTAAAGGACAGCCACCACAACCAAAACCAGAGGTTATAACAAAAAAAAATGTTCAGTTCAGTTATTTGTAACAAAAAATCCAATAAAACCAGGTGTTACGCATTTAAAATACTATAGAAATTTAAAGTAAAGGAAAATATTTAAGAATGAGCATTGTTTTCTACATATATTTACAACTCTATATTAATAAATTACACTACATAATGTAGTATCATTAGTAACGATCATGAACTAATAGTAATAACCATACTATACTTTAGCCTTTACTACAGTAAACTATATACTATACTTTAGCCTTTACTACAGTAAACTATATATAGACCTCCTCTCCCTCAGTCATCTTTCCATCAAGGACATTTCTAGTGTTAGCCTAATTGGTTGGCCACATCATTGATCAGAGCGAGAGGTGGCAGCAAAGAGCATAGAATCACCAAGAGGCGACACTCTGTTGCTATTTAGGAAATAGCCACTAGATGCCGCTAGTGTCACTCGGTGGCCATTTTGGAATGAAAATTCCAATAGAACAACAGCACCGATAACTAGGGCCAGACAGAATCAGAGGACATTTTTTGCTATTTTTGCATTTCTGCAGAGAATTCTGTAAAAAATCTGCTGATTTATGCGGAATGATTTTAGGGGTATCATAACTAAAAACTTAATATATAAAATAAAAAAAAATTATATATTTTTTAAAACTTTTATTTAATGTTTACAATGCAAATCCATCTAAATCGACTTATCTGGTAAACAAAGTCTCTCACATCCCCTTTGAAAAGTAACATTTTAAAACATTTTAAAACAATATCCCAATGAAAACAGACAATTTCCAAAATGTTGACAAGACTAAGTTTAATACATCTGATATCTAAAATACTTGTTTCACATAAAAGTAAGATTAACAAAATAACTTAATTACTATATATATATATATATATATATATATATATATATATATATATATATATATATATATATATATATATATATATATATATATATATATATATATTGTTTTGTTTTACTCAAATTAGGGTGAAGCAAAAATGAGTATACACAACAAAAACTACAACATTGCCTGGTAGTGTGTATGACGGCATTAAAAACCATTAAAAAAAATAATAATATAAAAAAATAATAATAAAAAAAAAAAATATATATATATATATATATATATATATATATATATATATATATATATATATATATATATATATAAATTTGGAGAAAGTAGCTTTTTAAATAAAAACATTATAAGTTTTTTAACAGACAACACTGGAAAAAATACTTTGTACTATTATAATATAATACTCCAACAAAAAGTACTGTTCTTCTGTTATCAACATCCCATTTTGAAAGTCATGTTAATTTACCATGTCAGTATTAATATGTATTATTCCAGTGCGTAAACTATTAAATTAAAGTAATTTAAAGTAATTTCACCTAAAAGTGACAGTTTCAAGAAAACAAGAATGGTTAATGTATTAAATATTAAGTCTGTAAAACAGAGTATAAACTTTTTTTACTCCGTTTTAACTGACATTTACAGTACTTTGTTAAATAACAGAATAAATAAATAGCAAAAAATAAATAAATAAATAACTGCTGCTTAGCCAGCTATGCAAAAACTGCAGCCATGAAACATGCCTAGAATTTCACATGCCAAGAACAGTTTATAATCGTTCTGCGCTGTAACAGATTCACATGGAGAATAACTGGATCCACACCTGACTGTTCTTAGAACCGTTCAGCATGATAAGTATAAAAACATTCAACCCTTCAAGGTGCTCTCCTTGAAAATATTTTTTTGGCCCACATCTTGTATTGAATAATATACTAACAAAACTCTGATAAATAGTAAAAAGCAATTAAAATAATAATGATAACCTATGGATAAAAGCTAAACCAGGTGGTTTTCATGCCTGTTATTTATTCATTCATTGACTGATTAAATTGTAATTTTTTAATCCATTTTGTATTTATTATTGCCATTTAAATTATACATTTTTATTGTCATTAAAATTATTTAAACTTTTTTCATAATGAAACTGAATACATTTATGCAAAACCTCATGGTATAAAAAGCTGATGTCATATGCACAGATTATTAAAGAGGTTAATTAGATGTTAATGCTAAGCTAAACTGCAAGCTGTTCCCAAGTCTTGGACCTCTTACTGCATAAAATATGACCCTTTATCGGTACTGTTTTGAAAGTAAAGAGAACTCTGCATTTATGAAACAACCAATTATTTATTTATTTTATAAGATAAAGATAAATTAAGTAATCTTAAGCTCCTCAGTGGCAAGAAACATTATAGATTTTCTTATCACATCTACGCAAATCTTTTGTGACCTCAGGTGACCCTTGATCTCAAAAAGTATTGTTGTTGTAGCTACACTAAAAATAATACAGTATGACTAATTTGGTAATGAGGAGTTTTTTTTACTCTGGTACGATTAAATAAATTCAACCCTAATATCCCTGATCTTTGTTTTAAATGCAATCAGATAAAAGATTTTTCCATTGTGTGTAGGAATGTGAAGAGGTACAAAAATTTAGGGTGGAAATGACTCAATATTAGGGCTACACAATATTGGAAAAATTGCACATGGCCATATTTTTTTTTTCTGTGACATATATAGCGATATACAACTTCACCAAATGATTGAATAGTACATTTGTATTTGTATAGTATTTGTAAAGAGTTTACGGTCACACTTCATTTTAAGGTTCAATTCTCATTATTAGCAAACCATTACCTATGACTTTTGCTTATAAATAAACTTGCTCCTTAATTTATATTAAGGTAGTTTATGTATTGGGTTAGGGTTGTAGAATAAGATCATGCAGATTATGTACTTTATGAGTTCTCATAAGCAGCCAATATCTCAATAACATGCTTGCTAATAAGCTAGAAAAGTAAAGTTCATAGACCTGGTGTCTCAAACTCAAATTGGCAGGGGGCCATTTCAGTGACTGACAAGGGCCGCTTTAACATTCAAGAACAAAAAAAAGAGAGGTAATTGGTGCATCTTAGGAGAACAGACATGATGTTTATAATCCAAGCATTTCCTGTCACAAATCAACAAATCAGCATGTTTTTGCTTCACACAAATGCTGAAATATATATGTGGCTGTTTGAATTTGCATTTTGACATTTAAATAGTCGTAATTTTCATTTCATTTCATTTTCTTTTCGGCTTAGTCCCTTTATTAATCCGGGGTCGCCACAGCGGAATGAACCGTAACTCATCCAGCATTTGTTTTACGCAGCGGATGCCCTTCCAGCCGCAACCCATCACTGGGAAACACATACACACATTCACTACGGACAATTTAGCCTTCCTAATTCACCTGTACTGCATGTCTTTGGACTTTGGACTAGAACCAGCGACCTTCTTGCTGTAAAGGCGACAGCACTACCTACTGCGCCACTGCTTCGCCCGCCATAATTTTGATAATAATAATTATTATTATTCTGCCCCAACCAATTGTAGCTTTACCAAAAGTTTAACAGATAGTGTAAGAACAGCAGAAACAGGTTGGGTAACTTTACTGACTTTACTGGCAATTGTTCTTCTCGGTATCTTTCTTTTTTGTAAAACTACAAGAGGGGAAGAGTAAGTATCTATTCACATTTACATGTTCAATTCAACCAGCAGTTAAATGTACATAGTTTTCATAGAAATCTCAATACCCATATAAGGAAAATCTAATAAATGAGTCCATCTGAATCGAATATTAGCAGAATTAGCATATTTGTTACACCACCAGCATAACGTGTAAGCCATGAAGTGTTCCCTCGCAAAACTGCTGTTCCACTTCCTGTTCACTTCATACATGTCCACCCTCCCATTTTTGCTGTGATTCTCCCGTATTTTACCATTCTATTCTGCTATCATACTATCATATCAAGTATGTTTCCATAATTCTCCTATATTTTTAATCTTGAAAGCACGTTGAAATGAATATAAAAATGTCTGCATTCACTTTCCTTCCATTAAAGCTGTGCGTCAATCATCACCTTTCATATGCAACCTCTAAATCAGCGAATGCATGTATAAGCACTGACTGACAGACGAATGCTTTCATTATAGATCTGTGCATTCTCAAAATTACACCTCTGTTACCAAACAAGTAAAGAGCAGCAAATGAATTTAGTTTGATAACAGAGGTGTCACTTAATGCACAGATCTATAGAGCATTCCATTACTTTAGTAACTGTGTGTGCTCATTTAAGAGAAATAGTTGTGTTTAAAATAAAACACGCAGGACGGACAAGTTTACTTATTATTAAGTGTATTAAGTGTATTTTTCTGTTTAAACACACCCAAATCCCAAAGTGTCCTGCACTTTAGCTCCTCTTAAAATGGCGTGTACAGAAGCTGATCTGGGATCAGTTTATCATATGTAGCGTGTCCGTCAGTCAGCGTTTATATATGCATTCGCTTATTTAGTGGTTGCATATGAAGGGAGATGATTGACATTTTCTTTCTTTAATGGAAAGAAAGTGAATGCAGATATTTATTTATTGTTTTCAACGTGCTTTCAAGATTAAAAATATGGGAGAAATATGGGAAAATACTTAATATGATAGGATTATAGCGGGATAGAATGATAAAATACAGGAGAATCCCGGCAAAAAAAGGGATGGTTGAAGTGTATGAACTGAACAGGATGTGTTTTTGGAACAACAGTTTTACTAGGGAACGCAAAACATCTTTGTGAGAAAATGCAAACTTTAAAAATCATATTTTCCTATCACTCAGTTTTTTTTCTCCCATCTAGGGTTGGGTCGATAGACAGTGCCATCATCCTTCGCCTATGGCCGATAGACATCACGATGCTGAGCCGGCATCTCAATCCTCCACCCCGCCCCCGTGGCAGCAGCAACCCGCTCACGAAAAATACACACTTACGCCTATTTACACTAATACGTCTTAGATTAAAAATGCCATTTTAAAATGAAATGATCTACGTCCATACTGGTGTTTCACCTAGCATTTCTGAAAAGCCCTCCTTCCACACTATTCCGCTGAAAACACACATCATGTGACCACAGGGCCGTGCACAGACATTTTTAGGGGCAGTGGCCCAAACCAAAAAAAGGGGCACTAAGTGGGTAGGTTCTTGCTAATACAAATTTTCCAGTTGTTAAAAAAATACAATTAAAAGAGAAAACAATACACTCTGTAATAATTACAGAACTATATACTATTTTACATTTTTTTATATTTACCTGTACCTTTTACCTGTACAACAAAACCTTTTTTGTCCTGAAAGATCTTGATAACCTCATCTTTTGTGATTCACAATTATACATTGCTGATAATAACAGAAACTATTTACTGATGGATGGACAATCTGTTGATTCTTTCATCTTAGAATGATTAAGAAACCATTTACAATATTTACATTATTTTTAAAATGTCTATCTATCTTTGTATTACACTCTAGCTTATCCCTTCCAGAAGTCTTACCTGTGCCTGTCTGATTTAGCTCATTCTCAGTGGTCTCTCATTCACTCTCTGAGCCTGCTTCTCACTCATCTTCAATGAAAAAATAAGTATTACACATTTAATTTAATATTTATTAATTCATTTTCTTTTCGGCTTAGTCCCTTTACCAATCTGGGGTCGCCACAGCGGAACGAACCGCCAACCTATCCAGCATATGTTCTACGCAGCAGATGCCCTTCCAGCCCTTCCTCATTCACACTCATACACTACGGACAATTTAGCTTACCCAATTCACCTGTATCACATGTCTTTCGACTGTGGGGGAAACCGGAGCAACCGGAGAAAACCCACACGAACGCAGGGAGAACATGCAAACTTCAGCGACCATCTTGCTGTGAGGCGACAGCACTACCTACTGCGCCATTGTGTCTTAATTTAATATTATACATCATAAATTTATATTAACTTTTAGAATATTAATATTACAAGTTTTAACTATTTATAGGCCTACTATTGACATGGTTTTGATAAAATGATGTGCCGTAGCCTAGACTAGTATCACCTAGGCCTAAGTGATTATAATGGAAAATAGAGGCGTACTCAGTGGCATAGCGGACGGGCCCGCGTCACCCACCTGCTCTTCAGTTTCAGATCTGCCATCTACGATGATGATGCTATTGTCCATTGCGATGTTTCACATTAGAAATCGTACAATGCCAAATTGGTAGACACCGCGCAACCCTACTCCCATCGATTTTTTTTCTCCCACCCAGGGCTTAATTTGTGCCAGAACAAGCCAGATCCGGAACCTCTGAAATCTGATCCGGCACCTCATTTTACAGATCCCCCTCTTCACACGCACTCCCACCCCGCCCTGCTCTTCACTTTCTTCCGCGACTCCCCAACCCACTTCACTTTGCGTCCGTGACACTTCTCAGTCATCTTTGCTACGTGCAGTTTTACGGACGTGCCTCTTTTCACAAAAAGCACTGCATTGTTCCAATTCAAACTGTATTCGCTCTGCCTATAAATAAACACACATACCAGGCCGAAGCAGAAGGTGCTGCTCGCTTTACGTGAGATTAAATGATGTACATGCCGGATCCGTTACCCCGATCTGTCACACAATTTACAATTTACATATAAGCACTGCTCCCAACCAGTTTTTTTTTTTTTCACCCATTTTTTCCCAATCATCACGTCCCATCTGGGTCTCCGTTCAGCTACTACACTTTTACAAGGTTTAAGTTAATATTTTTAGTCAGTTTGACTAAGTTAACTTGATTCAACAACAAAAATGTAACAACTCCTTTTCACAGCAGATTGCCAATGCAAATCACTTGAGTATACGACAAACAATCCAACACCAGACCATATTTTCTAATGTAATACATGCTATTTGTGGGAAAACATGCAGTCACCCATGAGCGCACCTTGAAGCACCTCACACTATATTGATGGCAAAGCCCACATGAAGGCGTGAGTCTGCATGCATGGCTACCATTGCTACGTGCAGTTTCACGGACGTGCCTCTTTTCACAAAAAACACTGCATTGTTCCAATCCAACCTGTATTCGCTCGGCCTATAAATAAACACACATACCAGGCCGAAGCAGAAGGTGCTGCTCGCTTTACGTGAGATTAAATGATATCTGTCCTCCACCCAAAAGCTCATTCTGATCAAGTCAAAGCTGCCAGATTAATCGCCATCCTCGATGTCACGCCATGTTATTCAAAGACACACACATGCTGAAATTGTATTGGTTCTATGTAAAGATCAGCGGTTATCTGAGCATCAGACGCCTGCGGTATGAATGGAAGACTGATGGATAGATAAAGACTCACTTACATAAAGTCATCCAGGTTATTTTATATAACTGGAAGCTCTCATGGTGGCTTTGAAAGATGGTAGATAAAATCGCAGCGTAAAGGTAAGCTTATGCAACTCCACATGTATATTTAGGTATATTTTCTGTTGCTATTCAGAGATTGTAGTATTGTGTCATAGTTGATTGCTTGTTGAGTAGAGAGTGTATAGCATACACATTTTGAAGTTATTTGTTCTGAATGTTGTTTTAGCTCATAAAGGTTATTTAGGTTATGCAGCCTTTTCTATGCAATTATTTATATATATATATATATATATATATATATATATATATATATATATATATATATATATATATATATATATATATATATATATATATATATATATATATATAGTTTACTGTAGTAAAAGCTAAAGGCAAGGCTAAAATATACTATGGTTATTACTATTAGTTCATGATAGTTACTAATCATACTACAGTATGTAGAGTTATTTATTAATGTAGAGTTGTAAATATATGTACAATACAATGCTCATTCCTAAATATTTCCCTTTACTTTAAGTGTTTTAAATGTGTAACACCTGGTTTTATTGGGTTTTTAGTTTTTGCTATTATATACTATAATTTGTTTCTAAGTAAAATTTTGATTTTGTAACAACAGTAAACAATGTTTTTGTTGTGAGGTCTGGTTTTGTGGTGGCTGTACTTTAAAATAAAATTAATATAATCTTAATTGAAGTGATGAAAGATTTTGAAATTATACATTTACATTTACATTTAGTCATTTAGCAGACGCTTTTATCCAAAGCGACTTACAAATGAGGACAAGGAAGCAATTTACAAAACAATAAGAGCAGCAGTGAACAATTGCTATAGACACGTTTCAGGTGTGTAAAGTCTAAGAAGCTAAATTAGTACATTTTTTTTTTCTAACAGTAAACAGAGCTTCTGTAAGGTCACACCTGTGTGGTATAAACACTTGAAAATGATTTAGTTGAAACATCCACTAGAAATTTAAAAGTAATCAAAAAGTAATCAGATGTAATCAGTTAATTTACTTTTATAAAGTAATCGAAAAGGTACATTATTACATTGTAAATAGGGTAATATGTAATCTGTAATCTATTATATTTTCAAAGTAACCTCCCCAACACTGGCAATCAGAGATGCTCTTCTGCATACCTTGGTTGTAACGAGTGGTTATTTGAGTTACTATTGCCTTTCTATCAGCTCAAACCTCTGGCCATTCTCCTCTGACCTATGAACTCTGACATATATCTGATTTATCTGTTCATCCATGTAAGTACAGCAGAATGCTAATCACAACCATCAGCTTTTCTAACCCGATTAAAACCAACACTGAACTTCCTGAGGATATTTTTTTTCCTAACAAAAACTACAAATGCTTCAAAGATGCATCAATAATTATTTGTTTTGCATGTTTTAAAATGCATACAATTACCTGTCTGACATTCAATTACATAAACTGATGATTTCTGATTATTTTCAGAAAAGAACGTGCAATTGTCCTCTCCGTGACCCTGTCCCCAAACCAAGTGCCATCATGATGTCATAACTCACTATATACAGTAAAAAGGATTGGTGTTGGCAGAAAGCCTATACGGGACTGAGAGAGATGAATTGATTGCTTCCTTTTCTCCTTTCCATGCAAAGATGGAGCTCAGTCTGTACGTGCAATATATTATTGGCTTCACATACCGCCAGCAGGTGATACACATCAACGCAGCGTCTGTAAGCCTGTGAAACGGTGATGATCAAATCATTCTCAGTTATGATTACTGTACATATCGACTGTGTCAGATGCTTAACATTCCTCATAGGGGAAATACAAATGTAAACGTTCGACGACAAAATGAAAGTACAGATCTACGTATGAAGTGAATGCGGATAGAATGGCTTGGGTTGTTGAGTTTTACATTTAATATCTGATGAGAAATGTTCAGTTGTTTTGAATTCAGGCTCAAGCATTTAGGCAAATCTGAACATTGTTTGAGACATTCGTTGTTATTGCAGTCTAAAAACCCTCACTAACTCTCTTCATGACATTTATTTAAATGAGAATTACCATCCACTCTGCAGATCTCTCGCTTGCCCCCATACTGAATGTAACCCCAATCCATAATTTTTCCTTCACCAAACTTGACTGATCACTGTGAGAATCTTGGGTCCATGCGGGTTCCAATAGATCCTCTGCAGTAATTGTGGTGATTGGGATGCAGTTCAACAGATGATTCATCTGAAAAATCTACCTTTTGCCACCTTTCCAAATGATCAACTAGAAGTCAAGTTTTTATTTGTTGCTCTTACAACTGGGATCAACGACAAGACTTTTGTCAGGTAGTGTACTTTCTACTGAAGCGGAGTTTGCATATACTGTACAACCAACAGTTCTTATCAAAAACAAACAAAAACAAAAAAACAAACAAGACTGCAAGACACTTTTGGTTTTAGCAAACAGAACCGAGAACCTGTAATTTATTAAAAAATAAAATGAAGAAATCATCAGCTGAATAAAGTAAAAATATTCAGCACTGTGAAAAAAAAATCACTGTTACTACTGTTGCTGATTTTGTAAATTTGTAAATCTAATATTATAATTTGTACAGCCCATTGTTATTTTTAATCTCATCTTTAATAAATGATTCAGTTATTTACTCATAAACTTCATGTTTCATTACTAGATGGATCAGGGGCGTAGCGGACATTTTAAAAATGGGGGGGGGGGGGGGGACGGCTGTATGAGATCATTTGTTTATATAATTATTAATCACCTGTTTCTAAATGGTCTGTCTCTAAAAGCGAGGGGAACGTATACCTCCCCCCAACCTCCCCCACCCGGTTGCTACAGATCATTTTTGAAGAATTATTCAGAGCCATATTTTTGATGGCTGGTTGTTGTATTGGTTGCTTAATGTAATTGTTGCCTACAACTTTCATTTTGAACATCAAGTTAAACCCGTAATAAAAATGTATTAATCCACGGGCCACGTGTGTTCTGAACCGTGAGTTGATTCGTATGAATCACAGATCAACCATGATCCGTTACACCTCTAGTAACAGTTGGTACCAGGCCCGTGCACTGAACCTTACAGGGGCCGGTGCTCAACGTGATCGCAAAATGAAGAGCGGGAGGGCGGTGGAGGTAGGGGGGTGGGCAATTGCAAAGTGAAGGCGGGGGGGGGGGGGGGGGTTGGGTGAGGGGATGGGGGGGGGGGGGTAGGTTGTGAAGGATGGATAGACGGTTGCGATCACAAAGTAAAGAGCGGGGGGGTGGGGGGTTGGGATTGGGGGATATGGGGGGGGTGTCTTGTAGGGTCGAGAGATAGACGGACGGTTTTGATCACATAGTGAAGAGCGGGGATGGGGGAGGTGGCTGGGGCGATTGAGCAAGAGGGGCACCTCAGCCAATGAGGGTAAAGGGGCAGTGGCTCTAGTTAGTGCACGGCCCTGGTAGGTACTATTTTTAAATCTACCCCTGAACGTAACCTTAACCTATGTAGTTATGTTATATAACAGTACTTTCTTAGATAAGTCAACAGTTAGTACACATCATATAAACTAAAGTATAGCTTAAGTGTATATTTTTGGCTCAGTGCAGCCTTTAAACTGCCTTTAAACATACAGTTTGTTTTGTTTTTGTGTAATTTAAAGAAGCAAATAGAAAATGTATAATCAAACTAACACTTAAAAATGTTTTTCGGATGATTTCTTCACTCTAGTCTGAAAAAAAGGTTTTTGTCTTAAACATTTAAATGCTAAACTCTATTTAACAAAATTAAACTCTAATGACGGATGGCTGCTTCTCACTCAGGGATGTTTATGCTAATGAGGGAGAGATTGTCACTAATGGGCGGGGATTTTCCCCTCTGAAGACACATACAAAGGGAAAATGTCAATCAAAGTGTTTCTGCAGACTGTTTTTATCAAGGGTGATTATAAATAAATAGAATGATTTTTTTTTTACCATTAAATGCTGGTTATATTCACACACTTTTGTCACACAACTGTGTTTAAACCACTTATAAAAGTGATTTTTGCATAACAGGTCACCTTTAGAAGTGAATGTTGGCGGCAGTGTGCACATATAGACATACACCAGCAGAGGGAGCCTGCATTACTGTCATTGACTGTCTTCTGCTCTGCTGTCTGCAGGAGATCCTACTGCTGTTTTACTGGCCTGTTTTCTTGTGGTTTAGCATTAAACGCTTCAGCTGCCTACAAACAAGACAGGATTCACCCCATATGAATGCATGTTTGTGTGTGAACGATTATGACAAACTTATTCCGGCGGGAGTCTGGTTACTTTCAGACATTTGCAGAGGGTGTTTGTTCAAATTTTTTTCACGTTTGTAGGAGAGACAGAGTGTATTAATAGTCTGTTATGACAAGCCCTTTGTTAGTTTGAAAGTAATTTGGGTTTAGAAAGTCTAAACAACTCTTCTACTGTAATGAAGAGCCAAGTTTTTTTGGTTGTTTCACCTAAAATGGCTTATGGTCTTGTTCTGTTGAAAGCAAAAGAGCAAGTTGTAGTAAAGATGTGGCTGTTTTGACTGAAACCCAGACAGTTGTTGTCTACATTTGAAGTTAAATTGGTGGACTATTCTTTTAAATGTACAAATTGGTAGTAAATAATAGGGAATAAAGTTGCTCAAGTTGGAAAAACACTACATCTTTGTTACATTTTATGTAATCAATTGCATTCTCTAATTTCTATAATTGTACTGTCATTTAAGCCTATACTGTATATGTTGAAAATGTCAAATTAATTTTATTAAGAAAATACAAAGGTAGTGTTTTGTATTTGTGTGTATGCATTTGTTGGGGGATAAAGGGCTTTTCTTTTTGAATTCAAAAATTTTATGTTGATGTTCATCACTTTATTTGATAAAAAATAATAAAGTGTGTGTAGTTTTTAATGCTGTTATTGAGTTAAGGCTTTTGTGTAAAAAATATTTACAATTGTAAAAACATAAATACCATTATTTAATATTTTTAATATATTTAATATTAAGTAATAAGTAAGTAATAAATAAGTAATAATATTTAATATTTATAATACTTTTTATATAACTAATTTAGGCTATTACTGGCTAATTATGCGTATATATAGGATGAGCTTATTTTAAAACATTTAAAAATCCTACCGACCCCAAACTTTTGATTGGTAGTGCATATATATGCAGTTGAAGTCAGAATTATTAGCCCCCCCTTTGAATTTTTTTCTCTTTTTTTTTTTTAAATTTCCCAAATGATGTTTAACAGAACAAAGAACTTTTCACAGTATGTCTGACAATATTTTTTCTTCTGGAGAAAGTCTTATTTGTTTTATTTTGGCTAAAATAAAAGCAGTTTTTAATTTATTTTAAGGTCAATATTATTAGCCCCTTTAAGCAATTTTTTTTCAATGGTCTACAGAACAAACCATCATTATACAGTAAACTTGCCTAATTACCCTAACCTGCCTAGTTAACCTAATTAACCTAGTTAAGCCTTTAAATGTCACTAAGCTGTATAGAAGTGTCTTAAAAATATCTCGTAAATTTTTTAAAATTTACTGTCATCATGGCAAAGATAAAATAGATCAGTTATTAGAAATGAGTTATTAAAACTGTTATGTTTTAGAAATGTGTTGAAAAAAAGTCTCCATTAAACAGAAATTGGGAAAAAAAAATATACAGGTGGGCCAATAATTCAAGACGGCTAATAATTCTGACTTCAACTTTAATTGGCCTTGTTCAAAAAACATGAATAATTCTAATTGTCATTAGTGCACATGCGTTTTGTTGTATAAAAGCACAAATCACTGTTGCAGTTACAGTACATGACATCCTAAAAGATGTACGCCAGTGTCTTTCCTAAACTTCTTTGAGTAATTGAAGCCATGTCTCTTTCTCTGAGAGAAGCAAACATGTCGTCTGCTGGAGAGAGAGCTGTTTCCTGCTGCATGCCAGTGGTTAAAGCTTGGCCTACACACCCTCTGATATTTCTGTCTCGCTCCTCAACCAATCACCCTTCAGCAGAGAGACGTCAGATACACATTTACTCATGTAGTCTGAAACCCACATGATTTACTTCTTGCAATGCAAAGAGGGTTTTTTGGAGTATCCGAGCTGTGCTTTTCTATTAAATCTACTGTAAATACTGTATGTCAGGCTCCAAATATGGCAAAAGCAACAGATTGCATTCTAGTTGTGAATAATCCATACAATTTAATTGCAGAAAATGTTAGCAGGTCAATATGAAATTTATTTTATTCATTTATTCATTTCATTCGTTTATTTATTTTTTGGCTTAGTCCCTTTATTCATCAGTCGCCACAGCGGGATGAACCGACAACTCATCCAGCATATGTTTTACGCAGCGGATGCCCTTCTAGCTGCAACCCAGTACTGGGAAACATCCATACACACTCATTCACACTCATACACTACGGATAATTTAGTTTATTCAATTCACCTGTAGCGCATGTCTTTGGACTGTGGGGGAAACCGAAGCACCCAGAGGATTGTGAATCACAGTTGAAGACAAAATGATTAGTTCTCCTGTAAAATTTTATTTCTTTTAAAAAATATTTCCAGGGCTGCACGATGGCGCAGTGGGTAGCACGTTCGCCTCACAGCAAGAACGTCGCTGGTTCAAGCCTCGGCTGCATCAGTTGGCGTTTCTGTGTTTGCATGTTTTCCCCGTGTTCGTGTGGGTTTCCTCCAGGTGCTCTGGTTTCCCAAACACATGGTTTCAGTCCAAACACATGCGTTATAGGTGAACTAAATAAACTAATGTGTGAATGAGAGTGTATGGATGTTTCCCAGTGATGGGTTGCAGCTGGAAGGGCATCCGCTGCATAAAACATATGCTGGATAAGTTGGCGGTTCATTCCATTGTGGCGACCCCTGAAGAATAAAGGGACTAAGCCTAAAGGAAAATGAATAAATGAAAAGAATGAATGACTGAATAAATGATTAAAATAAATTTCATATTGACCTGCTAACATATTCCGCAAATACATTTTAAGGATTATAATATTGTTTTTTGAAATTTTGAAGACACATACAGTAGTTATTAGTAGTAGTAGTATTTAAATAAATAAAAAAACTTTACTCAAAACACTACTGTATTTGTGGAATATCAAGAGAACCAATAATAAATTTAAAGTGGCCTCTTTATTTTTTTTTAGAGCTGCATAAAAAAATATAGAAACAGTAATAATGTGAAATACCATTATAACTTTGTAAATAAAATGTAATGTATTTCTGTGGTCAAAGCAGAACTTTAAAGCATCATCCAGTCTTCAGAACTCAATCATTCTACCTATAATTGAAGTCAGAATTATTAGCCCTCTTCATTTATTAGCCCCCTGTATATTTTTTTCCCCAATTTCTGTTTAATGGAGAAATTTTTTTCAACACATTTCTAAACATAACAGTTTTAATAACTCATTTCTAATAACTGATTTATTTTATCTTTGCCATGACGACAGTAAATAATATTTGACTAGATATTTTTAGAGATACTAGTATTCAGCTTAAAGTGACATTTAAAGGCTTAACTGGGATAATTAGGGTAATTTGGCAAGTCATTGTATAACGATGGTTTGTTCTGTAGACTATCAGAAATAAAATATTGCTTAAGGGGGCTAATAATATTGACATAAATTGATTTTAAATAATTAAAAACTGCTTTTATTCTAGCTGAAATAAAATAAATAAGACTTTCTCCAGAAGAAAAAATATTATAGAAAATACTGTGAAATATTCCTTGCTCTGTTAAACGTCATTTGGGAAATATTTGAAAAAGAAAGAAAAAAAGCATCACAGGAAGGCTTATAATTTTGACTTCAACTATATATTGAACTTGAAAATGTCTATACTGTATATAATAGTGTTCGAGTTAGGGGAAAAACCTAATAACTAATATTTCTATTATGTAAATACAACTGAAGCCACTTCCATCTTTACAGCAATCACAAGATTATAAATCCAAAGATTTATTTGCAGGGCATTGATGGAATTCTCGCCAGCTCAGCGTTTTGGCAGAGAGCGGATACAAATTGCTCCTGCAATGTTGCCCTGCTCTAACAGAGCCGCATGGATTTGCACATAGCAGAGCATCTGTTTTCTTTTACATAGAGACTGAACAACGGATCAGACAGTATATGCGCTTCACACACACGCCAAACAGCTGCAGACGAGACTTGACGCCGTCCAGAATAAAGCTTCCTGATGACGCAACGGATGCAAAACAAAGCAAAAAATGATGAAAATTCCTGAGTGAGCCATAGGAGACGCAGACTCAACCTCTGGGGGGTTTTGTGGGCAGATTTCAAGATAACGCTGGTAAGAGCAATCAGACAGTGCGTCACAAGCCGTCACCCATCCAATCATGAAAGAACAGCCAAATTGAACAGGATTTTTTCTTTCTGAGGGGCAAGAAGGCCTCTAGAGGGCCTCAGTAAAGTCTATACATAAAAATAACATAGAGGGAGAATAACTGATGACAAACTTTTCAGTTATGATTCATTTTCATGGTCTTGTTTTGACAATTTGATCATGTTTCCACGTGGTTTTAAAGGGTTAGTTCACCTAAAAATTTTAATTTTCTTATTAATTACTTTCCCTCATGTCGTTTCAATCCCCTGAGACCTTTGCCCACCTTCTGAATATAAATTAGGATATTTTAGATTAAATGCGAGAGCTTTTCTGATCCAAACATTCAAATCAGAAAGAATCAGAATTAGAAAGAGCTTTATTGCCAGGTATGTTTGCTTATATGAGTAATTTGTTTTCGTGACAGAGCTTTATAGTGCAACAGAATTACAGAGACAGGACAAAAAAAACAGATAATAAATATATTTTAAAGTCTAGAAAGTAGCCAAAATAGTTCATGTGACTTCATTGGTTGGACTAATTTTACACTGTAAACATTTTATTCACAAAAAGTCAAGACAACAAATATGTTGCTTTAACTTTTTAAAAATTGCTTTAAGTTGCTTTCATTTTAATAAGTTGATCAGGTTTCAACAGCAACAGTTTAATATTAATTGATATTAAGTTATACAAAGTTTAACTTAATATTTATAGTCAGTTTGATTGATATATGTTGAGATGACCAGAAAAGTTAAATTGATTAAACAAAAAAAATTAATAATAATAATATTGACCTTAAAATGGTTTTACAAAAATTAAAAAAAAGCTTTTTTGTAGCCAAAATAAAACAAATAAGACTTTCTTCAAAAGAAAAAATATTATAGGAAATCCTATAGAAAGAATTTTTTTGCAGTGTGCGAAGCTCCAAGAACACATTTGTGCACCCCAAAAAATGTCAAAACTAATTTTGTTTGCAAATGTCTTCTCCTCTGTGTCATTTCAAGGGGCGTTTACTACAGAGAGTATCACATATTAGCCATTAGAGTCAGCAGTGCAAGTGTTCTGCTGGTCATAGTAAACACTCCCTGACCTGATGCCGGAAACATGAAATCGCTTTTACAGTTATTTTGGATCACAAAAGTGTTCATGCAGCTTCATATGATTACAGTTAAACTACTGAAGTCACATGGAATGCTTTGACGTTTTTGTTCTTTTTCTGTCTATGGGGAATTGAAGAGCTTCCGGATTTCATCTAAATATCTCAATTTGTGTTGTGTTAGATGAAGGTCTCAGACATTGGAATGACATGAGGGAGAATAACAGAGATTACATTCTGGGTGACCTAAACACACATTCAAATGTATCTCTTGCAATCTCTCTTGTTCAGATTTTGTCTAAACACTTTCCTCTTATTTCATAGCACTGCATTTTTTTCACAGTAGTGCTAAAAATAAAGCATAAATACTACTATATGAACAAACATGCTATGTGGCATATATATATATATATATAGGCATATACAGTATGTATTGTAGGGAAAATAAGTATTGAACACGTTGTGTTTTTTGTCCTGGGAATAATATTTCTAAAGGAGCTGTTGACATGGATTTGAACCAGATTTTGGTAAAAACCCAAACAATACAAACATAAAAAAACTAGTAATCTGAAAGATTAGTAATGTGTAATAACAATATAATGACACTAGAAAAACGTGCTGAACTACTGAAATGTATTTAACACTTTATATAAAAGGCTTTTTTGGTTATGGTAGCTTAAAGACGCCTCTCATATGGAGAATGAAGTCACATGAATTGCTCAGGTGTGAGTTTTTCCACAGACTTCAACAGAGTGTAAAAATCTTGATGATTCTGTGAGTTTCATCTATCAAATCTGATCTTTATTTTGTATTTTCTATTGGGTTCAAGTCAGGTGATTTGAGAGTTTCCTTGTCTGTGTTTTGGATCATTCTCTTGCTGAAATGTCCACCCTGGTTTCAATCTTCATCATTCTGCTATGTAGATGTTGAACTGAAGCAGCTAATCTTCATTTACAATGAACGAAGGGCAGAGGGTTGCTGAAGATCTATTGAGAGATTTCAGCTGCTGTCTGGGCTTTCACTGCGTTTCTATACCTCCCTTTCTTCATGTGAAATTTAATTTTATTATCCATAACTTCATTTGTAAACTAAATAGATCTGTTTTCTATGCATACATAGATTTCTTTGATTGTTACCAACAACATCCTGAGAAAATTTCAAGTCAACAGCTCCTTTAGAAATATGTTTTCTGAGAAAAATAGTGACATGTTCAATACTTATTTTCCCCGCTGTATAAGCAAGTGGAAAAGCAAGAGTATGAAACAAGATAAGAATTGCAAATATGATCGCAATCAGTGATTTGGTACAGTCAAGCAAAGTATGAATATCTTGTTTTGTAACAAGTTCTCACATGTCCCATAATCATCACATGTTCATTCAGTCAGTAGATACAAGTAGTTGATTTTATATGGCTGTTTGAATGCATTCGACCACATGAGCATTTATGAAAGCAATGGACGTGGTCAAAATGGGAACAAACAGCTCAAAATGATTAGATTGTGTTCACACTTGTACTTATCAGCCACTTGCAATCATAAATGCATTTTTTAAGTATAAACATTCATTCATTCTCCGTCGCCACAGCGGAATGAACCGCCAACTTGGTATAAACATTATAAATACATATTAGAAGATATTAAAGCAATGACTGCTGGTTACATATTGCTTACAGTTACTTACACTATACACTGAAAAAATAGATTAATTGGATTTACTCAGTTTTGAAGGTTAGTTGTTGCAAACAATTAATATGGGCTGAATTAAATTTTGTAATGTTCAACTTAATTTGTTTGTTTAAATTCAGCCCATACAAATTGTTTCAACCATTAACGTTAACAAAATTTGTAAATTCAATGAATTTTTTTAATTGTCGTCGACAGGACCAACAAAATAATGTGTTTACATTTTTTCGGTTTAGGCTAAACTTTCTCTGAACTACAATCATTGCTGTGAGAGTTTAAGTTTTGATTTGCCATTTTAATGATAAAAAAAATTACTTTCTGGTGAATGTGTGTGCTCTTAATAAAATTTGATGCATTTTTATATATAATTGGCAATAATAATAACAATAATAATGATAATAATAATAATAATGATAATAATAATAATAATAATAATAATAATAATAATATAATTCCTTAGGCAAAGCAAGGCAAACTTTATTTATAGAGCACAATTTTACAACACCGTAGTTGATCCAAAGTGCTTTACAATAAAATAAACTAGAAAATAAAAATAAAAACTGGTATTAAAAATACAAGGAAATATATATGTATAAAATACTAAATACAAATAAAAATAACATGCATGCGTCACTCAAAGGCAAGAGAGTAAAAATAAGTCTTTAAGTTAGATTTAAAAGCATCCAATGAAGGAGAAATCCTGATGTTTAGAGGGAGACTGTTCCAGAGCCTTGGGGCTGCAACACAGAAAGCTACACAGGTACTGACCGGACACACACTTCAGTGGGCGACCATGTGAGAGTTGCAGAGAGCTAGCTGCCGGCAATATGACACTTATGTGTTGCATTGTGGACTCTAATAGTAAATATATCTCATTGCTTGTAGTAAATACACACCCTGACTTGGCGTGTAAGACAAAGACGAACACAGTTTTTTTTTTGTTTGTTTGTTTGTTTTTGCCAAACTAAAGTGTTTTTGGAGCTTCATATGAGTACTGTTAACCACTGATGTCCACAAAAGTAAATATTTTAACAACGTTTTATTATTCCTTTCTGGACTTTGGGCTGTTTCTGTCTATGAAGGACGAGGAGCTTTCTGATTAGATCGAAAATACCTTAATTTGTATTTTCGACGATGAATAAAGGCCCTCAGTGGATTGGAAAGACAAAAGTATTAATAGTGTAACAGCAAATCTCTCACAAAAGTTAACCTCTTTCTGTTTTTTTTAGGAGTACAAAACTAGAAACTTTCTGTTGGCCAACATGGCATATTCACATGACTAACTTAAACATATTTCACCCTCACGTGAAAATTCCCAGTCATGCAGGTTCCTATTGAAATGTTTGCATTTTGCAGAAAAAAAAATGGCATGTGAGTGCACCTTACTGAGCACTTCTGTCCTCGTGTGAAAGTATTTATTTAGACAAGATGAATGTTAGCAATGAGCAGATGTGAGAGTGGATTAATGATTTCAAGATTGCGTTTAAAGGGATAGTTCAGCTAAAAATGGAAATTCTGTCACCATTTACAGAGCAGTTGACTGTACCTATCCCCAATAGTAAGGAGAATAAATAACCATCAACTGTTTGGGTATTATCATTCTTCAAAATAGTGTTTTGTTTGATAGAAAGAAGCACTTATAGGTTTGAAGCAAGTGGAGAGTGGGTAAATGATGAAAGAATTTTCCATTTTTGGGTGAACTATCCCTTTAAGATCCTCATTAAGTGAAACAGCAAGATGCGGTGAAAAAGATCTGCTCGTATGGTTGGCTGCGGGTGGACACAGATAAACAGTATGTCAGATTACAGGAATGCAGTTCGTGTTAGACCATAAACATCTGCTCGTCTACTTGTCTGGATCGTCTTTGCTTCATTTTATATCATCCGGCAATAAACACCATCTTGCTTTCCACCATGTGAATGCAGTTTCCAAATCCTGATAGCTGTTTGGCTCACACATCAGGAAAACAAATCGCTAAAAGGGTTTTATATCGAACTCAGAAACCCTACTGCTGTTTGTTTAAATGAATTGCAGACAGCAACGCATTACCCGTGCACATGTATCATACAAAATAGATTCATTTAAATGGATAGTTTCACCCAAATATGATATGAAATATGAATTTTTTCACCCTTTACCTCACCCTTAAGTGGTTCCAAACCATGAGGGTTTTTTTTCTGTTGACACAACAGAAAGATATTTGAAGAATGTTGAATAATTGGTAGCCATTGACCTTTATAGTAGTTAAAGCAAACACTATGAATGTCAATAGCAACATTCTTCAAAATATCTTCTTTTGCGGTTAACAGAGGGAAGTAACTTGTACAGATTTGGAAACAACCTGAGGGTGATTAAATGGATGACTGAACTTCATTTATGGGTGAACCGTCCCTTTAATGCCTAGAAAAAATCATTTCAACTTTCGTTTTTATTTTAGAAGAAAATGGTTTTGAAATTGTAGCAATTGACTATAGAATTCCACATTGCTGAGATTGATATTTAGATGAATATGTAAATATGTGCTGCACACTTTCCTATCAATAACAAAATAATATGACAAAAATGACAGCAGTGAAAAAACAGCAGCACAGAAAGCGAAACAAAACAAAACAAAACAAAACAAAACAAAACAAAACAAAACAAAACAAAACAAAACAAAACAAAACAAAACAAAACAAAACAAAACACAAACAAAACAAAACAAAAAACTATATTATTTAGAAAATTAGAAGCATTTGTTTCACGTCACAGAACAGAACTGAGGCTTTTGGCAGTGAGAGCAACGTAACATTCTTTTCATTTTTCCCGTCAAAAAAACATCCTTCCCATAAAAATCAGCCAACAGGCTTTCTTATATAACCTTGGAAGTCAAGAACAGCTTTCATTTGTCACACACTGGCAATAAAATTCTTCATACTGTACATTTAAACAAGCCAACACTATAAAACAACAAGTGTTCTACAGTCTCATGACACAAACTCCCTTGAGCCATGAATTCAGTGTGTCTGATTAAGACCTTTTACCCTTAAAATGCGTGTTGTGAATGCCTGAGGGGCAGAGGGCTGGCTACATACCACAGATACTGTGTCCTGACTGTATCCCTGGCCACTGAGTGTTTGTTAGGAGCACACGCAGAGCCACTGAGCGCGTGCGGGACAGCTGCTCTGGAGCATGTGAGTCGAGCTGAACATGCGACCGCACGCAACCACTGGATACTGATGCAACTTCTGCGTCAGCAAAATCAAAACATCACACCCATCTGAACCAAAGAGACCACACACAAATGCAGCTCATTAAATATATTTATTCAATGGTCTGTTAAATTCTTGATTCTGATTGGATAGAAGTTGTGTTATAAAATTGTTAATGAATAGGTAGTTCCATTCATCTTTGACCCAACTGGTGAAATAGATTATCCCTTACATATTTATTATACATATTATATGTATATCCATACACATTATTGTGTTATATATTACAGGGCTGTTGAATGCTTGATTCTGATTGACTGATGACCATTCTAGTGGCAATTATTTTCAGATAAACGTAAAGCTACAGTAGATCCAGGCAGGTTTTGACTGCATTACAGTTCCATACACTCCATAATGATTTCAGTTATTTCAGTCTACGATAATAACAAACAAAACAACAAAACAAAAAACAAGTAGATGAAAGCAAATCTAAAGTAGATCCAGGCAGGTTTTGTCCTCGTTACAGTTCCATATCACTGTTCCATATGCTGAATGATTTTAGTTGCTTCACAGTCTACGACAGAAACAAAACAAAACAAAACAAAACAAACAAACAAAACAAAACAAAACAAAACAAACAAAACAAACAAACAAAACAAAACAAAACAAAACAAAACAAAACAACTAAAGTAGATAAAAGCACAACTAAAGTAGATCCAGGAAGGTTTTGACCGCATTACATTTCCATTTCACTACGCTGAATGATTTCAGTAATTTCACAGTCTACGATAGTCCAAAAACAAAACAAACCAAAACAAGTGAATAATAGCACAACTAAAGTAGATCCAGGCAGGTTTTGACCTCATTACACTTCCATATCACTACGCTGAATGATTTTCGTTACTTCACAGTCTAAGGCAGTAACAAAACAAAGTAAAACAAAACAAAACAAAACAACTAAAGTAGATCCAGGCAGGTTTTGACTGCATTACATTGCCATATCACTACGCTGAATGATTTCAGACACTTTACAGTCTACGAGTCCAAAAACAAAACAAAACAAAACAAAACAAAACAAAACAAAACAAAACAAAACAAAACAAAACAAAACAAAACAAAACAAAACAAAACAAAACAAAACAAAACAAAACAAAACAAAACAAAACAATTAGATAAAAGCACAACTAAAGTAGATCCAGGCAGGTTTTGACCTTATTACAGTTCCATATCACTGATTTTAGTTACTTCACAGTCTACAGCAATAACAAAACAAAAACAAAACAAAACAAAACAAAACAAAACAAAACAAAACAAAACAAAACAAAACAAAACAAAACAAAACAAACAAAACAAAACAAAACAAAACAAAACAAAAACAAAACAAATCAAAACAAAAAGATGAGATGGGATCCCATGGGATGGGATAGGATGATGGGATCAGATGAGATCCCAACTTATTTTGGAATGTGTTGCAAGAACCAAAATTGAAATAAAAAAACCCTAATAAAAATCATGAGGAACACAATAAATAATGCTTGTTGTGTTGTCTGCTATGAAACACAGGTAAATTTAGAAATCTCTACTTTTTTAAATTTTGTTTTCCATACTGTCCCAACTTTTTCTGATTTGGGGTTGTAGATAAAAGCACAACTACAGTAGCTCCAGCCAGGTTTTGACCGCATTATGCTAAATGAATGCTATACTGAATGATTTCAGTTACTTCACAGTCTATGAAACAACACGACACAAACTGAAACGAAACGACATGACACTAAACTTAACGCACAACCTAACAAAAAAAAAAAAAAATGCACAACTAAACAAAACAAAAGCACAGGTAAAGTAGATCCAGGCAAGTTTTGACCACATTACAGTTCCATACCATTACACCGTATGATTGCAGTTACTTCACAGTCAACGGCAGTCAAAAAATTTACGAAACAAAACTAAATGAAACAGGAAAAAAAAAAACATTAAAGTTTTTGATCGAATTACACTTAAATATCACTAATCTGAATGATTTTAGTTACGTCACAGTCTACAAAAAAAGTAAAGCAAAAACTAAAGTAAACAAAAGGAGATCCAGCTAGGTTTTGGCCGCATTACAGTTCCATATCACTACGCTGAATGATTTCAGCTACTTCACAGTCTACTACAGTAACAACAAAACAAAACTGAAAGAAGCAGAAGCAAAAATTACTAACCAATGAGTTTACTCACTTCTTAAAAATAAAGCAACTAATCGCTTTTTACTTTTCAGTTATTTTTTATACTGATATGACAGTCACAAAACAAAACAAAAAGCAAAGCAAAACGAAACAAAAGTCTTTGGATGAGATGGACAAGAAAATAGTTCTACACACAGGAGCTGTTTGAGGACAAAAACCAACAAGTTTACTCACTTTTTAAAAAAACAAAGTAACAAATCACTTTTTATTTTGCACGTCTGATGGCTGAATTCATTTGTTTTATTTATACTGATATGGTGAGACCGTTAAAGCATTGCCAGCCAAACAGATTTATGACCTTATTCGCCAAAAGTCTGAATGAAAACGATGGGAGAGAGTTTCTACAGTACTTCGACTGATATAGCACATAGTTGACGTATTGCCCCAAAAATCATGAAGAAAGTAAATAAATATGCCTGGCCAGGACTTCATTAACATTCCTTGACTGTTTGTAAAAGTTATCAAGTGTTTTAAAAGATTATCATACAGCCGTCACCCCACACATTGACCAATGCACTAGTCATAAGAGGAAAGTACAGAAGCATCTGAATGTTTTGGAGTGAGAAAATGTAGGATTTGGGGTGAATTACTCATTTGCAGTTGAAAAGTAAATAATTTAAAAAGTAAAATAATAATAATAATTTAATTTAATTATTTATTTTTGTAGATTAAATATTTAAAATTAAAATAATTATAATTAAATTATTATTGATGTCATATTGGCCTTTTTCGCTTATATATACTGGTATCACTTTACAAAATGTTTTTTAACATGGGTAATTTACATGAACAATACTTCTGCTGATTTATTTACAGTTTATATTCACATTTATTTCTAGAATCTATAAACATTAACAAGTTAAAATGAACATGATCTCACAAAATTATCATGACTTTAACATTAAAAAGCATCCACCGTCTAAAAGGCATATTGGCTAACAGTGCGTTTCCTATACAGTAACAGATCAAGCATTAGATTTAGTTTCAATTTACAATGAAAACTGTTATGTTATAATAACTTTCATTTTACATATCTCTCGTTATTTATTAAAGTTTGTTATATTTAATGTTATAGGTAACACTTTACAATAAGGGTTGTATTAGTTGATGCATTAGTTAACATGAATTAACAGTGAACAACACATCTGTTAAGCATCAATTAATCTTTGTTAATATTAATAAAACATATTAATTTGAACAACACATCTTATTAATACAGTAGTAAATGTTAGTAAAACAATAATAATGTTGAAGTAGTGTACACTTTACAATAACACTTTAATAACTAGGTTATTTACAATAACAAGGTAGTAAAGTGTTAACACATTTGAATAACATGCCGGTTTTGGTAAGCTTAAACTTGCATATTATTCATGTTTGTTAACCATTTGTTTACATAATTTACCATTAACAAAGCATTAGTTAATAGAAGTATGAACCTTATTGTGAAGTGTACACTACTTCAACATTATCTAACATTTGTTCACTAGTTGTTCATGTTAACCAAGGCATGTGTTAACAAATGTATTAACTAACACATTAATATACGTTTAGTTTACATATATTTAGTATCGCTTAATAAATGTGTAGTTCATTGTTAGATCATGTTATCTGGTAACACTTTATTTTGATGGTCCATTTGAGTATTAGTAGTCTGTCTGCTTAATATCTGTTGATATTTCTCCTTCAACAGACATTTAACTGACTACAAGAAAATTTGCAAGTACATGTCAACTTACACTAACACTAACCCCAACCCTAACCTAACAGTCTACTTATAATCTAATGAGAATTAACTGGCATGTAGATGCATTGTAACTCAAATTCAACAAACGGACCATCAAAATAAAGCCTGATCTGTTATTGTCACGCCTGGGCTGTCTCAGGAAGGCAAAGGATCGCAGGACTGACATGGAAGAAACATAGGAAGCACAGGAGACTCAGGAACGACATGGGGTGTAGACAGACATTACTAAGAATACCGGACAACGACTGCACAACACACAGGACTATAGGACCATGATGACTATAATGACACACGGGATGAACACAGGTGAAACTGATGAACATAATGAAATAACGGGAAACAGAACTAAAGAGCTTATGGGGAAGCCTATTAGTGTATCTAATAAATGAACAAATGCATGTGTAAGTAAAACATGAACATGATTTATATATAAATTATAAAATAATTAAATAGCGGCTGCTAAATTACAGACATTTACCGTAAAATAACAGACAGTGAATCAAATAAATTTACCAGAAATTTAAATGCAAGTAAATTTCTGTAATTTAATGGCCGTTATTTTACAGGTTTTAAATATAAGCAATAATAACGAATTTTTTAACAGTGTATTAAATAGCACATTCATTTGTTTAGTTAACATTAATAAATATTAACTAATGCTTTACAGATGTGTTGTCTACTGTTAATTCATGTTAACTAATGCATTAATTAACATTGACCATACACCCTAATTATAAAGTGTTACTGTTGTATTAATGTTTATTGGAGAAATTTAGTGCCATGATGGTGTTTTGTATGTGTGTAAATACCTAACTTACTGAATTACTCTTTATTTTTTTATAACTCATGGGAAACTTACTGAACTACTCTATTACTTCTATATATATATAATTAGTATTTTCTTCCTCAGCTTGTGGAAAAAGTGTAATTCAAGTGTAATTTCTCTCCATCACCACATTTTTTGGTGACTGTCAATATATTAAGGTATATTAAATTCATTTACAACATTATTAAACACCTTACTCATTGTCAGCTGATCATTACAACATTAATTCAGTCATTCATCTAATTTTCCTTCGCTTAGTCCATTATTTATCAGGGGTCGCCACAGCGGAATGAACCACCAACTATACCAGCATATGTTCCAGCATACACTCATACCCAATTCACCTATAGCACATGTCTTTTGGACTGTGTGGGAAACTAAAGCCCCTGGAGGAAACCCAAGCGAACATGGGGAGAAACATGCAAACTCCACACAGAAATGCCAACTGGTCCAGCTGGGACTCGAGCAAGTGACCTTCTTGCTTTGAGGCAAGAGTGCCAACCATTGAGCCACAATGCACCCTAAAACATTAATGTAAACAAATAATACTTATTTTTAAGTTACTAATGATTTATGCATGTATTTATATTATTTATAGAAGAAAAAAGAAAGCTTTTCTTCAATTTGACTTGTGGAAACCTTTAAGGAGTGTTGACAGGGATTTGAATAATCACTCTGGAAATCCTAAGAGCTTTAATGTACGCTTCAAAATCAGTTGGATGGGAGTTTTCTGATGGTCATCTGTTCCTCTGGAATTTTATTTACTGACTAAACTGATAAAGAGTGACTTTCCGGATATTCTGAAGGGAGTGACATGCTGTTCCTATGGGACTGAGAAAAAAGACTGTGGAATTTACAGATAAGGATGGCAAAATAATTATGGGAAACTAATTATACCTCTCAACATACAATGACAAGGTTGAACAACCTAAAATCTTACATCTGGGATAGAAGGTAGATTAAAATTCATGTGATAACAATTTTAAAAAATGAAGGATAAGTAGTAAGAGGAAATGTTTTACCCCAAACATATGTGCAATTCCATGCCCTCTGACCATAACCTGATCCCAGACCAGATCTAATGAAAACCAGAGCCCACCTGTGGGTCATTAATATGCAGTGCATTTCACACGTGTCTTTCATATACAGTATGTCACAAATATTTAGGATAATATATTAGACTCAAAATTTGGATGATTTTAAATATTTGCATTACTTTTGTATGAAGTAATAATAACATAATAGAGTTTATCTTTATTTTTCCTATTCTCTATTTCAAACCATTTTTAAACAAATCATGTTTTCTTGGTTCCTTGGATTTACTCTTTTTTTTAAGTTAATTGGTTGTAAACAGGTTATTTGGGCTGAATTTAAACAAACATATTAAGTTGAACATTACTAAACTTAATTTGCTTGTTTAAATTCAACACATTTATATTGTTTGCAACAATAATTTTTTTCTGTGTAGCTGCTTCTCACTCAGGGCTGTCTATGCTATTGAGGGAGAGATCATCACTAATGGCCTGAGCTTTCCCCCTCTGATGACACGTACAACATGTAGTTGATTGATTGATTGATTGATTGATTGATTGATTGATTGGTTTTATTTTGACAATTCTAACAAAAATTCTTTCAAAAACTGTCGAAGATAAAGTACACAAAAAGCCACAGGCTTATTTCCATGTGGTCCTCGATATTCTTAAAAAATGAACAAACAAATTATAAATGGAGTTCAAACATCATCAGCTCAGCAACACAGCACAACAAAACTATCCTCAACTTCAACTATAAAAAACACTTCTTAATTTCCCTTTAAAAACACTCTCAATTTTAATCTCTATGAAAATCGAGTTCCTTTTTTCATCAGGGGTCACCACAGTAGAATGAACCGCCAACTCATCCAGCATTTGTTTTACACAGCAGATACTCTTCCAGCCGCAACGCAGTACTGGAAAACACTTGTAGCGCATGTCTTTGGATTGTAGGGGAAACCCACGCCAACACGGAGAGAACATGCAAACTCCACACAAAACTGCCAACTGACCCAGCCAGGACTCGAACCAGTGACCTGCTTGCTGTGAGGCGACAGAGATAACCACTAAGCCACTGTGTCACACCAAGTTTGCGTTTTTATACAAATAAAATCATATAAATTTGTGCGAATTAGCCACTTTTCTGAGAATATGTAAAATAGTTTCCTTCAGAGATCCTTTCTGATAGGTCAAAGGGTTTAAACGAGGGTTTCAAAGGTCATAATTCTGAAAGTCTGTTTAAAATAAAAAATATATGTATGTTACGAGTTCAAGAGTCACCGCATCACAGGAATGACCTCATAATACAAAGACACAAAGCAAAAAAATAAATGAAAGACACATGTGGCCACTAAAACTCAGACCAAATGCTTTTACATACTTCAGAAACCTCCACTATACAATACGCCTGCTATATTTATTATTCATCCAGTCAAGAATGTGACCTGTGTAGATACTTTTCCCCATCTGTATTTATACATTTAACATATATCCCAACTCTTTATTCTGAAGTACAATGCTGAGTCCTCCTCTGGCAGAAGTGCATTCTGGGAGCTGACTAGCCTTTAATCAGTTTGACTCCCACTCTGTGACCACACGCGCCCTGTAAAAACTCTGACTGTGCTGCTATTCTCAAGGAATAAATAGATGCGCTCTGGGCTTGTTCTTTCTGGATGGTTGTTTTTTTTTTTTGTTCAACACACCACCATCTGATCACAAAACGACATGCTCCCGGAAACGGCTACTGGAGTTCTTTGGGAACAGAGAACGGAGTCCTTCATTAGCCTCCATTATTGGAAAAGGAAGTGCCTGCATTGTTATTTATATTTTAAAAGCATTTAATTAAGGGGTTTAGGCTTTTTGAGGGGTTTTAGAAAGATTTTGGAAAACTAACAGTTACTAAATGAAGAAAAGAATTGCTGTGAGAATGTTTTAATTTCAACATTATTTAATTTAACATTAACATTAATTTAAAACTAACATTCAACATTAGTTTTAATTAAATTTAATGTATATTTTCATGGCTTGTTTCCAAAACAAAATTAAAGTAAATTAAATTAAATTAGGCAGTGCGGTGGTGCAGTGGGTAGCACGTTCGCCTCACAACAAAAAGGTCGCTGGTTCGAGCCTCAGCTGGGTCAGTTGGCATTTCTCTGTGGAGTTTGCATGTTCTCCCTGTGTTCACGTGGGTTTCCTCCGGGTGCTCCGGTTTCCCCCACAGTCCAAAGAGTGAATTGGGTATGCTAAAATTATCTATAATTTATTTATAAGCCTGTTTCCAAAAAATAAAATAAAATAAAATTGCTAAAATTAATCAAAACTGTCAGTTTGTTTGTGATGTATTCGGGATAGAAATTTGGAAATTAAGAATTTAATTGCTGTGAGAATAAAATAAAATAAAATGAAATAATTTTTTTACAATAGAACTTTAAAAATGAGTTTAATTGCTAATTTAATTGCTGTGAAAATGTCTTAATTTCAACATTATCATTTTTAAAAGATTTTAATATATATAAGCTTTTTCCATATAAATTAAATTAAATCAAATCAAAATCCAACCCAATCCAAACAAATTAAAATTAAAATGTAAAAAATTCAGATTTTTTTTTCAAGTTTTGTTGTCAGTTGTTGTCAGTTTGTTTCTGATGTATTCTTCACAATAGAAATTTGAAAATGAATAATTTAATTGCTGTGAGAATACTTTAATTTCAACAAGATCACAAGATTTTAATATATATTTATAAGCTTTTCAAAAAAATTTTATAAAATCAAATCAAATTAAAAAAGAACGATTGTTTTTTATTGTCAGTTTGTTTCTGATATATGTATAGAAATTTGTAATTGCAAGTTTATACAGTGCAATTCTAAAGAATTTAATTCGGTCATAATTGCAAGATATAATTTCAATATTGTTTAAACTTCCACCAAATTCTATAAATTGTCCAAAACGGCTGAAACTTTGTATTACTAGCAGTTCTTCAGATGTATTGACCCTTCATGATGGATTACTTCACTCACAATAACTTAATTAGAAATTAAGTGCCAAAAGTGAGTCAGAATTGAGATATTCAAATATGTATTTAATGCTAAATATAATGAACGAATTATTTATTTTTATAAATGAATGAATGAATAAATATGTATAAATATAATGTTTTTCAATTGAATCTGTTAATATTTGAATTGAATTAGAAAACTTCTCATTGAATTAGTGAAAATGACCAAACATCTGATTAAAAGTTTTATGACAGCACTACCAACATTTTTAATTCAAGTCTCTTGGTAATTTTTATTTCTTGATTAAGTCATTTATAATTTATTTTTAGCATGAAGCAGCTAGGAGGTTTTTCTTTTGTGTACCACTAAAGAAAAACAGGTCTGAAACAACACGAGCATGAATAGATGATTACAAAATGTTCATTTAAGGGAACTCTGCCTTTAAGGCAAGCAGAACCTCATGAGTTTGGAGGTGATCAGCCTTCAGGGATGAATGTGTAAACAGTGAAAGTGGGAGGAAAATTTCCCGGAATAGACTAGCTACAACGGCATCATGGCTGCAACCTGAAGTCAGGAAATGCACAAATTACTTTTTTTTTTTTTTGCCTTTATTACAATTTTTTTACAACAAACAAGCATATGTTTTAATACATCATAACTGCATTCGTGTTTTACGATTATATTTTTAAAAAATGCTCAAATAAAAACCCGCTAAATTTTGCTATCTAAAATCCATAATAATAACTCCTGTATAGCAGTCCCACAACATTCTGACATTCGATGATGCTCGAATACCCTGTCAGAAAAGACTAATGGCTGGGAATTACCTTTTTACAGTGTCTGCTAATGTATTTTGTGCGTTTACATGGATGAATATGGCCACTGTGTAAATGCACAGTACAGTCACAATCTTACTGGCACATTATATCATTATGATATCGTTGCCTTCAGTGATTTCCTAAAGATAAACACCAAAAAATAACACAACTGGAACAATTACAGCAATAATTACTACACAGCCCAATATTCGGAGATTAAACTCAGACAAACTTTAGCATACAACTGAACAATGCATAACCAAAAATGATACACAATTTAACGCCTTGCAAAATAGCATTTAAAACATTGTAATACTTTTTAAGGGCCTTAAATTTCTCTAAATTGATTTATCAACTTTAATTACATTTTAAGACCTTGCGGACATCCTGAAAGGCATTTTAAGTTTGTAATTGCAGTATTATAAAGTACTATAAAGTTTTTTAACAGGGGAAAAACATGATCTAGTGTTATAAGGTAGTCTATGGTCATTTAACGTTATTCAGTGTGTGCGTTAATCATGACTTCGGGAGGTGTGGCTTTGCACTGCGTTCAAAGTGCGTTCTCAATGCTATAATACAATGCTATATAAGTTAACGTTAGCTTACTATACCGATAATAACCAACATGTCAGCTCCATGTATGGGTTACATAACGTTACCTTGTTGCGCAGAGTACTAAGTCCACACGTTTTCCTTAATATACAGTAAATAGTGCTGGGGAGGTTACTCTGGAAATGTAATAGATTACAGATTGCAAATTACCCTATTTAAAATGTAATACCTAGTGTACCTTTTCGATTACTTTATAAAAGTAAAGAAACTGATTACATCTGATTACTTTGATTACTTTTAAATGTCTAATGGATATTTTCAACTAAATCATTTTCAAGCATTTATATACCAAGCAGGTGTGACCTTACAGAAGCTTTGTTTACTGTTAGAATTTCAAAATCTTTCATCACTTCAATTAAGATTCTATTAATTTTATTTTAAAGGACAGCCACCACAACCAAAACCAGAGGTTATAACAAAAAAAAATGTTCAGTTCAGTTATTTGTAACAAAAAATCCAATAAAACCAGGTGTTACGCATTTAAAATACTATAGAAATTTAAAGTAAAGGAAAATATTTAAGAATGAGCATTGTTTTCTACATATATTTACAACTCTATATTAATAAATTACACTACATAATGTAGTATCATTAGTAACGATCATGAACTAATAGTAATAACCATACTATACTTTAGCCTTTACTACAGTAAACTATATACTATACTTTAGCCTTTACTACAGTAAACTATATATAGACCTCCTCTCCCTCAGTCATCTTTCCATCAAGGACATTTCTAGTGTTAGCCTAATTGGTTGGCCACATCATTGATCAGAGCGAGAGGTGGCAGCAAAGAGCATAGAATCACCAAGAGGCGACACTCTGTTGCTATTTAGGAAATAGCCACTAGATGCCGCTAGTGTCACTCGGTGGCCATTTTGGAATGAAAATTCCAATAGAACAACAGCACCGATAACTAGGGCCAGACAGAATCAGAGGACATTTTTTGCTATTTTTGCATTTCTGCAGAGAATTCTGTAAAAAATCTGCTGATTTATGCGGAATGATTTTAGGGGTATCATAACTAAAAACTTAATATATAAAATAAAAAAAAATTATATATTTTTTAAAACTTTTATTTAATGTTTACAATGCAAATCCATCTAAATCGACTTATCTGGTAAACAAAGTCTCTCACATCCCCTTTGAAAAGTAACATTTTAAAACATTTTAAAACAATATCCCAATGAAAACAGACAATTTCCAAAATGTTGACAAGACTAAGTTTAATACATCTGATATCTAAAATACTTGTTTCACATAAAAGTAAGATTAACAAAATAACTTAATTACTATATATATATATATATATATATATATATATTATATATATATATATATATATATATATATATATATATTATATATATGTTTTGTTTTACTCAAATTAGGGTGAAGCAAAAATGAGTATACACAACAAAACTACAACATTGCCTGGTAGTGTGTATGACGGCATTAAAAACCATTAAAAAAATAATAATATAAAAAAATAATAATAAAAAAAAAAAATATATATATATATAATATATATATATATATATATTATATATATATATATATATATATATATAAATTTGGAGAAAGTAGCTTTTTAAATAAAAACATTATAAGTTTTTTAACAGACAACACTGGAAAAAATACTTTGTACTATTATAATATAATACTCCAACAAAAAGTACTGTTCTTCTGTTATCAACATCCCATTTTGAAAGTCATGTTAATTTACCATGTCAGTATTAATATGTATTATTCCAGTGCGTAAACTATTAAATTAAAGTAATTTAAAGTAATTTCACCTAAAGTGACAGTTTCAAGAAAACAAGAATGGTTAATGTATTAAATATTAAGTCTGTAAAACAGAGTATAAACTTTTTTTACTCCGTTTTAACTGACATTTACAGTACTTTGTTAAATAACAGAATAAATAAATAGCAAAAAATAAATAAATAAATAACTGCTGCTTAGCCAGCTATGCAAAAACTGCAGCCATGAAACATGCCTAGAATTTCACATGCCAAGAACAGTTTATAATCGTTCTGCGCTGTAACAGATTCACATGGAGAATAATGGATCCACACCTGACTGTTCTTAGAACCGTTCAGCATGATAAGTAAAAAACATTCAACCCTTCAAGGTGCTCTCCTTGAAAATATTTTTTTGGCCCACATCTTGTATTGAATAATATACTAACAAAACTCTGATAAATAGTAAAAAGCAATTAAAATAATAATGATAACCTATGGATAAAGCTAAACCAGGTGGTTTTCATGCCTGTTATTTATTCATTCATTGACTGATTAAATTGTAATTTTTTAATCCATTTTGTATTTATTATTGCCATTTAAATTATACATTTTTATTGTCATTAAAATTATTTAAACTTTTTTCATAATGAAACTGAATACATTTATGCAAAACCTCATGGTATAAAAAGCTGATGTCATATGCACAGATTATTAAAGAGGTTAATTAGATGTTAATGCTAAGCTAAACTGCAAGCTGTTCCCAAGTCTTGGACCTCTTACTGCATAAAATATGACCCTTTATCGGTACTGTTTTGAAAGTAAAGAGAACTCTGCATTTATGAAACAACCAATTATTTATTTATTTTATAAGATAAAGATAAATTAAGTAATCTTAAGCTCCTCAGTGGCAAGAAACATTATAGATTTTCTTATCACATCTACGCAAATCTTTTGTGACCTCAGGTGACCCTTGATCTCAAAAGTATTGTTGTTGTAGCTACACTAAAAATAATACAGTATGACTAATTTGGTAATGAGGAGTTTTTTTTACTCTGGTACGATTAAATAAATTCAACCCTAATATCCCTGATCTTTGTTTTAAATGCAATCAGATAAAAGATTTTTCCATTGTGTGTAGGAATGTGAAGAGGTACAAAAATTTAGGGTGGAAATGACTCAATATTAGGGCTACACAATATTGGAAAAATTGCACATGGCCATATTTTTTTTTTCTGTGACATATATAGCGATATACAACTTCACCAAATGATTGAATAGTACATTTGTATTTGTATAGTATTTGTAAAGAGTTTACGGTCACACTTCATTTTAAGGTTCAATTCTCATTATTAGCAAACCATTACCTATGACTTTTGCTTATAAAAAACTTGCTCCTTAATTTATATTAAGGTAGTTTATGTATTGGGTTAGGGTTGTAGAATAAGATCATGCAGATTATGTACTTTATGAGTTCTCATAAGCAGCCAATATCTCAATAACATGCTTGCTAATAAGCTAGAAAAGTAAAGTTCATAGACCTGGTGTCTCAAACTCAAATTGGCAGGGGGCCATTTCAGTGACTGACAAGGGCCGCTTTAACATTCAAGAACAAAAAAAGAGAGGTAATTGGTGCATCTTAGGAGAACAGACATGATGTTTATAATCCAAGCATTTCCTGTCACAAATCAACAAATCAGCATGTTTTTGCTTCACACAAATGCTGAAATAATATGTGGCTGTTTGAATTTGCATTTTGACATTTAAATAGTCGTAATTTCATTTCATTTCATTTTCTTTTCGGCTTAGTCCCTTTATTAATCCGGGGTCGCCACAGCGGAATGAACCGTAACTCATCCAGCATTTGTTTTACGCAGCGGATGCCCTTCCAGCCGCAACCCATCACTGGGAAACACATACACACATTCACTACGGACAATTTAGCCTTCCTAATTCACCTGTACTGCATGTCTTTGGACTTTGGACTAGAACCAGCGACCTTCTTGCTGTAAAGGCGACAGCACTACCTACTGCGCCACTGCTTCGCCCGCCATAATTTTGATAATAATAATTATTATTATTCTGCCCCAACCAATTGTAGCTTTACCAAAAGTTTAACAGATAGTGTAAGAACAGCAGAAACAGGTTGGGTAACTTTACTGACTTTACTGGCAATTGTTCTTCTCGGTATCTTTCTTTTTTGTAAAACTACAAGAGGGGAAGAGTAAGTATCTATTCACATTTACATGTTCAATTCAACCAGCAGTTAAATGTACATAGTTTTCATAGAAATCTCAATACCCATATAAGGAAAATCTAATAAATGAGTCCATCTGAATCGAATATTAGCAGAATTAGCATATTTGTTACACCACCAGCATAACGTGTAAGCCATGAAGTGTTCCCTCGCAAAACTGCTGTTCCACTTCCTGTTCACTTCATACATGTCCACCCTCCCATTTTTGCTGTGATTCTCCCGTATTTTACCATTCTATTCTGCTATCATACTATCATATCAAGTATGTTTCCATAATTCTCCTATATTTTTAATCTTGAAAGCACGTTGAAATGAATATAAAATGTCTGCATTCACTTTCCTTCCATTAAAGCTGTGCGTCAATCATCACCTTTCATATGCAACCTCTAAATCAGCGAATGCATGTATAAGCACTGACTGACAGACGAATGCTTTCATTATAGATCTGTGCATTCTCAAAATTACACCTCTGTTACCAAACAAGTAAAGAGCAGCAAATGAATTTAGTTTGATAACAGAGGTGTCACTTAATGCACAGATCTATAGAGCATTCCATTACTTTAGTAACTGTGTGTGCTCATTTAAGAGAATAGTTGTGTTTAAAATAAAACACGCAGGACGGACAAGTTTACTTATTATTAAGTGTATTAAGTGTATTTTTCTGTTTAAACACACCCAAAATCCCAAGTGTCCTGCACTTTAGCTCCTCTTAAAATGGCGTGTACAGAAGCTGATCTGGGATCAGTTTATCATATGTAGCGTGTCCGTCATCAGCGTTTATATATGCATTCGCTTATTTAGTGGTTGCATATGAAGGGAGATGATTGACATTTTCTTTCTTTAATGGAAAGAAAGTGAATGCAGATAGTTATTTATTGTTTTCAACGTGCTTTCAAGATTAAAAATATGGAGAAATATGGGAAAATACTTAATATGATAGGATTATAGCGGGATAGAATGATAAAATACAGGAGAATCCCGGCAAAAAAAGGGATGGGTTGAAGTGTATGAACTGAACAGGGATGTGTTTTTGGAACAACAGTTTTACTAGGGAACGCAAAACATCTTTGTGAGAAAATGCAAACTTTAAAAATCATATTTCCTATCACTCAGTTTTTTTCTCCCATCTAGGGTTGGGTCGATAGACAGTGCCATCATCCTTCGCCTATGGCCGATAGACATCACGATGCTGAGCCGGCATCTCAATCCTCCACCCCGCCCCCGTGGCAGCAGCAACCCGCTCACGAAAAATACACACTTACGCCTATTTACACTAATACGTCTTAGATTAAAAATGCCATTTTAAAATGAAAATGATCTACGTCCATACTGGTGTTTCACCTAGCATTTCTGAAAAGCCCTCCTTCCACACTATTCCGCTGAAAACACACATCATGTGACCACAGGGCCGTGCACAGACATTTTTAGGGGGCAGTGGCCCCAAACCAAAAAAAGGGGCACTAAGTGGGTAGGTTCTTGCTAATACAAATTTTCCAGTTGTTAAAAAAATACAATTAAAAGAGAAAACAATACACTCTGTAATAATTACAGAAACTATATACTATTTTACATTTTTTTATATTTACCTGTAACCTTTTACCTGTACACAAAACCTTTTTTGTCCTGAAGATCTTGATAACCTCATCTTTTGTGATTCACAATTATACATTGCTGATAATAACAGAAACTATTTACTGATGGATGGACAATCTGTTGATTCTTTCATCTTAGAATGATTAAGAAACCATTTACAATATTTACATTATTTTTAAAATGTCTATCTATCTTTGTATTACACTCTAGCTTATCCCTTCCAGAAGTCTTACCTGTGCCTGTCTGATTTAGCTCATTCTCAGTGGTCCTCTCATTCACTCTCTGAGCCTGCTTCTCACTCATCTTCAATGAAAAAATAAGTATTACACATTTATTTAATATTTATTAATTCATTTTCTTTTCGGCTTAGTCCCTTTACCAATCTGGGGTCGCCACAGCGGAACGAACCGCCAACCTATCCAGCATATGTTCTACGCAGCAGATGCCCTTCCAGCCCTTCCTCATTCACACTCATACACTACGGACAATTTAGCTTACCCAATCACCTGTATCACATGTCTTTCGACTGGGGGGGAAACCGGAGCAAACCGGAGAAACCCACACGAACGCAGGGAGAACATGCAACTTCAGCGACCATCTTGCTGTGAGGCGACAGCACTACCTACTGCGCCATTGTGTCTTAATTTATATTATACATCATAATTTATATTAACTTTTAGAATATTAATATTACAGTTTTAACTATTTATAGGCCTACTATGACATGGGTTTGATAAAATGATGTGCACGTAGGCCTAGACTAGTATCACCTAGGCCTAAGTGATTATAATGGAAAATAGTAGGCGTACTCATGGCATAGCGGACGGGCCCCGCGTCACCCACCTGCTCTTCAGTTTCAGATCTGCCATCTACGATGATGATGCTATTGGTCCATTGCGATGTTTTCACATTAGAATCGTACAATGCCAAATTGGTAGACACCGCGCAACCCTACTCCCATCGATTTTTTTCTCCCACCCAGGGCCTTTAATTTGTGCCAGAACAAGCCAGATCCGGAACCTCTGAATCTGATCCGGCCGACCCAAGGTCATTTTACAGATCCCCCTCTCACACGCACTCCCACCCCGCCCTGCTCTTACACTTTCTTCCGCGACTCCCCAACCCCTTCACTTTGCGTCCGTGACACTTCTCATCATCTTTGCTACGTGCAGTTTTACGGACGTGCCTCTTTTCACAAAAAGCACTGCATTGTTCCAATTCAAACTGTATTCGCTCTGCCTATAAATAAACACACATACCAGGGCCGAAGCAGAAGGTGCTGCTCGCTTTACGTGAGATTAATGATGTACATGCCGGATCCGTTACCCCGATCTGTCACACATTACAATTTACATATAAGCACTGCTCCCAACCAGTTTTTTTTTTTTCACCCATTTTTTCCCAATCATCACGTCCCATCTGGGTCTCCGTTCAGCTACTACACTTTTACAAGGTTTAAGTTAATATTTTAGTCAGTTGACTAAGTTAACTTGATTCAACAACAAAATGTAACAACTTCCTTTTCACAGCAGATTGCCAATGCAAATCACTTGAGTATACGACAAACAATCCAACACCAGACCATATTTTCTAAATGTAATACATGCTATTTGTGGGAAACATGCAGTCACCCATGAGCGCACCTTGAAGCACCTCACACTATATTGATGGCAAGCCCCACAATGAAGGCGTGAGTCTGCATGCATGGCTACCATTGCTACGGTGCAGTTTCACGGACGTGCCTCTTTCACAAAAAAAACACGCATTGTTCCAATCCAACCTGTATTCGCTTCGGCCTATAAATAAACACACATACCAGGCCGAAGCAGAAGGTGCTGGCTCGCTTTACGTGAGATTAAATGATATCTGTCCTCCACCCAAAAGCTCATTCTGATCAGTCAAAGCTGCAGATTAATCGCATCCTCGATGTCACGCCATGTTATTCAAAGACACACAACATGCTGAAATTGTATTGGTTCTATGTAAAGATCAGCGGTTATCTGAGCATCAGACGCCTGCGGTATGAATGGAAGACTGATGGATAGATAAAGACTCACTTACATAAAGTCATCCAGGTTATTTATATAACTGGAAGCTCTCATGGTGGCGTTGAAAGATGGTAGATAAAATCGCAGCGTAAAGGTAAGCTTATGCAACTCCACATGTATATTTAGGTATATTTTCTGTTGCTATCAGAGATTGTAAGTATTGTGTCATAGTTGATTGCTTGTTGAGTAGAGAGTGTATAGCATACACATTTTGAAGTTATTGTTCTGAATGTTGTTTTAGCTCATAAAGGTTATTTAGGTTATGCAGCCTTTTCTATGCAATTATTTATATATATATATATATATATATATATATATATATATATATATATATATATATATATATATATATATATATATATATATATATATATATATATATATTAGTTTTACTGTAGTAAAGCTAAGGCAGGCTAAAATATACTATGGTTATTACTATTAGTTCATGATAGTTACTAATCATACTACAGTATGTAGAGTTATTTATTAATGTAGAGTTGTAATATATGTACAATACAATGCTCATCCTAAATATTTCCCTTTACTTTAAGTGGTTTTAAATGTGTAACACCTGGTTTTATTGGGTTTTTAGTTTTTGCTATTATATACTATAATTTGTTTCTAAGTAAAATTTTGATTTTGTAACAACAGTAAACAATGTTTTTGTTGTGAGGTCTGGTTTTGTGGTGGCTGTACTTTAAAATAAAATTAATATAATCTTAATTGAAGTGATGAAAGATTTTGAAATTATACATTTACATTTACATTTAGTCATTTAGCAGACGCTTTTATCCAAAGCGACTTACAAATGAGGACAAGGAAGCAATTTACAAAACAATAAGAGCAGCAGTGAACAATTGCTATAGACACGTTTCAGGTGTGTAAAGTCTAAGAAGCTAAATTAGTACATTTTTTTTTTCTAACAGTAAACAGAGCTTCTGTAAGGTCCACACTGTGTGGTATAAACACTTGAAAATGATTTAGTTGAAACATCCACTAGAAATTTAAAAGTAATCAAAAAGTAATCAGATGTAATCAGTTAATTTACTTTTATAAAGTAATCGAAAAGGTACATTATTACATTGTAAATAGGGTAATATGTAATCTGTAATCTATTATATTTTCAAAGTAACCTCCCCAACACTGGCAATCAGAGATGCTCTTCTGCATACCTTGGTTGTAACGAGTGGTTATTTGAGTTACTATTGCCTTTTCTATCAGCTCAAACCTCTGGCCATTCTCCTCTGACCTATGAACTCTGACATATATCTGATTTATCTGTTCATCCATGTAGTACAGCAGAATGCTAATCACAACCATCAGCTTTTCTAACCCGATTAAAACCAACACTGAACTTCCTGAGGATATTTTTTTTTCCTAACAAAAACTACAATGCTTCAAGATGCATCAATAATTATTTGTTTTGCATGTTTTTAAAATGCATACAATTACCTGTCTGACATTCAATTACATAAACTGATGATTTCTGATTATTTTCAGAAAAGAACGTGCAATTGTCCTCTCCGTGACCCTGTCCCCAAACCAAGTGCCATCATGATGTCATAACTCACTATATACAGTAAAAAGGATTGGTGTGTGGCAGAAAGCCTATACGGGACTGAGAGAGATGAATTGATTGCTTCCTTTTCTCCTTTCCATGCAAAGATGGAGCTCAGTCTGTACGTGCAATATATTATGGCTTCACATACCGCCAGCAGGGTGATACACATCAACGCAGCGTCTGTAAGCCTGTGAAACGGTGATGATCAAATCATTCTCAGTTATGATTACTGTACATATCGACTGTGTCAGATGCTTAACATTCCTCATAGGGGAAATACAAATGTAAACGTTCGACGACAAAATGAAAGTACAGATCTACGTATGAAGTGAATGCGGATAGAATGGCTTGGGTTGTTGAGTTTTACATTTAATATCTGATGAGAAATGTTCAGTTGTTTGAATTCAGGCTCAAGCATTTAGGCAAATCTGAACATTGTTTGAGACATTCGTTGTTATTGCAGTCTAAAAACCCTCACTAACTCTCCTTCATGACATTTATTTAAATGAGAATTACCATCCACTCTGCAGATCTCTCGCTTGCCCCCATACTGAATGTAACCCCCAATCCATAATTTTCCTTCACCAAACTTGACTGATCACTGTGAGAATCTTGGGTCCATGCGGGTTCCAATAGATCCTCTGCAGTAATTGTGGTGATTGGGATGCAGTTCAACAGATGATTCATCTGAAAAATCTACCTTTTGCCACCTTTCCAAATGATCAACTAGAAGTCAAGTTTTTATTTGTTGCTCTTACAACTGGGATCAACGACAAGACTTTTGTCAGGTAGTGTACTTTTCTACTGAAGCGGAGTTTGCATATACTGTACAACCAACAGTTCTTATCAAAAACAAACAAAACAAAAAAACAAACAAGACTGCAAGACACTTTTGGTTTTAGCAAACAGAACCGAGAACCTGTAATTTATTAAAAATAAAATGAAGAAATCATCAGCTGAATAAAGTAAAAATATTCAGCACTGTGAAAAAAAAATCACTGTTACTACTGTTGCTGATTTTGTAAATTTGTAAATCTAATATTATAATTTGTACAGCCCATTGTTATTTTTAATCTCATCTTTAATAAATGATTCAGTTATTTACTCATAAACTTCATGTTTCATTACTAGATGGATCAGGGGCGTAGCGGACATTTTAAAAATGGGGGGGGGGGGGGGGGGACGGCTGTATGAGATCATTTGTTTATATAATTATTAATCACCTGTTTCTAAATGGTCTGTCTCTAAAAGCGAGGGGAACGTATACCTCCCCCCAACCTCCCCCACCCGGTTGCTACAGATCATTTTTGAAGAATTATTCAGAGCCATATTTTTGATGGCTGGTTGTTGTATTGGTTGCTTAATGTAATTGTTGCCTACAACTTTCATTTTTGAACATCAAGTTAAACCCGTAATAAAAATGTATTAATCCACGGGCCACGTGTGTTCTGAACCGTGAGTTGATTCGTATGAATCACAGATCAACCATGATCCGTTACACCTCTAGTAACAGTTGGTACCAGGCCCGTGCACTGAACCTTACAGGGGCCGGTGCTCAACGTGATCGCAAAATGAAGAGCGGGAGGGCGGTGGAGGTAGGGGGGTGGGCAATTGCAAAGTGAAGGCGGGGGGGGGGGGGGGGGGGGGGGTTGGGTTGAGGGGATGGGGGGGGGGGGGTAGGTTGTGAAGGATGGATAGACGGTTGCGATCACAAAGTAAAGAGCGGGGGGGTGGGGGGGTTGGGATTGGGGGATATGGGGGGGGTGTCTTGTAGGGTCGAGAGATAGACGGACGGTTTTGATCACATAGTGAAGAGCGGGGATGGGGAGGTGGCTGGGGCGATGAGCAAGAGGGGCACCTCAGCCAATGAGGGTAAGGGGCAGTGGCTCTAGTTAGTGCACGGCCCCTGGTAGGTACTATTTTTAAATCTACCCCTGAACGTAACCTTAACCTATGTAGTTATGTTATATAACAGTACTTTCTTAGATAAGTCAACAGTTAGTACACATCATATAAACTAAAGTATAGCTTAAGTGTATATTTTTGGCTCAGTGCAGCCTTTAAACTGCCTTTAAACATACAGTTTGTTTTGTTTTTGTGTAATTTAAAGAAGCAAATAGAAAATGTATAATCAAACTAACACTTAAAAATGTTTTTCGGATGATTTCTTCACTCTAGTCTGAAAAAAAGGTTTTTGTCTTAAACATTTAAATGCTAAACTCTATTTAACAAAATTAAACTCTAATGACGGATGGCTGCTTCTCACTCAGGGATGTTTATGCTAATGAGGGAGAGATTGTCACTAATGGGCGGGGATTTTCCCCTCTGAAGACACATACAAAGGGAAAATGTCAATCAAAGTGTTTCTGCAGACTGTTTTTATCAAGGGTGATTATAAATAAATAGAATGATTTTTTTTTACCATTAAATGCTGGTTATATTCACACACTTTTGTCACACAACTGTGTTTTAAACCACTTATAAAAGTGATTTTTGCATAACAGGTCACCTTTAGAAGTGAATGTTGGCGGCAGTGTGCACATATAGACATACACCAGCAGAGGGAGCCTGCATTACTGTCATTGACTGTCTTCTGCTCTGCTGTCTGCAGGAGATCCTACTGCTGTTTTACTGGCCTGTTTTCTTGTGGTTTAGCATTAAACGCTTCAGCTGCCTACAAACAAGACAGGATTCACCCCATATGAATGCATGTTTGTGTGTGAACGATTATGACAAACTTATTCCGGCGGGAGTCTGGTTACTTTCAGACATTTGCAGAGGGTGTTTGTTCAAATTTTTTTCACGTTTGTAGGAGAGACAGAGTGTATTAATAGTCTGTTATGACAAGCCCTTTGTTAGTTTGAAAGTAATTTGGGTTTAGAAAGTCTAAACAACTCTTCTACTGTAATGAAGAGCCAAGTTTTTTTGGTTGTTTCACCTAAAATGGCTTATGGTCTTGTTCTGTTGAAAGCAAAAGAGCAAGTTGTAGTAAAGATGTGGCTGTTTTGACTGAAACCCAGACAGTTGTTGTCTACATTTGAAGTTAAATTGGTGGACTATTCTTTTAAATGTACAAATTGGTAGTAAATAATAGGGAATAAAGTTGCTCAAGTTGGAAAAACACTACATCTTTGTTACATTTTATGTAATCAATTGCATTCTCTAATTTCTATAATTGTACTGTCATTTAAGCCTATACTGTATATGTTGAAAATGTCAAATTAATTTTATTAAGAAAATACAAAGGTAGTGTTTTGTATTTGTGTGTATGCATTTGTTGGGGGATAAAGGGCTTTTCTTTTTGAATTCAAAAATTTTATGTTGATGTTCATCACTTTATTTTGATAAAAAATAATAAAGTGTGTGTAGTTTTTAATGCTGTTATTGAGTTAAGGCTTTTGTGTAAAAAATATTTACAATTGTAAAAACATAAATACCATTATTTAATATTTTTAATATATTTAATATTAAGTAATAAGTAAGTAATAAATAAGTAATAATATTTAATATTTATAATACTTTTTATATAACTAATTTAGGCTATTACTGGCTAATTATGCGTATATATAGGATGAGCTTATTTTAAAACATTTAAAAATCCTACCGACCCCAAACTTTTGATTGGTAGTGCATATATATGCAGTTGAAGTCAGAATTATTAGCCCCCCTTTGAATTTTTTTCTCTTTTTTTTTTAAATTTCCCAAATGATGTTTAACAGAACAAAGAACTTTTCACAGTATGTCTGACAATATTTTTTCTTCTGGAGAAAGTCTTATTTGTTTTATTTTGGCTAAAATAAAAGCAGTTTTTAATTTATTTTAAGGTCAATATTATTAGCCCCTTTAAGCAATTTTTTTTTCAATGGTCTACAGAACAAACCATCATTATACAGTAACTTGCCTAATTACCCTAACCTGCCTAGTTAACCTAATTAACCTAGTTAAGCCTTTAAATGTCACTAAGCTGTATAGAAGTGTCTTAAAAATATCTCGTAAATTTTTTAAAATTTACTGTCATCATGGCAAAGATAAAATAGATCAGTTATTAGAAATGAGTTATTAAAACTGTTATGTTTAGAAATGTGTTGAAAAAAAGTCTCCATTAAACAGAAATTGGGAAAAAAAATATACAGGTGGGCCAATAATTCAAGACGGCTAATAATTCTGACTTCAACTTTAATTGGCCTTGTTCAAAAACATGAATAATTCTAATTGTCATTAGTGCACATGCGTTTTGTTGTATAAAAGCACAAATCACTGTTGCAGTTACAGTACATGACATCCTAAAAGATGTACGCCAGTGTCTTTCCTAAACTTCTTTGAGTAATTGAAGCCATGTCTCTTTCTCTGAGAGAAGCAAACATGTCGTCTGCTGGAGAGAGAGCTGTTTCCTGCTGCATGCCAGTGGTTAAAGCTTGGCCTACACACCCTCTGATATTTCTGTCTCGCTCCTCAACCAATCACCCTTCAGCAGAGAGACGTCAGATACACATTTACTCATGTAGTCTGAAACCCACATGATTTACTTCTTGCAATGCAAAGAGGGTTTTTTGGAGTATCCGAGCTGTGCTTTTCTATTAAATCTACTGTAAATACTGTATGTCAGGCTCCAAATATGGCAAAAGCAACAGATTGCATTCTAGTTGTGAATAATCCATACAATTTAATTGCAGAAAATGTTAGCAGGTCAATATGAAATTTATTTTATTCATTTATTCATTTCATTCGTTTATTTATTTTTTGGCTTAGTCCCTTTATTCATCAGTCGCCACAGCGGGATGAACCGACAACTCATCCAGCATATGTTTTACGCAGCGGATGCCCTTCTAGCTGCAACCCAGTACTGGGAAACATCCATACACACTCATTCACACTCATACACTACGGATAATTTAGTTTATTCAATTCACCTGTAGCGCATGTCTTTGGACTGTGGGGGAAACCGAAGCACCCAGAGGATGTGAATCACAGTTGAAGACAAAATGATTAGTTCTCCTGTAAAATTTTTTTCTTTTAAAAAAATATTTCCAGGCTGCACGATGGCGCAGTGGGTAGCACGTTCGCCTCACAGCATAACGTCGCTGGTTCAAGCCTCGCTGCATCAGTTGGGCGTTTCTGTGTTTGGCATGTTTTCCCCCGTGTTCGTGTGGGTTTCCTCCAGGTGCTCTGGTTTCCCAACACATGGTTTCAGTCCAAACACATGCGTTATAGGTGAAACTAAATAAACTAATGTGTGAATGAGAGTGTATGGATGTTTCCCAGTGATGGGTTTGCAGCTGGAAGGGCATCCGCTGCATAAAACATATGCTGGATAAGTTGGCGGTTCATTCCATTGTGGCGACCCCTGAAGAATAAAGGGACTAAGCCTAAAGGAAAATGAATAAATGAAAAAGAATGAATGACTGAATAAATGATTAAACATAAATTTCATATTGACCTGCTAACATATTCCGCAAATACATTTTAAGGATTATAATATTGTTTTTTGAAATTTTGAAGACACATACAGTAAGTTATTAGTAGTAGTAAGTAATTAAATAAATAAAAAAACTTTACTCAAAACACTACTGTATTTGTGGAATATCAAGAGAACCATAATAATTTAAAGTGGCCTCTTTATTTTTTTTAGAGCTGCATAAAAAAATATAGAAACAGTAATAATGTGAAATACCATTATAACTTTGTAAATAAAATGTAATGTATTTCTGTGGTCAAAGCAGAACTTTAAAGCATCATCTCCAGTCTTCAGATACGCAATCATTCCTAACCTATAATTGAAGTCAGAATTATTAGCCCCTCTTCATTTATTAGCCCCCTGTATATTTTTTTCCCCATTTCTGTTTAATGGAGAAATTTTTTCAACACATTTCTAAACATAACAGTTTTAATAACTCATTTCTAATAACTGATTTATTTTATCTTTGCCATGACGACAGTAAATAATATTTGACTAAGATATTTTTAGAGATACTAGTATTCAGCTTAAAGTGACTTTAAAGGCTTAACTGGGATAATTAGGGTAATTTGGCAAGTCATTGTATAAACGATGGTTTGTTCTGTAGACTATCAGAAATAAAATATTGCTTGAAGGGGGCTAATAATATTGACATAATTGATTTTAAATAATTAAAACTGCTTTTTATTCTAGCTGAAATAAAATAAATAAGACTTTCTCCAGAAGAAAAAATATTATAGAAAATACTGTGAAATATTCCTTGCTCTGTTAAACGTCATTTGGGAAATATTTGAAAAAGAAAGAAAAAAAGCATCACAGGAGGCTTATAATTTTGACTTCAACTATATATTGAACTTGAAAATGTCTATACGGTATATAATAGTGTTCGAGTTAGGGGAAAAACCTATAACTAATATTTCTATTATGTAATACAACTGGAAGCCACTTCCATCTTACAGCAATCACAAGATTATAAATCCAAAGATTTATTTGCAGGGCATTGATGGAATTCTCGCCAGCTCAGCGTTTTGGCAGAGAGCGGATACAAATTGCTCCTGCAATGTTGCCCTGCTCTAACAGAGCCGCATGGATTTGCACATAGCAGAGCATCTGTTTTCTTTTACATAGAGACTGAACAACGGATCAGACAGTATATGCGCTTCACACACACGCCAAACAGCTGCAGACGAGACTTGACGCCGTCCAGAATAAAGCTTCCTGATGACGCAACGGATGCAAAACAAAGCAAAAAATGATGAAAATTCCTGAGTGAGCCATAGGAGACGCAGACTCAACCTCTGGGGGTTTTGTGGGCAGATTTCAAGATAACGCTGGTAAGGAGCAATCAGACAGTGCGTCACAAGCCGTCACCCATCCAATCATGAAAGAACAGCCAAATTGAACAGGATTTTTTCTTTCTGAGGGGCAAGAAGGCCTCTAGAGGGCCTCAGTAAAGTCTATACATAAAAATAACATAGAGGGAGAATAAACTGAGTGACAAACTTTTCAGTTATGATTCATTTTCATGGTCTTGTTTGACAATTTGATCATGTTTCCACGTGGTTTTAAAGGGTTAGTTCACCTAAAAATTTTAATTTTCTTATTAATTACTTTCCCTCATGTCGTTTCAATCCCCTGAGACCTTTGCCCACCTTCTGAATATAAATTAGGATATTTTAGATTAAATGCGAGAGCTTTTCTGATCCAAACATTCAAATCAGAAAGAATCAGAATTAGAAAGAGCTTTATTGCCAGGTATGTTTGCTTATATGAGTAATTTGTTTTCGTGACAGAGCTTTATAGTGCAACAGAATTACAGAGACAGGACAAAAAAAACAGATAATAAATATATTTTAAAGTCTAGAAAGTAGCCAAAATAGTTCATGTGACTTCATTGGTTGGACTAATTTTACAACTGTAAACATTTTATTCACAAAAAGTCAAGACAAACAAATATGTTGCTTTAACTTTTAAAAATTGCTTTAAGTTGCTTCATTTTAATAAGTTGATCAGGTTCAACAGCAAACAGTTTAATATTAATTGATATTAAGTTATACAAAGTTTAACTTAATATTTATAGTCAGTTTGATTGATATATGTTGAGATGACCAGAAAAGTTAAATTGATTAAACAAAAAAAAATTAATAATAATAATATTGACCCTTAAAATGGTTTTACAAAAATTAAAAAAAAAGCTTTTTGTAGCCAAAAATAAAACAAATAAGACTTTCTTCAAAAGAAAAAATATTATAGGAAATCCTATAGAAAGAATTTTTTTGCAGTGTGCGAAGCTCCAAGAACACATTTGTGCACACCCAAAAAATGTCAAAACTAATTTTGTTTGCAAATGTCTTCTCCTCTGTGTCATTTCAAGGGGCGTTTACTACAGAGAGTATCACATATTAGCCATTAGAGTCAGCAGTGCAAGTGTTCTGCTGGTCATAGTAAACACTCCCTGACCTGATGCCGGAAACATGAAATCGCTTTTACAGTTATTTTGGATCACAAAAGTGTTCATGCAGCTTCATATGATTACAGTTAAAACTACTGAAGTCACATGGAATGCTTTGACGTTTTTGTTCTTTTTCTGTCTATGGGGAATTGAAGAGCTTCCGGATTTCATCTAAAATATCTCAATTTGTGTTGTGTTAGATGAAGGTCTCAGACATTGGAATGACATGAGGGAGAATAACAGAGATTACATTTCTGGGTGACCTAAACACACATTCAAATGTATCTCTTGCAATCTCTCTTGTTCAGATTTTGTCTAAACACTTTCCTCTTATTTCATAGCACTGCATTTTTTTCACAGTAGTGCTAAAAATAAAGCATAAATACTACTATATGAACAAACATGCTATGTGGCATATATATATATATATATAGGCATATACAGTATGTATTGTAGGGAAAATAAGTATTGAACACGTTGTGTTTTTTGTCCTGGGAATAATATTTCTAAAGGAGCTGTGACATGGATTTGAACCAGATTTTGGTAAAAACCCAAAACAATACAAACATAAAAAAAACTAGTAATCTGAAAGATTAGTAATGTGTAATAACAATATAATGACACTAGAAAAACGTGCTGAACTACTGAAATGTATTTAACACTTTATATAAAAGGCTTTTTTGGTTATGGTAGCTTAAAGACGCCTCTCATATGGAGAATGAAGTCACATGAATTGCTCAGGTGTGAGTTTTTCCACAGACTTCAACAGAGTGTAAAAATCTTGATGATTCTGTGAGTTTCATCTATCAAATCTGATCTTTATTTTGTATTTCTATTGGGTTCAAGTCAGGTGATTTGAGAGTTTCCTTGTCTGTGTTTTGGATCATTCTCTTGCTGAAATGTCCACCCTGGTTTCATCTTCATCATTCTGCTAATGTAGATGTTGAACTGAAGCAGCTAATCTTCATTTACAATGACGAAGGGCAGAGGGTTGCTGAAGATCTATTGAGAGATTTCAGCTGCTGTCTGGGCTTTCACTGCGTTTCTATACCTCCCTTTCTTCATGTGAAATTTAATTTTATTATCCATAACTTCATTTGTAAACTAAATAGATCTGTTTTCTATGCATACATAGATTTCTTTGATTGTTACCAACAACATCCTGAGAAAATTTCAAGTCAACAGCTCCTTTAGAAATATGTTTTCTGAGAAAAATAGTGACATGTTCAATACTTATTTTCCCCGCTGTATAAGCAAGTGGAAAAGCAAGAGTATGAAACAAGATAAGAATTGCAAATATGATCG
>NC_079447.1:10807278-10853516 GCF_903798145.1 Danio aesculapii | reverse complement strand
CAAATCCAATTCGTAAATAAACACGATTCAAAAATACACAAATCCAATTCGTAAATAAACACAATTCAAAAATACACAAATCCAATTCGTAAATAAACACGATTCAAAAATACACAAATCCATTTTGTAAATTCAATACACCATTCAAAAATACACAAATCCAATTCGTAAATAAACACGATTAAAAAATACGCAAATCCAATTCGTAAATAAACACGATTCAAAAATACACAAATCCAATTCGTAAATAAACACGATTAAAAAATACACAAATCCAATTCGTAAATGAACCCGATTCAAAAATACACAAATCAAATTCGTAAATAAACACGATTAAAAAATACACAAATCCAATTCGTAAATAAACACGTTTCAAAAATACACAAATCCAATTCATAAATTCAAAACACGATTCAAAAATACACAAATCCAATTCATAAATAAACACGATTCAAAAATACACAAATCCAATTCATAAATAAACATGATTCAAAATACACAAATCCAATTCATAAATAAACACGATTCAAAAATACACAAATCCAATTCGTAACAAAACACGATTCAAAAATACACAAATCCAATTCGTAAATAAACACGATTTAAAAATACACAAATCCAATTCGTAAATAAACACAATTCAAAAATACACAAATCCAATTCGTAAATAAACACGATTCAAAAATACACAAATCCAATTCGTAAATAAACACAATTCAAAAATACACAAATCCAATTCGTAAATAAACACGATTCAAAAATACACAAATCCATTTTGTAAATTCAATACACCATTCAAAAATACACAAATCCAATTCGTAAATAAACACGATTAAAAAATACACAAATCCAATTCGTAAATAAACACGATTCAAAAATACACAAATCCAATTCGTAAATAAACACGATTAAAAAATACACAAATCCAATTCGTAAATGAACCCGATTCAAAAATACACAAATCAAATTCGTAAATAAACACGATTCAAAAATACACAAATCCAATTCGTAAATAAACACGTTTCAAAAATACACAACTCCAATTCATAAATTCAAAACACGATTCAAAAATACACAAATCCAATTCGTAAATAAACACGATTCAAAAATACACAAATCCAATTCGTAAATAAACACGATTCAAAAATACACAAATCCAATTCGTAAATAAACACGACTCAAAAATACACAAATCCAATTCGTAATTAAACACGATTCAAAAATACACAAATCCAATTCGTAAATAAACACGATTCAAAAATACACAAATCCAATTCGTACATAAACACAATTCAAAAATACACAAATCCAATTCGTAAATAAACACGATTCAAAAATACACAAATCCAATTCGTAAATAAACACGATTCAAAAATACACAAATCCAATTCGTAAATAAACACGATTCAAAAATACACAAATGCAATTCGTAAATAAACACGATTCAAAAATACACAAATCCAATTCGTAAATTCAAAACACGATTCAAAAATACACAAATCCATTTTATAAATAAACACGATTCAAAAATACACAAATCCAATTCGTAAACAAACACGATTCAAAAATACACAAATCCAATTTGTAAATTAAACCTCGATTCAAAAATACACAAATCCAATTCATAAATAAACCTGATTCAAAAATACACAAATCCAATTCGTAAATAAACACGATTCAAAAATACACAAATCCAATTCGTAAATAAACACAATTCAAAAATGCACAAATCCAATTCGTAAATAAACACAATTCAAAAATACACAAATCCAATTCGTAAATAAACACGATTCAAAAATACACATCCAATTCGTAAATAAACACAATTCAAAAATACACAAATCCAATTCGTAAATTAAACCACGATTCGAAAATACACAAATCCAATTCGTACATAAACACAATTCAAAAATACACAAATCCAATTCGTAAATAAACACGATTCAAAAATACACAAATCCAATTCGTAAATAAACACGATTCAAAAATACACAAATCCAATTCGTAAATTCAAAACACGATTCAAAAATACACAAATCCAATTCATAAATAAACACGATTCAAAAATACACAAATCCAATTCATAAATAAACACGATTCAAAAATACACAAATCCAATTCGTAACAAAACACGATTCAAAAATACACAAATCCAATTCGTAAATAAACACGATTTAAAAATACACAAATCCAATTCGTAAATAAACACAATTCAAAAATACACAAATCCAATTCGTAAATAAACCCGATTAAAAAATACACAAATCAAATTCGTAAATAAACACGATTCAAAAATACACAAATCCAATTCGTAAATAAACACGTTTCAAAAATACACAAATCCAATTCCTAAATTCAAAACACGATTCAAAAATACACAAATCCATTTCGTAAATTCAAAACACGATTCAAAAATACACAAATGCAATTCGTTAATAAACACGTTTCAAAAATAAACAAATCCAATTCGTAAATAAACATGATTCAAAAATACACAAATCCAATTCGTAAATTCAAAACACGATTCAAAAATACACAAATCCAATTAATAAATAAACACGATTCAAAAACACACAAATCCAATTCGTAAATAAACACGATTCAAAAATACACAAATCCAATTCGTAAATAAACACGATTCAAAAATACACAAATCCAATTCGTAAATAAACACGATTCAAAAATACACAAATCCAATTCGTAAATAAACACGATTCAAAATTACACAAATCCAATTCATAAATTCAAAATACGATTCAAAAATACACAAATCCAATTCATAAATAAACACGATTCAAAAATACACAAATCCAATTCATAAATAAACATGATTCAAAATACACAAATCCAATTCATAAATAAACACGATTCAAAAATACACAAATCCAATTCGTAACAAAACACGATTCAAAAATACACAAATCCAATTCGTAAATAAACACGATTTAAAAATACACAAATCCAATTCGTAAATAAACACAATTCAAAAATACACAAATCCAATTCGTAAATAAACACGATTCAAAAATACACAAATCCAATTCGTAAATAAACACAATTCAAAAATACACAAATCCAATTCGTAAATAAACACGATTCAAAAATACACAAATCCATTTTGTAAATTCAATACACCATTCAAAAATACACAAATCCAATTCGTAAATAAACACGATTAAAAAATACACAAATCCAATTCGTAAATAAACACGATTCAAAAATACACAAATCCAATTCGTAAATAAACACGATTAAAAAATACACAAATCCAATTCGTAAATGAACCCGATTCAAAAATACACAAATCAAATTCGTAAATAAACACGATTCAAAAATACACAAATCCAATTCGTAAATAAACACGTTTCAAAAATACACAAATCCAATTCATAAATTCAAAACACGATTCAAAAATACACAAATCCAATTCGTAAATAAACACGATTCAAAAATACACAAATCCAATTCGTAAATAAACACGATTCAAAAATACACAAATCCAATTCGTAAATAAACACGACTCAAAAATACACAAATCCAATTCGTAATTAAACACGATTCAAAAATACACAAATCCAATTCGTAAATAAACACGATTCAAAAATACACAAATCCAATTCGTACATAAACACAATTCAAAAATACACAAATCCAATTCGTAAATAAACACGATTCAAAAATACACAAATCCAATTCGTAAATAAACACGATTCAAAAATACACAAATCCAATTCGTAAATAAACACGATTCAAAAATACACAAATGCAGTTCGTAAATAAACACGATTCAAAAATACACAAATCCAATTCGTAAATAAACACAATTCAAAAATACACAAATTCAATTCGTAAATAAACACAATTCAAAAATACACAAATCCAATTCGTAAATAAACACGATTCAAAAATACACAAATCCATTTCGTAAATTCAAAACACGATTCAAAAATACACAAATCCAATTCGTTAATAAACACGTTTCAAAAATAAACAAATCCAATTCGTAAATAAACACGATTCAAAAACACACAAATCCAATTCGTAAATAAACACGATTCAAAAATACACAAATCCAATTCGTAAATAAACACGATTCAAAAATACACAAATCCAATTCGTAAATAAACACGATTCAAAAATACACAAATCCAATTCGTAAATTATACCATGATTTGAAAATACACAAATCCAATTCGTACATAAACACAATTCAAAAATACACAAATCCAATTCGTAAATAAACACGATTCAAAAATACACAAATCCAATTCGTAAATAAACACGATTCAAAAATACACAAATCCAATTCGTAAATAAACACGATTCAAAAATACACAAATCCAATTTGTAAATTAAACCTCGATTCAAAAATACACAAATCCAATTCGTAAATAAACACGATTCAAAAATACACAAATCCAATTCATAAATTCAAAACACGATTCAAACATACACTAATCCAATTCATAAATAAACACGATTCAAAAATACACAATTCCAATTCGTAAATTTAAAACACGATTCAAAAATACACAAATCCATTTCATAATTAAACACGAATCAAAAATACACATCCAATTTGTAAATTCAAAACGCGATTCAAAAATACACAAATCCAATTCGTAAAAACACGATTCAGAAATACACAAATCCAATTCGTAAATAAATTCGATTCAAAATTACACAAATTCCAATTCATGAATTCTAAACACGATTCAAAAATAACCAAATCCAATTCATAAATAAATACGATTCAAAAATACACTACTCCAATTCGCAAATTCAAAACACGATTCATAAATCCATAAATCCAAGTTGTAAACTAAAACACGATTCAAAAATACACAAATCCAATTCGTGAATTAAAACACGATTCAAAACTGCACAAATCCAATTCGTAAATAAACACGATTCAAAAATACACAAATTCAATTTGTAAATAAACACGGCTCGAAAATACACAAATCCAATTCGTAAATAAACCTGATTCAAAAATACACAAATCCAATTCGTAAATAAACACAATTCAAAAATACACAAATCCAATTCGTAAATAAACACAATTCAAAATTACCCAAATCCAATTCGTAAATACACACGATTCAAAAATACACATCCATTTCGTAAATTCAAAACACGATTCAAAAATACACATCCAATTTGTAAATAAACACGGCTCAAAAATACACATATCCAATTCGTACATAAACACAATACAAAAATACACAAATCCAATTCGTAAATAAACACGATTCAAAAATACACAAATCCAATTCGTAAATAAACACGATTCAAAAATACACAAATCCAATTTTTAAATAAACACGATTCAAAAATACACAAATCCAATTCATAAATTCAAAACACGATTCAAAAATACACATCCAATTTGTAAATAAACACGGCTCAAAAATACACAAATCCAATTTTTAAATAAACACAATTCAAAAATACACAAATCCAATTCGTAAATAAACACGATTCAAAAATACACAAATCCAATTCGTAAATAAACACGATTCAAAAATACACAAATCCAATTCGTACATAAACACAATACAAAAATACACAAATCCAATTCGTAAATAAACACGATTCAAAAATACACAAATCCAATTTTTAAATAAACACGATTCAAAAATACACAAATCCAATTCATAAATTCAAAACACGATTCAAAAATACACATCCAATTTGTAAATAAACACGGCTCAAAAATACACAAATCCAATTTTTAAATAAACACAATTCAAAAATACACAAATCCAATTCGTAAATAAACACGATTCAAAAATACACAAATCCAATTCGTAAATAAACACGATTCAAAAATACACAAATCCAATTTTTAAATAAACACGATTCAAAAATACACAAATCCAATTCGTAAATAAACACGATTCAAAAATACACAAATCCAGTTCGTAAATAAACACGATTCAAAAATACTCAAATCCAATTTGTAAATTAAACCTCGATTCAAAAATACACAAATCCAATTCGTAAATAAACACGATTCAAAAATACACAAATCCAATTCATAAATTCAAAACACGATTCAAACATACACTAATCCAATTCGTAAATAAACCTGATTCAAAAATACACAAATCCAATTCGTAAATAAACCTGATTCAAAAATACACAAATCCAATTCGTAAATAAAAACGATTCAAAAATACACAAATCCAATTCGTAAATAAACACGATTCAAAAATACACAAATCCAATTCGTAAATAAACACAATTCAAAAATACACAAATCCAATTCGTAAATACACACGATTCAAAAATACACAAATCCAATTCGTAAATACACACGATTCAAAAATACACAAATCCATTTAGTAAATTCAAAACACGATTCAAAAATACACAAATCCAATTCGTAAATAAAAATGATTTAAAAATACACAAATCCAATTCGTAAATAAACACAATTCAAAAATACACAAATCCAATTCGTTAATAAACACTTTTCAAAAATACACTTATCCAATTCATAAATAAACATGATTCAAAAATACACAAATCCAATTCGTAAATTCAAAACACGATTCAAAAATACACTTATCCAATTCATAAATAAACACGATTCAAAAACACACAAATCCAGTTCGTAAATAAACACGATTCAAAAATACACAAATCCAATTTGTAAATTAAAACACGATTCAAAAATACACTAATCCAATTCATAAACACGATTCAAAAATACATAAATCCAATTCATAAACACGATTCAAAAATACATAAATCCAATTCGTAAATAAACACGATTCAAAAATACACAAATCCAATTCATAAACACGATTCAACAATACATAAATCCAATTCGTAAATAAACACGATTCAAAAATACACAAATCCAATTCTTAAATAAACACGATTCAAACATACACAAATCCTATTCGTAAATAAACACGATTCAAAAATACACAAATCCAATTCGTAAATTTATAACACGATTCATAAATACACAAATCCAATTCATTAATTCAAAACACGATTCAAACATACACTTATCCAATTCATAAATAAACACGATTCAAAAATACACTAATCCAATTCATAAACACGATTCAAAAATACATAAATCCAATTCATAAACACGATTCAAACATACACAAATCCTATTCGTAAATAAACACGATTCAAAAATACACAAATCCTATTCGTAAATAAACACGATTCAAAAATACACAAATCCAATTCATTAATTCAAAACACGATTCAAAAATACACAAATCCAATTCGTAAATAAACACGATTCAAAAATACACAAATCCAATTCGTAAATAAACACGATTCAAAAATACACTACTCCAATTTGTAAATTCAAAACACGATTCATAAATGCATAAATCCAATTCGTAAATAAACACGATTCTTAAATATACAAATCCAGTTTGTAAATTCAGAACGCGATTCATAAAATGCACATATCCTATTAATTTGGCGAAAATATAATTTATACTTCACAAATTGTGTGTTGTATTTATGAATCTTATTTTGAATTTACAAATTGGATTTTGTAAATGTGATATATCCTGTGAATATGAATTTTTATTTTGTAAATGTATTATTTTATATATGGGTAAGAATAAACATTTACATACACATTGACATAAAGTGCACAAAAGCTATTGCACATGGGTCATGGGTTTTGGCATCAAAACAATAAACGTGTAATACTTTTTTCTCTGCACATTACAATGTGTCTTGTTTAATTTTTTATCAATATTATAACCTTTGTGCATTTTTGCCATGATTTACAGAAAACAACCACTAAATATTATTCACTGTAGTAGTTTATATGCCAAAAAACTCTTGTCAGGTATATTAAAAAAATACACACACACACACACACACACACACACACACAGACATGTATATATATATTACCAACATAAAAAGATCTTTTAAGTGTAGCATAAGTGTAGTGTTCTATTTAAATCTTTAAGGTTTTCAATAAGACATTTTTAGGCATATAAAAATTTTATTTGTGCAGACACCAAAATGTCTTTGACCCATATGCATTATATTGTACTGTATAGTGATTGACATTGTTATGTGTTGTGTTATGCGCTGATTCAAGAATATTTGTTAATGCTTAAAAAGCATATTTTATTTTAATAAACTAGCTGTCTCAGTAAATGTCACACGTTTGATGTATAGTGTTTTGAGTCTTAAGACAGTGTTTAAAAATTAGTCTACCTTATAAAACACACCTAACGTAAACTCTGTTTATGACATTAAAACTGTGTAGTGTTTCTCTTATAACCTTGCTGAAGGACGCAGCTGTATTTATTGACGTATGCAAATGATTGAGGCGGAGCTTACGAAGAAAAAAAACAGGAACAAGAATCAGTTTCTCATTTCTGTCTGGAGTTCCGGTGAGAGAAAAACGAGACGTGGCGAAAATTGGCGAATATCGGTGACCTCCGAGCTTTTCTCGTGTATTCGCGTAGAGGACACATGAGTGAGGGGGATAAAACCGGAGTACAGACAGATCCGGTGCCGCTGATGGCTGATCAGGGGCTCATTAATAATAATAACCCCAGCCCTATCGGTGTGATCAATAACAACTGATCGTCTGTGTTTCAGCTCAAAACATGCAGGATGATTTACTGATGGACAAAAGCAAAGCTCAGCCTCACCCACACCAAGACCCGTCAAACACAGAGCCCCCATCCACCCCGACCCCCTCCGAGCCTCCGATCCTGGACGAGCAGCACCACGTCGGTCACTCCGAGCGGCTCGCCATGGAGTCTCCGGTATTACCGGGTTTGGGTTTGCCTCAGGATTCCTCTCTCTCGCCGTCGTTCGGCAGCACTTGGTCCACCAACACCGTGGACGAGGGCTTTTTCCAAGGGATTCCGTCGGTAAACGGAACGATGCTTTTTCAGAACTTTCCCCATCACGTCAACCCGGTGTACGGTGGGAATTTCTCCCCGCAGATGAGAAGGTCTCCGCTGGGAGTGAACCAGAGGAACCCCTACAGCCACCAGACCCTACTTAATAAGGTTGCCGCCTCGTCCGCGTCCTCGTCCGCCTGGAATAACCACCAGAACGCGGTATGGAGCTCCGCGGCGAACCCGTGGAGCGGCAGAGACCCGCGGAGAGCGCTTGGGCTGAGCGTCCCGTCTCCGCTCAACCCCATCTCCCCGACCAAGAAGCCCTTCCCGAGCACTGTCATCGCGCCCCCGAAATACCAGAGACCCGGAGCCCTGCAGAAACCCTGGATGATCTCAGAGCCTCCAGAGCCCTTCAGAACCGACAACAGCAACAACATGCTGCCATTTCAGGTGAGATTCTTCACTTCATCAATAGACTTAATGCATACGGATTTAGGTAAAGTTGGTTTTATAGTCGCGCAGTTGGATTTTCTCCTTAATAATATAGGCTAATTTCAGAGAGGTAGCCTATTCTTTGCAAATAAATAGTAAAATTGTATTTGCAGACAATTACTATGAAAGTACAACGTTGTTCACTGTCAAATAGCTTAAATAGTGTTGTTTTGAAGTCATTGCGTGAGATTTCAGACTGAATATTCAAAGTATGTGCGAATATAAAACCAACTACAGCGAAATGTATAGTGTGTTGTAGACTGATACACGAAATGTGTTCATTCAGGTATAAAATGTTTTAAATTACAGTCTGAACACACAGAACACACATTTAATGTGGTAAAAAGTTTATAAAATAATTTATATAAGTATTTTGTCATTGTAGATATAGCCTTAAACGTAATTTATACACGTATTCCGTCATGATAATCATAAAATAGTTCATTGACATATAAAAAACATCCTGAATAACCAACAAGAGCAACAACTTAATGTCCTTTCAGGTGAGATTCTTCACTTCATGAGCAGATTTAATCCATAGAAAGCAGACATCCATTTATAAATCCATTTAATTTTTCATAATAATTGTCAGATACATTAAATAAATGAAGTTAATTCACGTATAAACTGTTTTGAGTTACAATTTGTATAGTAGGCTACATTTTATTGATATCAAAAAGTAATTAAGCTGTGTTTCGTCATAATAATCATAAAACAATTCATTGACATAAAACACTGAAATGTTGTTGTTTTTACCTGATTTACATTTTATTTTCTTCTTTGTGTATACTAAATTATAAAACTATGGGTTTTTTTTATCATTGCTTGTTTAAAATTCTCCGAAACACCAGTTATTCCGACCGTAGGGAAGTTGTTTTGAATAATTTCCCAGCTGTTTCTATATATGTCATTTGTAAGGTGGAAGGGTTCAAATTCCCATCAGAGTTTCTCCAGCAGCTCGTTTGGGGGCGTTTAAAGGGAACACCACTCAAATCTGATTGGTGTTTGTGGGATGAGGGGGCGGGGCCCGCTCTGCTGTCATGAACAGAAACATTGTAGCCATATACTGTTGACATATTCTCAGATAGAGGGCATTGATATTTCTCTTTTATCAAAGCAGTTTTTGTTCATTTTGTGGATTGTAAATGTGTTATCTTATTATGGTCAATTATATGCAATAGTTTCTCCATAATCGCCTGGGATTATGCTCATAAATGGTTTTTGATGAGTCATGCATGCTACCATGATAAAACAGATTGTTTAAATTGCCCTTTTTGTTGATGAACTTCAGTAAAAAAATAATTAACCCAATAAATTCAACACAAATTTGGAACAAAGAATGATGATTAACAGGAACCAAGGAGCTAATTGTGTCTAATTTTTTTTTATAACGCAGCCTTTAAGAGACTTTTTCACTTCATATCCTTATGTTAATACTGACTTTGTAGGCTGTATGTAACGTTGTAAACAGATAATTACTTTTTATACAGATATTGTGCATTGATGATCAATTTCCACATTTGCATTTATGTATTTAGCAAATGCTTTTGTTTAAAATGACCTACAAAACAGAAGAGCAGTAGAAAAGCAGTTGGACCAACAATAGAGAAGATATTCGTGAGTGAGATCCCACTTCATCTAACACATTATTTGTAGCATTTTTTATAAATACAAATAAAAATAATAGGCTAAATTATAGTCATTTTATTTACATGCATCACCATTTCACCCAACGTTGGCCACTTTTTGCAAATCAAGTGACAATGTAAGGGCCCTATGAAAGATTATTATTAATTTATTTATTTATTTGTGGACTATATATCAAATAACATAATGTAAGCACCCCATGAAATATTATTTATTAATTAATTTATTTATTTATTTATTTGTGGACTATATGTATAAAATAACATAATGTAAGGACCCCATAAAATATTATTTATTAATTAATTTATTTATTTATTTGTGGACTATATATCAAATAACATAATGTAAGCACCCCATGAAATATTATTTATTAATTAATTTATTTATTTATTTATTTGTGGACTATATGTATAAAATAACATAATGTAAGGACCCCATAAAATATTATTTATTAATTAATTAATTTATTTATTTGTGGACTATATATCAAATAACATAATGTAAGCACCCCATGAAATATTATTTATTAATTAATTTTTTTATTTATTTGTGGACTATATGTATAAAATAACATAATGTAAGGGCCCCATTAAATATTATTTATTAATTAATTAATTAATTTATTTGTGGACTATCAAATAACATAATGTAAGGACCCTATGAAATTTATTTAATTAATTAATTTATTTATTTATTTGTGGACTATATGTATCAAATAACATAATGTAAGGACCCCATTAAATATTATTAATTAATTTATTTATTTATTTATTTGTGGACCATATGTATAAAATAACAATGTAAGGACCCCATGAAATATTATTTATTTATTTATTTATTTGTGGACTATATATCAAATATCATAATGTAAGGACCCCATGAAATGTTATTTATTAATTAATTAATTTATTTATTTGTGGACTATATATCAAATATCATAATGTAAGGGCCCCATGAAATATTATTTATTAATTTATTTAAATATTTATTTGTGGACTATATGTATCAAATAACATAATGTAAGGACCCCATAAAATATTATTCATTACTCAATTAATTAATTTATTTGTGGACTATATGTATCAAATAACATAATGGTTTCAGACCACATCACAGTACAGAGAGCGCCCTTATATAGATAATCAATGATATACGCCTAAATACAGATTCAGGAAAACTAACAGTGCTGGTACTGCTTGATCTCAGTGCCGTATTTGACACTGTCGATCACAGCATACTTCTGGATAGGCTGGAAAACTGGGTTGGGCTATCTGGGACAGACCTCAAATGGTTCAGATCTTACCTTGAAGGGAGAGGTTACTATGTCAGTATAGGTGACCATAGGTCGAGGTGGACACCCATGACATGTGGAGTCCCACAAGGCTCGATTCTGGCACCTCTCCTGTTCAACCTTTATATGCTCCCTCTGAGCCAAATAATGAGAAAAAACAAATCTCCTACCACAGCTATGCTGATGACACTCAGATCTACCTAGCCTTACTGCCTAATGACTACAGCCCCATTGACACCCTCTGCCAATGCATTGATGAATTAACAATTGGATGTGCCAAAACTTTCTTCAGTTAAACAAAGAGAAAACTGAAGTGATTGCGTTTGGGAACAGAGATGAGGTTCTCAAGGTGAATGCGTGCCTTGGCTCTAAGGGTCAAACAACAAAAAATAAGGTCAAGAATCTTGGTGTGACTCTGGAATCAAATCTGAGCTTCAATAGTCATGTCAAAGCAGTTAGTAAATCAGCATACTATCATCTCAAAAACATTGCAAGAATTAGATGCTTTGTTTTCAGTGAAGACTTAGAGAAACTTGTTCATGCTTTTATCAGCAGGGTGGATTACTGTAACTCCTCACTGGCCTTCCCAAAAAGACAGTCAGACAGTTACAGCTCATCCAGAATGCTGCGGCCAGAATTCTGACCAGAACCAGGAAATCAGAGCACATCACACCTGTCCTCAGGTCTTTACACTGGCTCCCAGTTACATTCAGAATATATTTTAAAGTATTATTACTGGTCTATAAATCACTAAATGGCCTAGGACCTCAATACATTACTGATATGCTCAATGAATACAAACCTAACAGATCACTCAGATCTTTAGGATCAAATAAACTAGAAATTCCAAGAGTTCAGTCAAAGCAGGGTGAATCGGCTTTCAGCTACTACGCCCCTTGTTGCTGGAATCAGCTTCCAGAAATGATCAGATGTGCTCCAACATTAGGCACATTCAAATCAAGACTGAAAACACATCTGTTTAGCTGTGCCTTTACTGAATGAGCACTGTGCTAAGTCCGACAGATCGCACTATTATGTTTTTCTCTTCTTTTTCATTCTTTTATAACACATTTTATCTGTTTTTATGCTTATTTATTTAATTTTTTTAACCATTTTTATTATTTGTTTTTATTTCTCTTATACTTGTTTCTTTTATTCCTGTTTGTGTAAAGCACTATGAAATGTGGTATATAAATAAACTTGCCTTGCCTAATGTAATTAATTAATTAATTAATTTATTTGTGGACTATATGTATCAAATAACATAATGTAATTACCCCATGAAATATTATTTATTAATTTATTTATTTGTGGACTATATGTATCAAATAACATAATGTAATTACCCCATGAAATATTATTTATTAATTTATTTATTTGTGGACTATATGTATCAAATAACATAATGTAATTACCCCATGAAATATTATTTATTAATTTATTTATTTGTGGACTATATGTATCAAATAACATAATGTAAGCACCCCATGAAATATTATTTATTAATTTATTTATTTGTGGACTATATGTATCAAATAACATAATGTAAGCACCCCATGAAAGATTATTTATTTATTTATTTATGTACTATATATATATATATCAAGCAACATAATGTAAAGGCCCCATGAAAGATTATTTATTTATTAATTTATTTATTTATTTGTGGACTATATATCAAATAACCTAATGTAAGGGCCCCATGAAAGATTAGTTATTTATTTGTGGCCTATATATAAATTAAATAGCATTGTGTAAGGACCCCATGAAATATTATTTATTAATTTATTAATTTATTTATTTGTGGACTATATGTGTCAAATAACATAATGTAATCACCCCATGAAAGATTATTAATTAATTAATTAATTTATTTATTTATTTATGAACTATATATATATATATATATATATATATATATATATATATATATATATATATATATATATATATATATATATATATATATATATATATATATATATCAAATAACATAATGTAAGGGCCCCATGAAAGATTGTTTATTTATTTATTTATTTATTTATGGACTATAAATCAAATAACATAATGTGAGAGCCCTGTGAAATATAATTTATTTAATTATTATTATTTTATGGAGTATATTTTAATAATATATTTATATATTTTAAAAAGTAGTATATTTTAAAAGTAGTAATACTAATTGTTTTTAAATTCCAATTAATTAAAATATTTTTAATATAACAACAGGTCAGGTTTAACGAACATGTACAATTTTATGAATCTTTGTTTTACTTATTGCTCAATCTTATTGCTTGTTTAATCCTTTAAAATGAAAACAATCAAGACTAAACGATTACTGAATCTTTTAAAATTAAAATGAAATCTTTTCTAAGTTTTATAATTAGTGTTAAGATTATTATGAGTAGTAGTATTAATAGTATTATTATTAGTAGTAGTATTTGTAGAAGTAGTAGTAATGTTGTTGTTATTATTATAATTTTTATTATTATTATTATTATTATTATTATTATTGTATTTCTATCACAATTACAGTTAAATTAATTTGTAGAGTTTATGTGATATAACAATAATTTTTCTCACATAAAACAGCTCTGGAGATTAGGTTCACATGTTCGTGTTTTTATATAGTGAGATAACAGATGATGTAAATCAGCCCATTTATGATTGTTATTATCTGCACAGTCCTACTTTTGATTAATGTCACCAAAAACTTTCCAAATTCCATGACATTCTCTGTTATGCAGCTACTTCCATTTTTTCATGACTGAAATTCACAGATTCCTCCTTGTTTTCTGCATCCCAGAAATAAAACAACTGACCACAGTTTTATGAACAGATATATGCCTGTGTTTTATCTGCTGTACTACAAACTGTATTAGGCGGGCAAGCAGGCTGCCACAATACAAGATATGGCATGTGTGTGTGTGTGTGGTTGTTTAATGCTGAAATATGTGTGACTGGTGTCTGATAGTGAGTGAAGTGAGGAGCTCAGCATTTTGATTGCTCATGATTTTCACAAAGTGGGCAGATTTTTATCTGGAACCTGAGAGGGGAAATATCGCTTTTTGAATGCTCAGCCAGTTGCGTGACAATAGGCTCGGTGTGCAAACAATGTGCTTCCCTGGGTTGGCCTCTGCCCACTGCCTGATTCATCCACACACACACAGACATTCACAGGCTCTCTCTCACTCTTTCACTTACGCTTTATTCTCCTGCTCATTCGCTTTAACTTGTTTAATTGCATACAGTGTGGACTGGCCATCTCACCTGATCTGAATCTGGCTGTGAGATGGCAGGAGAAATTCTGAAGTGGAGATGATGACGCAGATTAACCGTCATGATCATGAGGCACAGCACGAGTTAGAAATTCATAGCACTTCTGATAAAAAAATAGATGCTTTGAGCCATTATTTCCGTTGTGTTTCACTTGCTACCAACTGGCTTAGGCCAGTATAAGACTCTAATGGTATGATAACCTTGGATAAAAATATTATGGTTTTACGATTCTGTGATTACTACTATTTTTAAATTTTAATTATTTTTAAATGTCTGGGTAAAAAACAAAAACTTTTTTCCCCTTTGAAAACAACATATTTTATTTTGTGAAAGATTTAAAATATTTTGGAGCAGTAAACATGTCAGGCTAAATAATTTAAATGAATCATTAACTTCTGCTGTCTTCATTTGTTTCTAAAACACAGATTTCTTTACAATTTAAAACGGCATCTTTGGATATCATTTCTGCCGGAGAAACTGTTGTCCTAAAAAAAAAAAATCTTACACATACATTATGAACGGTATTATGATGCGTTCACACCAGAAGTGAAAGAAGCGTCAAGCACGAGTGATTTACATGTTAAGTCAATGCAAAGACGAGATTAGACTATGGAAGGCCGTTAGGGCGTTTGTTGCAGACGTTTTGACCCTAACGGCCTTCCATGTTAGACATCCTGCGACGTGAAACGCACGAATGAGGCAGCGCGAATGACGTGATTCGCGTGAATGAAGCGGCGAGAGTTGAGTGCATTGTGCGATTGACGCACTTAACGCGGGTTTCGCTCGAATACCTCAAGTTTGAAAATCTGAACTTCAGCGGACATTCGCGCTGTGTTTACCAATCAGGAGCTTTCTCTTGTATGAGCTTTCTTATGACGTAGCACCTGTTGTTGGTGTCCCAGGGGGAAATCCTCCTGCCGACACCAGACAACAGTTGATCAAACTGGGCTCGGCTCAGTCGGAAGCACTGCTGTAAGCTTCCATCATCCAGGTTAAGTTTCTGGAGGAGTTTATCAGCTCACAGAGATAGGTGCTCCTCTGAAAGGATCTAGTGGACTCAGACACGGCTCCAAACGAATCAACGCTGTTTTTCAGCCTTCATAAAGCACGTAAACACTGTTATTCTCACAATAAAATCCATGTTAGCCATTTAGCAACGAAGCTACAGTCACCAGGCAGACAGAAGCCCTGCCCATCACACGAATCCGCGTCTGTTGTGATGTGGATTTGATGCGTGAATGAAGCGGATTTTGATGCGCAAATGAAGCGAGTAAAGTCAAAATGTTCACGCGTATATTTATGCCCGAATAGCATGATTTATCCGCACGTTCCACGTCTGGTGTGAACACAGCATTACAGAAAATTTTGGCAGTTTTAAAACCAAACGGTATACCTTGAAAAGGTATCGTCCCATGCCTACTACCAACTGCACGGTTTGTTTTTATATGTTTATGTGTTTATATGCTGAATCATTATCATGACACGCACAACCATACACACACACACACACATATATACATGTACATATTGTTGCCATGATGTTATGGATGGTACCTAAAACCCAGAGTTGTTGCAAACTAAGCTGAAACTTGGTGTCTATTTTGTGTTTTTGTTTATTGGATCAAAAATGATTTGGTTCAAACCTTGGGTATGGTTCTAATTAGAAAAGCTGTGAAATGGTGATGCAGTGTGACACATCTTTAACCTCTGACCTTTGACACCCTTCCTTCTGTCTTTCAGGATCGGAATCGACACTTCGACCCCTTCAGCTTGCAGACTTTGGAGAACTCTTTAATGGACATGATTAAGAACGACCATGACAAAGGTAAACACCTCCCTGCTGCTGGTCCACCCATGACTATCGCTGATATTTTATGGAGGAATCATTTTGCAGGTTAGGACTATTTATACATCCACCCTTCTGTGCTCTTTTGGCGTCATATTATTCAAAGCATTTAATTACATGCTTTTTATGTTTAATTACTCATGTTCTACTGATTATAAATGATAAATAATAAGTATATTATATGACAGATAATCATACATTATATAATATTATAATAGTGTAGTAGTATTATAAATAATATAATATACACCACCATTCAAAAGTTAGATGTCAATGTTTCATGTACGTTTATATGAGTATATTTTATTCATATATTATACAGTAGATGTATGAGTAAATATTTTAAAAGATGTTGATACTTTTATTTAGCAAGTACACAGCAAGGCTGATTTATTCTTCTGCTTCAAGTGCACGCGGATGGTCGCATAGCCCTCGCCGTGGCTGACGCCGATGCTGATGCGCCGTTTCAAAAAATGTAAACAGATGGAAACTTGTTTTGTGTTTGTTTTAGGACGTCCACCGGTTCCCACCTCTGAATGAGCCTTTTTTTTAGCTACTTGTAGCGTTCAGAAAAAACAAAACACTCGCAAAGAAACTCAACACAGAGGAACCTACTGCCAGCTTGCGTTAAGGAAGTGTTATTGCAGAGCAACACAAACAGCATGCAGAAGTATATATGCACGACTATGTGCAAGGCAGCCGCCATGGGTCAAGTATAAACCAGCCTTTACTCATAATTTATTTTAAAGTATTTCTAATTCATATATTATTTGTAAAAAATCTTAAGTGGAAAATCATATTAGACTGAATTCTGAAGCATCATGTGACCATAAGCTACGGGAATAAGTTATGTTTCAATGTATGTTATAATAAATAAACTATTTTTGCAATAGTTTGTAACAAGGCTGCTCGATATTGGACAAAAACTGATTTAGCGATTATTAAGTTCGTCTGCGGTATATATTGTGATATGGATATAATTTCACAAGAGCGCTTATAACTCTATTTGTAATAAAATCATATTTTTACATTGACTGGATCATTTTGTAAAGGAGAATATATAAAGTACAATACAGTTGAACAAATACAAATTAATTTTCTGTGGAATCTAACAGTATTGAGCTACAGAAATTCAATAATAATAGATTAAATCAAAGTCATTTCACTTGGCGGCCATCTTTGAAACGTCTCTCGGGCAGTATGCTAAGGCTTTCTGTCTGAATTTGGAATCACCAATAAAATTAAACAACAGCTGTCTAATAAGTTTCATTTTAAATTTCCGAATCAAAAAAAATCTGCGTATTTTCAGGCTGCCCAAGCGAATGCGCATGTGCATTTGAAAGGAATGAGATCACGACACCAACCTCATTTATGGCCGTTCTATTCATTATCTACACATTAAAGATTGTCTGATCGCGCTGGTCTTCTGAAGTAATCCACAACTTGTTCTTGATGGCAAATCTGTCAGCAACTCTTTGTTTACACATTTGTGAGTGTTTGAGTAGTTGCTGTCATGTGATGTACCTCAGGTTCGTTTCATACAGATCAAAAAATCTTTGAGATTTCTAGATTTATGTGGATATATTTATTTTGTCTGTGAAGCAAGTATTCACTGAGATTCCAGTGTGTTTGTTGACCAGCAAACTGTCATAAAAATACTCGTCTGGTCTTTTCTTTCCCCCAGAGAAACGTCAGTCTATAGCAATCGATGACTGGCTCCTGTACTAGTAGGCGGGGCTTCATTCGCCATATTAACTTTTCCCCATTCATTACTATATGAGTGACAGGTCTTGTGTATTTTATAGTCTTTGATTAAATAACAATTTATAGCAGGGGTGTCCAAACTCAGTTCTGGAGGGCCGGTGTCCTGCAGAGTTTAGCTCCAACTTGCCTCAACACACCTGCAAGGATGTTTCTAGAGAGCCAAATAAGAGCTTGAATAGCTAGCCCAGGTGCGTCTGATTAGGGTTGGAGCTAAATTCTGCAGGACACCAAACCTCCAGGACAGAGATTTAGGGCGCTGTTTTGTACCGAAACAGGGATTAAAATTGTGACAATGTTGCCCTTTGTTTTTGGTGCGATTCGCTTTCACACAGCAAAGTTTCTAAACGGACCAAAAGAGCTAAAACAAGTCACGTGCGAGTTAATTCTCCTCGCATTGGTCAGAGTTTCACGGTTTATTTTGCAGATTTTAATTTATGGCAATGAGCAATAAGACATTATAAGCGAAATGCTGCACTTCAATTTTGAATGGTGTCACCCACAGACATCGTCACCAAGTATAAATCAGAGGTAAGATTCTCCCTTAGCTAGAATTATGCATTAAAGGCTTTACATTATAGAGAGAAATAACTGATAAACCAAGACTGCATTTCGGTTAATTTTCCTAACGGATAAACGGCTCTCGTTAATAGTTCAGCATGCTTTCACTTTCGTATTCGACAAGAAACACACATTTACCTTTACCAGTAGGAATGACATATATATATATATATATATATATATATATATATATATATATATATATATATATATATATATATATATATATATATATATATATATATATGTGCCTATTACATCTCCATAATACACTGTGATATAGCCGGGCTATATTGCTGTCTCACTACAATCGATCCGCTCCAGAGTTCGTTTGAATCGAACCGAGATCACCTCATCCAGGCGATCTCGGACCGATTGTTTTGGCATGGATCAGAGCGTGATTGCTGGATTTACATATGCCAAACAAACTGCGCTAACTGGGGAAATGCGTCAGGTTCCAAAACAAAAGTCTAGGTGTGAAAGCACCCTCAGAACCCCTGCTGTATAGCAGTGTGCGAATTATACATTAACAATCGGGAGGGTCAACTTCTTCTGTAATGTGAGTTTGTGTAATACATGCTTCAGTGAATCAAATGTATGTAATTATTTAAATTAAGTAAAGTTTTTAAATTAAGTTTTCAGTGTTTTGTGAGATGGGCTATTTAGTGTATTCTGACCTGATTAGTTATTTAGGCTTACTTCAGGTCAAACTATACAAACTTTGCATCTAACTTGACTTTACTTTTAGGCTACATGTCATCTATTTTATGAGAAAACAGTCTTGTGAACTCATACAGTGTCTATCAGACTTGTTTCAGACTGTTGAATGATTTTTTTTTTTCGCTTGCATAGACCAAATGGCGCAATCATGCATTCACAATGGTATGAACCATTATAGGGGTGGTCAAATAGATATGTATTATTTTAATTATTAATGTTATTATTTAAAATACAGATCAGAGTGAACTTTTTCTCAGTTTCAAAGGGCTGACTGATCCCCCCAAACATCATGTATTGATGTCTTTCAGTTTTTGATGTCAAGCCTTAATTAGAGGGGTCAATCCTCCCCAAACCCCCTTGTAATTCATATTTATATATATATATATATATATATATATATATATATATATATATATATATATATATATATATATATTTATATTGATATATATTGATATATATATATATATATATATATATTTATATTGATATATATTGATATATATATATATATATATATATATATATATATTTATATTGATATATATTGATATATATATATATATATATATATATATATATATATATATATATATATATATATATATATATATATATATATATATATATATTTATATTGATATATATTGATATATATATATATATATATATATATATATATATATATATATATTTATATATATATATATATATATATATATATATTGATATATACTCTTCATTGTATAAATCAGTGGTTCTCAAACTTTTAAACCAGCGACCCCCAATGTAAGATTGTCAAGAACTCGTGACCCCCCCACCCCCAAAGCATATACAAACAATAAAAATAAGCTTTTTTTAAAGCTGTTCACAATATTTTAACTATATTTACTATATATTACAGGGCTCAAAATTAACATTTTTGCTTGGTACCTTGGTTGCTTGCTCCTAACTTTTTCAATTTAGGCGCACCAGCCAAAATTTAGTGGCTCCCACCAATTATTGCACTGTTACTACAAGTTTTATAAACAGATGTATTGCATTTGAAATCAACACTAATCAAAACTAACAAGCCAAAAAACTAAAAATGCATGTGTGAGGAAAATGTCTCAACGAAATCCCATTATCACAAGAAAATACATTTGTATAACATAGAGTGACCAAAAGATACACGGATGGACCGCTCACCGGCCCTGCACGCACTGCTTGACATGAATGAATCTCTTAACGTTAACTGTGCTGTTCTCACGGGTGGTGTCTGATATTGCACTGATGCTTTTGACATATACCTTATTATTTGCATACTTCATTTTAATAGCAATACGGCTCTTTTCATGAGCTGCAATATTAGTTTAGTCTTAGTCAGCGCAAGCCCTTTTGGTGTAACTGGTGTTAAATTTGACATTTAGCTGCCACTTGCACATCTGAGAGCATCTGGCGATTAAATGAAGGATTAAACAGAACCTCTCGTGCTTAAAATGTGTAGATGTGGCAAACAGTTACCTGAAAATTCTGTTGCACAGACTTTAAAGTGAATGCTTTAGTTGTTTTCATAGCAGACTTGAAGCCAATGGAAGTCTTTTATCCACTCTTCGAAAAGTGTAGATGGTGGATTAACATTCACCACATGATCATGGGCTATTATTTGTAGCTTTAGGTGTTTCTAATACAAAATCTGTCAGTGTTGTTTTCATTCTCTCATCTTCAGCGCTTTACATTTTAGCGGTTGTAGCTCCTGTCATCTGAAGACAGGAGGCGTTGACTGAGTGATTGACAGCTGATTTTAACCAATCCATTCGCGTTCAGTTCTAGAGCAGTGGACTAATAAGAAGAGTTTGAGAACCATGGGTATAAATGATAAAATGCAAATAATTTTGGTTTATGTATTTTTATAACCTCTTAGTTTACTTTTGCTTAAATCTTACATGGTCGCAGTTCTTAAAAACGCATCCGAATGAAAATCTTTCACTCTATTTTAGGATTAAACATTGCGATGACCCCACAAATCACATGTTCTGTGATGCTGATCAACTATAATCCCAACTTGCCATTGCAGATTCACACACTGCAACACCGATGCTAAAACAATATATATTGTGCAGCCCTAATTTGTAATATTTTTTTCACAATAATACTGTACTGCTGTTCAAACAAATGCAATAAAAAAACTGTACTGACCCCAAACCTTTAAACCGTTTGGTCAAGATAATGTAAACCTCAGCTGTATATATTCAGAAAATATATTTTATTTGTATTTAAGCCTTTTTTAAAGCTGGATTCTTGCATAAGTGTGATCATTCCTGTCTCCGCACAGACCGTTTCAGTTGTTGTCATCAGATGTGGGAAACGTCTCTCCTCAGATGTTTTAAGATCTCACTCGAGTCCCATGGGACGTCATGAGAGATGACTTTCCTGCTGTAGACAATGGGAGCGTGTGATTGTGTAAAACTGGAGGCCAGGGAAATTGTTTTTATATGCTAGATGCATGGAGAGCCTCAGCAGGGGCCCCCCGTCTCAGGTGTTTTTCCAGATCTAGAGAATAGCTGGGTAGATTTGAGAGCTTCTGGGTCGAATGTGTCTGTGAGAGTGAATCTGGCAGTTGGAGGATCTGGATTCTTGAGTGATTACTCCTGGAAAGGTAGAGCTGAAAATCCTGACCGACTACCAGACGCCCTGGCAAACGGCTCACCTCGAGCAGATGTCAGTGAAGTGGGTTACGGTCTGGAAAAGAGACTTTCGTGGAACGTCCTAATAATTCTACTTAAATTCCTGAAGAATCATTTTCTTCCATTGTATCTGTATGAGTAGTGATTGTGTTTCTCCTATGTATCTGTGTTTGCGTGTGTGTACAGGTTTATGTGGTTCACAGTAATGCTGCATGATTTTGGGAAATACTGTTGTAGCTGAAGTTGGATTCACCCTGCTTTGACTGAACTCCTGGAATGTCTAGTTTATATGATCCTAAAGATCTGAGTGATCTGTTAGGTTTGTATTCAATGAGCATATCAGTAATGTATTGAGGTCCTAGGCCATTTAGTGATTTATAGACAAGTACTAATACTTTAAAATCTATTCTGAATGTAACTGGGAGCCAGCGTAAAGACCTGAGGACAGGTTTGATGTGCTCTGATTTCCTGGTTCTGGTCAGAATCCTGGCAGCAGCGTTCTGGATGAGCTGCAACTGTCTGACTGTCTTTTTGGGAAGGCCAGTGAGGAGTCTATTACAGTAATCCATTCTGCTGCTGATAAGAGCATGAACATGTTTCTTTAAGTCCTAACTGGAAACAAAGCATCTAATTCTTGCAATGATTTTGAGATGATAGTATGCTGATTAACTGCTTTGACATGACTATTGAAGCTCAGATCTGACTCCAGAGTCACACCAAGATTCTTGACCTTATTTTTTTGTTGTTTGACCCTTAGAGCCAATGTACACAATGACTCCAGTTTTCTCTTTGTTTAAAGGTGTAGTAGGTGATTGTCTTCAGCGTCAATTTTTTTGTTGTGCTGGTTGAAAATCTCTTCACATTCCAATAGTACTGATTAAAGTAAATGATCTAAATGTATTTATATGTGTTTTTATATTCTGGGTAAGGCATAAATAATCGTTGGGCTGGCAATTCTCATAATTCTGATAAGTAGCCTGATAACTGTCTGCCAGCAAATGTAGATTTATACAACTGTGCATCCCTGTTCACACAGATCGCGCTGCGCGTTCACGTGCACACAAGACACAGCAGTAAAATCAAATGCTGAATCAAAACTTTTTAAAATCCTGAATCAATATTGGAGTTAATTTTGCCTGCTGGAGGAAGGACGACACTATGGCTAAAGTATTTATTTTAGACAGGTAATGTTATGTTTTAAAACTCTTTTAGTCGCGCAAAACTTATGTAGATTGTGTTGTTTTACGAATGGGTTATATGCACGGAAGTGACAATGACAACCTGTGACGTGCTCCCTATATTGTTTAACATGTTGCTCTAAATATTCGGTCTGAAATAGCATGTAAGTATGGCTTAGTAATAAGTGTAATTCCTGCACGTTAAAGTGTAATTTCTGCACTAAGCACACAGTAGTTGCTTAGTATCGCACATAATATTGCACATTATGACAAGTTTAGCTTGCTGCACAACTGAAAGCATGCTAGATATAATACAGTTTTTCTTTCAGAATTGGAGTATTATAATGTACTATTAAGTTTTCTAACTGGCGAATGATATGATCTAGTGAGTTGTCTACTATCATCTTTAATGTGCGTGTTTGTGTTTCTGAGGCATGGCTTTGGACCGCAGGGGAGGGACTGTGTTTCAAAGATATTATGCTAACCGGTTAGCAATTTGCCAGATCACCTAATGCACCTTTAACCGAAGAAGTTTTGGCACATCCAACTGTTTTGTTATTCTGCTATGTACTGTACATTGCATTATACATTTCACCAGATGATTGGAATATTTATATTTGGAAATAATTACTAATATTAGATTGTTTGGGATGATTCTATAGAGAAGTGCATCTGAATAAAATATACTAAACTATCTACAAGCATATATCAATACAATAAAAAAAATATATATACAGCTGAAATAAACTATATTTTTTGACAGCTGACTGCTTTTAAAATCATTATGCTGTCACAGTCCTCAAAATCATTGAAAAAAATTATAAATTACAATAAATAATATAATAATATATATAAACTTAACATTGCATATCATGTAATGTGATTGTTGTGAAGGATCTCTAATTGGATTAGATTTATAATTTTATTATTATAAAATTTTATATTTATAATTTTAGGCGAGTGCATCTGCATAAAATCTACAAAATTTTACCAAAATATGTAAAAATATAAATTATATATATATATATATATATATATATATATATATATATATATATATATATATATATATATATATATATATATATATTGCCAGATATATATATATATATATATATATATATATATATATATATATATATATATATATATTGCCAGATATATATATATATATATTGCCAGATATATATATATATATATATATATATATATATATATATATATATATATATATATATATATTGCCAGATATATATATATATATTGCCAGATATATATATATATATATATATATATATATATATATATATATATATATATATATATATATATATATATATATATATATATATATATATATATAAGTAAAATAAAGCACAGATGAAAAACATTAGAACAAAGATAAACATTTCATAGTTTTTGTTGGACTCTTAACAGCATTGAGGTTCAGAAATGCAATAATCAGATGTAAATTAACACTATGTAGTCTTTATTGTATGAGTAATTTAACAGTTAAGCTTTGTTTAAGTGGCAAGCTTTAGAATTTCACGTTCCCAAATGGTTTAAATTTGCTTGAAATCATACAGTCACAGGACTTCAAAATACTTTAAAATGAAAGTCTTTCATACTGTTTGAACCCTTTAGATTAGGTCAAGTTTTATTAATAGCAACATGACATTGCAGATCCTGCGATGTGATTTGCAGATACACACATGCTGAAACGATATATTGTGCAGCCCTAGTTTACAGGGACACAAAGTTGTATAATGACATGGGTAGGACTTGGTTGTAATTGCTTAGTTGTTTTATAATTCAAAACGCTTAAAATCATAATTAAAGTCTTTTGAAATTCAAAATTTCCGGTGAGGGTTAGATTTAGGGGTAGGGCCATTAATAAGCAGTTTTTACTGTATAAAATACATTATGCCTATGAAGTGTCCCTGTAAACCATGTATACATGCATGTGCGTGTGTGCGTGCTTGGGAAATGTGGGACATGTCAATGCAGTTTTGACATTTGCATGTCATGACAATCTTGTTGTTTTGATCAGATCAGTGCTCCTGTAAAACGGGCTGCTTAATCCAAAAATATTTGGTTTTTCAAAGTCCACATTAAAACGGAAACCGTGATCATCTTCTGTTCACTGTTGTGACGTATATCTGAGTGAAATGGTTTCTTAAATAAATACACTTTTAGTGTGTGTGTGTGTGTGTGTGTGTGTGTGTGTGTGTGTGTGTGTGTGTGTGTGTGTGTGTGTGCGTGTGTGTGTGTGTGTGTGTGTGTGTGTGTGTGTGTGTGTAACTAAAATTTTCATCACCAGTTTAAAGTCTATATATTGACACTGAGACCTCATTTCACAAGTAAGCATGTTTAAAATGCAAAATAAAATAAAAGCAAAACAATCATTTTTGAAAGGGGAGGATGAAGCTAAAACTAAAGCATGACTATTTTTGACACAAACCGTTCTGCAGACATGTTTAAGTTGACCTTGTGACAAAGGAATTATTGTTTTGAAAAAAAGAGTATTCTGTCATCATCTGCTCACCCTCATGTTATTCCAAAACTGAATGACTGACTTTCTTTTGGGGAAAACATAAAAGACCAACAATATTTTGAACAGCAAGAGACATTCAATCTCGAAAGCTGCATTTACATGGATACAAATAATCGTAGTCACTACACATTTATGTGTATAGAAAACATTGTTTAATTAATTATTTAATTGTTTTTACTTATGTATATATATATATATATATATATATATATATATATGTATATATATGTATATGTGTATATATGTGTATGTATATATGTATGTATATATATGTATGTATGTATATGTATGTATGTATGTGTATGTATGTATATGTATTTATGTATGTATGTATATATGTATGTATGTATGTATGTATGTATGTATGTATGTATGTATGTATGTAATATAACCTGCCTAGTTAACCTAATTAACCTAGTTAAGCCTTTAAATGTCACTTTAAGCTGTATAGAAGTGACTGTGTTGAAAAAAAAATAAAAATCTTCTCTCCGTTAAACAGAAATTGGGAAAAAAAATTCAGGGGGGCTAATGATTCTGACTTCAACTGTGTATATATGTGTGTGTATATAAGTATGTGTAAATAAGTATTCACTTATATTTACTTATTCACTTTATATTCACTTAAGTATTTAATATATTATTATTATTATTAATCCCTGATTTTATTTTGAATCAAATGGTAAGCTTAAAAGTCCTCTTTAAAAAAGCAAACTATTAACAATTTTTCGTGCTCTGCAGGCAAAAAATCTATACTCTATACATCGCTCAACAAAAACAGGTTTTTCAAAAACAGACTTCGCACTGAGCATTTCCTCAAAATGCATTTAAATGTTGATAACAGGGGCATTGTGAGCATGTTCCATTTTTTCAATCAACATCAATCCAATTCAATCAATTTTGAGGAAATGTTGTGTTTCCAAATGCAGAACAGAATAATTAGGCCACAGTCTCTCTATTTCTTTCTGAATTTCCAACTCTGACACAAACACACAATCACAAAGATGCCTTTGTGGAAGCACGCGCGCACATATTTGTGTTGGACTTCTCACATGATCTGTCTTGTGCAACTGTGACCAAAGGTTTGGACTAAATCTCTTGGTTTCCTTCGCGTCATATGTTTTGAAAAATCTTCCAAAGCTCCACTGATACTGTGGTGACAGTCACAGCTTGGCAGCCACCGCAGTCTGATTTCATTATGCACAATAACTCAGCTATAATGATCATACTAAGTTAACTGATGAGAGGCGTATATTTGAGGATACATTTTCTGCACATCTGCACCAACTGGTTCCTCTCATTACAGTTAGAAGTAAACTTTGACTGGGTGACCTGTAATCTGGGAGGTCTGCTGGGTTCAGTCGGGGCTCTTTCTGACCCTCTAGGCCAAAGTTGAGACGGTGTAGCCAAGATCATGATGCAAGATGTTTGTCAGGCCTGGGCTGGTCCAACTTTGAACGTTGACACTGATAAAAGTGTCTTATGGTTCATGGTGCAACTTGTCTAGTTTTAAAGACACAGGATTAAAAATAATATGTAAAAGGGATGAACTTAAATTAAAATTCTGGACGTAAAACAATTTCAACAAATACTGGATGCACTTGGCTGAAAACCTAAATCGAAACCAAAAATGCTTGGTAATAATTGTTTGCATTCATGTATAAAAATGTGCGATTTCAGATTTTCTTTTTTCTCTTTTTAAAAACACTTTTATGAACACAAATTAGCATTTAATTCCTCTCACATAGCAAGTCTTCTTGCAAAACATATACCAGATAACTGAATGAACATACAAAAATACTGTAAGTAAATAAATAAATAAAACGGTAAAATTAAAAATTATGTGTTTGTTGATCGTTATAGTTGAGTAGCAGCTACATTACTGTTGGGCGATATTCAAAATTTTCAGATCGCCATTTCATCCCCCTGTGAGATCGCCGATACACAATACTATTGCATAGGGGTGAGGCTGTGTTATGTTTACTTATTTACTCATTTATTTAACCATTTCAAGATGTATTTAATAACCTTCCGGTTGATTTTTATTTTTATTTTTACTTATTTAATAATCTACTTAACTTGCATTACATTTTATCTTGAAAAATAATTAAAACCAATGCAAACCACCATGCTCTTACAGCTAAATAGGCACTGAGACTGAAATTTTTTCAAACCAGACTCGACGCAACAGTGTGGCATGGGATAAGATTTGTTGGTGACTTCGGGTCCATGCTGTTATCCTACACTGTTAAACCCAAAAAGTTACGGTAACTCAAACCATTTGAGGAAACTGATTGCAACAAACCATTTAAGTTCAAAAACGAATCCTATTGAGTACTGTGAACTTAATCCATTTGAGTAAACGAAGCAATTTAAGCACAGTAATAAACAATAAATGAAGACAAAAATGAACTTAAACCAATTGAGTTCTGTAAAACCCAATAAGTTAAGGCAAATCAAACCGTTTGAGGAAACCGATTGCAGCAAACTATTTGAGTTCAAAAACTATATTAATATGAGTACTGTAAACTTACTCCATTTGAGTTGAAGTAATGAGGTATTTAAGTGATTCAGGAAGTGTTGATTGAGCATTAATGATGAACATTTACAAAACTACAGCTGACTTCAGTCAGAGCCATAAAAGAAACCATTCCATCTCTCAACATTCCAGCAGAGGATCATTAAACAACTCCACAAACATGAAACTCATTATCTTCAACACTGAGATCAAAACTCTTTTCAAATGAGTTTTACTTCCAGTAAATTTTGAGTTAACTACACTCATTTCATTCGATAAAGTTGACTATTAGATTTTACAGCGTAGATAAATAATTATACCTGCTTTTTGGTTATTGTGATTTTGGTTTTGCTGAATTGTCTCTGGGTCCAATTTAGGGGATGACTAATAATTCTTTATTATTTTATTAAACTATTTAAAGTAATTGTGTAAGAATTTTTTAATTGAACTCAACAACTTTAAAAAAAAAAAAAAAAACACAAGACACATTTTTTGACAGTAAAACATTATTGACCGTAAATGAGAGGCGTCATTTTACCAGTGTTGCCATGACAACACAGTAGAGTAGAGATTGCACTTTGCTCAGTGCAACAACAAACTGCCCATGTGTGGCACAATCCACTGAAATTAATAGTTTCATAGTGTATCGATTTCTGCGTCTGATGTGAAAGCCAATTCACACTGTGCAGTGACTACAGCTGGAGGGAAAGTCAAACCAGTGCTCTAAACACTGCTGGCCAGTGCACCACAGAATAGCCCTTTTTGACTCATATTTTCAGCTGTTTTTCCTCTTTCGGATAAAACTGAAAATTTAATTTGAGCTGATCATTTCTGGCATCTGAAAACTTAATAAAAGGCATAAGCTTAATTGATGTCTCATTTTACCATCGATCACTCCTATTTGAGCATAGACAATCAGTTATGATGAATATTTTTAGTTGTGTAATTCTTCATGTTCAAATATGTAAATCAATCACTAGGGATGTAAATTAATTATTTTTTTATTTGATATATTTAATACAGTCTGATCCATAAATATTACTGATCTTTATACGCTAGCATCCCTTTTCTATTTTTTCTTATATATTTTCTCTTTGTATAAAAGCTTCAAATTATTACATTTATTGATTTTGTGATCAAAATGTCCCTTTAAATATACAATGAAAAGAAAAATTTTATACCAAACTGATTATATGAATGCTTTAAAGGTGTTTTTTGTAATTTTTTTCATTACATTTGGTAATATTATTGATTGCATTGACTAACATGAACAAGCAATGAGATTTTTACAGCATTTGTTACCTGTAATGGTGATTAATCTACATTGTGGTTGCATTAAATGATAGTAACATATGCAATTTTGCATTGCAAAAATGCATTGAAAATGCTTCAATAAATGTTATAATTAGCATGAATTATAAATAAAAACTACTCACTGTAATGTTATCAAATTAAATCCTATCATAAATCATTTGACATGCTCATCACTGAAGGAATAGTCCACCCAAAAATGTACATTTCCATAATTTACCCACCCCAGTGTTGTTTCAAAACATAATGCATTCTTTATTTTGTGAATAATATTAAGAAAGGACATTTAAAAAAAGTGTCCATACTGCTTTTTGGCCATACAATAAATGTCAAAGGTGGCCAAAACAACTTTAGACCCCATTGACTTTCATTGTATGGACAACAAAAGCACTGACATGTTCTTAATTATATCATTTGTATTGCACGGAAGAAAGAAAATCATGAGTAAATGATGCCAGAGTGTTCATTTTTGGGTGAAATGTCCCTTTAACTGTTGTTGCACCACAGCAGTTTGCCAGTTCTCAGCACGCAGTGTTTCACTGTAGGGTCTTTTCTATTAATAGTTTAACATTGTTTATCTTTCCTTAAAGCCGTCCCATTAGGGTGGCCGTGTGAAGCTGAAGGTGTGCATATGTTGATTTGATAGTTGCTCAAATTCAAGGACAATGCTATCCTAATCTGATTTTCCACAGTATTAATGGCTCCTAAAGACAGGTTTGGTCGAACTCTGAGCAGAAATCTAAACAAATTCTGCTATTTCCATACTAGGATACCAGAATTAAGTTTGTTTTAATCTGAATTTAGCAATGTACACTCAAAAAAAGTGACTTTTGTTGCTTGTTCAAACTACTTTATTAAAATGAGTTGAAATAAAACACAATTCTTATTTTTTTTGTGGACAACTTAAATGTTTTATGTTTAATCCACTTAAATTTGTAAAAGGGCAACCAACTACACAGGATTATCAAATTTGTAACACTTACCTAGCTTCAATATTTCCACAATGTTTGTGTCGGGTCACAGCAGCTACTCCCAGGGGAAAATATGGGCTAACAAAAGTATCTGGATCCCGGATGAGCCCCCGAATTATGTTACACCCCATGTGGCTCGGAGGATGAAAAGGAGTAAACATAATTATGACAACCCAATATCTTTTTAAATTCCCCCGAGACGTTAGCTGCTATGGATCGACACAGACTATGGACACGGCAAAAAGTGGTTCACTTTAATTATAATAAAGGTCAAAAAGAAAAAAAAGAATATATAATCACCCAAAGTATATTTACAAATGTGTACAATAAATGCAAAATGAGCAAATTAATCTATAACAAATGAAACCCGCTAACTAATCCCTCCCCACCTCTTAATAACTAAAGCAAAATCTGAAAGTGGGGAAAAAAACATCTTCAGCGTCACGAACCCCTCACTAAACTGCACTCTCTGAAGAAAACATACAAAGGGTAGCACCCATTTCTAACCTAATGGACTAACAGAAAATCAGCTATGTGTATGTAAAATGTAAGTCATGTGATGTACTTTACTTTTGCTTCTCTTTTAGTAGAGTTAATCAGATTTAGTTTGGGTGTTCTGAATAGATGCATAAGGCAACATAATGAAGCGAACCATAGAACAGAACATATACAAGTGTCACACATAAGGACAGAGCAGTGACAAGAGACCATCCTCTTCTGAGTGGTCCACTCGTGAAAACTCTGTGAGCCGATCGGAACACCTCGATTTTAGAAGGAGAGCAGACAGCAAATAAAAATGGAAAGGGGAGGAGGGAACAACAGAGCAACATGCCTAGACACATAGCATCAACTTGCATTTTTTACAGGTAATGTGTTGTATTAAACAATGCATATTCATAAATTAACTGTCATAAATAATCTCACTAGAAAACCCAACACTGGGAGGAAGCCGTGTTTTAGTCGTCAAGTCTTCAAATTGTAAGTTAGTGTGTCAGGGGGAAAAGGCTTATGTGTGTCTGTCATAACAAGACCAGAAAATTGCCCTCTTTCATGCAGAAGAAAAGAGTCTGACATTTTGCTTCCAGAGTTCAGGGCTGATCAAACAGCGAGCGGGAAAGGGAAATGCAGGATTTGCATAACCATGGACCCCTGTGTGGAAATGTCAGGGGAACGTGTTCAGCTCTGTCTTTGAGGTGTCTCTTCTGTCAAAAGAGTACTGATGGTGATTTTAATTGACTGTGAGCTGTAGGTTTCCACTGGAAGTAGACTGAAATATCCTGCTAAATCTAGTTTAAGGCGCACTGTACCTGGCAGCTGTTTGGCAGGTTATCTGTTTTTGTGTTTTGTTTTGTTTTCCTTTTGTTTTGGTTTTGTTTCCCTTTTCTTTTGTTTCATTTTTGTTTTGTTTTGTTTTTCTTTTCTTTTGTTTTGGTTTCCTTTTGTTTCACTTCCTTTTGTTTGTTTTTTGTTTCTTTTTGTTTTGTTTACATTTTGTTGTTTTTGTTTTGCTTTGATTTCCTTTGCTTTGTTTTATTTTGTTTTCTTTTCTTTTTTTATGGTTTCCTTTCGTTTCACTTCCTTTTGTTTGTTTCCTTTTTGTTTTTTGTATTTTTTTGTTTTGTTTCCGTTTTGTTTCTGTTTTTGTTTTGTTTTTGTTAGCTTTGATTTCCTTTTGTTTTCTTTTTTGTTTTGTTTTTTGTTTTGGTTTCCTTTTGTTTCATTTCCTTTTGTTTGTTTCCTTTTTTGTTTTGGTTTGGTTTCCTTTTGTTTTTGTTTTCTTGTTTTTGTTTTGTTTTGGTTTCATTTTCTTGGTTTTCATTTGTTTGTTTCCTTTTGTATTGTGTTTTGTTTTCTTTTTCTGTTCGTTTCCTTTTGTTTCTTTTTTTGTTTTAGTCAGTGTTGGTTAGTGGTCATCATTTGTTGGTCTAAACTTGGGGTTGACCTGCTGGACTGCCATTAACCTGCTGGTAGGGCTGCACAGTACAGTATATTGAATATTTTTATAATACAGCGTATATTTGTATATTTTTGTCATTGCAATAACAGTAAATGCAATAGAACTACACTGAAAAAATATGTGTTAAGTTTCTGTATTTTGTGATTTACAGGAGTTTTTCATATATTTACAATTGTGAATTGCGGTACGGGGCGCTGATCTCTGCTCTGTCGACTTTTGATGTTGAAAATTCAACTCTGCAGTTTAACAAAGTGACTTTTATTAACATTTTAGTAGTTTGAAATATTATATAGAGAAATAAGTCTGTAAAATGACAGAAACTTTACTGGCAGTTTATAACAAGGTTTTTATAGCATAATATACTGTACAACGCGAACCCAGACAAAATATATTTTCAGACTATTTAAAATGTTCATAAAAGTCATTTTTTATTCTTTTCAAGTTAAAAGTTGTTAGAAGAAAGGTCAAGGTCTCACAATGCAATTTAAAAGCATAAATAAACAGGGAAAAATAAAAACATTCATTGCAGAATATGGAAAAACTGCAAATTTCTAGGTATTTTTACAGTGTATGGTGAAAAATAGTTTGAGAAATCGATTCTTCGATCAGTTTTGATATTTTCAAAATGCATCGCAATTTTCATTCATTCATAGTGTTTCAAAGTTTAATGTTTGCACCCGATAGTTCTTTTAACCCACATTACAATTAGATCAGAAAAAATATCTATTGCCTGTTTATTTTAGTATGATCAATACATATTTGCAGCCTTTCTGGCGTGTGTTTCCCAAATAACGACGTAATCCACGGTTTAATCTTGATCTTAGTATAATACGTCGGAAATGAACAATGTTGTGACAAGTGTTTATTAATTCAAACCATTAACGTACATATTTTGTTTTTTTTTTGCTTTGGAGATGTTTTGGTAAGAGCCATGTTAGCATTCAAAAGTTTTTAAAATCTTAGTTTCAATATTGTTAATTTATCGGATATCTATAAGCTAGTGTGCTCCATAACAGTGACACAATTTGCGTTTAAAAGGAATAAAAGTAATATAAACATGTAAGGATTGTAGTTTGTAAATTCCACCTTAATGGATAATTTTTTTTACATCACCACATCAGTTTCTCATCAAATAATGACCAATCAAATGCTCTCGAGCATCTGACATGCCCCGCCCCCTTCCAGAGGCTACACATTACCACCTGGTAGTCCATCTGGTCAACCCTAATAAACCATCTTAGACCACGTTCCGCCTACCATCTTAAGCTAGTTTTAAGCAGATTTTTTACAGAAGTGTAATGTTCAAACCAGAGTCAGTCTGTCCATTATGTCACAGTTGAGTCTGTAGGACATCTGCATTCAGTTAGAGACATGCTGAAGAGGAACTTATTCACTAGCGACTCTTTTCCAGCTGTCTGAAACAAGTGAAACCAGCCTCGGAGTCACAGAAACATTTACATACATCACTGTAGTACTATAATTATTCTACTATAATAAGGTTATAAACAGTGAGGACTTCGTTTAAAACTTGATTTCAGTTTCTGTAAGTGCGTGCCATTATCTGCTTGAATAATTTGAATAAATGAATATTTCTCATTCAAATTCTCCCACATGTCTTCAAATGTATGCTGGGAAGGAAGTATGTTTCTTTTTTTGTCTTATGTTCCAGCAGAACGTAGAAAAAGATTCCCCACAAATGCAAAATAGCATTTGATACAAAAATTCATTTGCTGAGTTTCATTTCTAGGTGAATTAAATAACAACGTACACTTAAAGGGACAGTTCACCCAAAAAGGATCATTTATTTTAAATTTTAATACTTTTTTATGAGTTTCTGAATACAAAAGAATATATTTTGAATGATTTTGGTTACCTGTAGCTATTGACTTCTATAATAGGAGAACAAATACTATTGAAGTCAATGGCTATCAGCGTTCTTCAAAATATCTTTTGTCTTTAACAAAAGAAAGTGCGAGTAAATTATGACAATGAAAATTTCTCTGAAAATAATCTATTTATGAATATTATTGTGTGATAAATTTATCTTGCTGTAGAAGTATATAAAGTGAACTAAATCTATACACTGGATATAGATGTGGCCATATTTACGACTAGTTAGCAAATTTTTGTGTGCAAAATTCCTTCATTCATTTTCCTTCAGCTTAGTCCCTTATTTATCAGGGGTCACCACAGCTGAATGAACCTCCAACTGTTCCGGCATATGTTATACGCAGTACTGGGAAACATCCATACACTCTCATTCTCACACACACTCAACACCACGGTCGATTAAATTTACTCAATTCACCTATAGCACATGTCTTTGGACTGTGGGGGAAACTGGAGCACCCGATGGAAACCCACGCCAACACAGGGAGAACAGTCAAACTCCACACAGAAGTGCCAACATGCCCAGCCAAACTCCGGCGACCTTCTTGCTGTGAAGCTACGGTGCTAACCACTGCTCCACTGTGCACTCCTGTGTAAAATTATTAAATTAAAGTCATTTCAGTAGGAATTTATATGATTTGGAAATTTAGTTTGAGGATGAAAATGTCACCATGCGATATTGTTTATTTGAAAAATGTATCTATATTTCATGCACACTTGATATACCACCAGCCTTAGGTTGACAAAAAAACAACTTAATATCAGGTTTAAATAGGGGTTAGATGTACTGCATTTTAAAGGAACAGTTTACCAAAAATAAACTCTTCAATCCACTATTTTCTCACCCTTCACTTGTTTAAAACTGTTTGTAGTTTTTCCTACTTTAAAATTCGAAGGGTGCCAGCAACCATCATTCTTCAAAATATCTTCTTTTGTCTTTTTTCAGTTCAATTCATCTTTATTTGTATAGCGCTTTTACAATGTAGATTGTGTCAAAGCAGCTTCACATAGAAGATTATAGTGAATTGAAACAGTGTCAGTCCAGTTTTCAGAGTTGAAGGTCCGTTTAGTTCAGTTCAGTGTGGTTTAATATTCACTGCTGAGAGTTCAAACACTGAAGAGCAAATCCATTGATGCGCAGCTCCGCAAGTCCCAAACCATGCAAGCCAGTGGCGACAGCAATAAGGGAAAAACTTCACCAATTGGCGAAAGTGAAGAATTAAAAACCTCGAGATTAAACAGACTCAGTTTGGCATGACCATTTCTCCCATGGCCAAACGTCTCGTACAGAGCTGCAGTCTAGGTGCCGGATGCTTCAGAACGCTGGACGTCCATCGTGGAGAAATTGCAGATGGAAGTAGGTCACCGGCTGGTGTACAGGCTGGCGCTTCAGGATCAATGCGAAGACTCGTCTGTCACTGAGGTCTTACAAAAATTAGTCTCATACTCTTCACTCCTCCATGACCACCACAGCAGCTGCTCAGGATACAGCGTGGTCCAGGATTATGGAAACCTCTGGAATAATAAAAAAAGACTAACGTAAGCACAGATACTTCAAATTATAATGCCTTTAGGGAAGTGTTCCCAGCTCCGGTTGCCCTAAATAATGCAGACTAACAATAGTTTAGCAGATTTGGATTTCAACAGCATTCGTGTTTTATGTGTATGCTAATGCAAACAGGTGTCTTTGATCTAGTTTTAAACTGACAGAGTGTGACTGCTTCCCGAACTGTGCTAGGAAGGCTGTTCCAGAGTTTAGGTGCCAGATATGAGAAAGACAGAAGACAGCCTTTAACAAAAGAAAGAAACTTGTACAAGTTTAAAACCCCACGAGGCATAATAAATGATGAGGAAATTTAAATTTTTGTGTGAACTATCAAACACATCACTTTGGTTAATAACGTCTTGCTGTGTAGTGTTAGGATCTTTGTTTATGTTGTGTGGAAACAAGAACAAAAGCACTGAATAATAATGGCTGTTTGTTTGTTGTGTGTCTGTACTATTTATTCAAGATGACTCAGCAGTGACATTTAACTCAAATCACTATCTGAAGTGCAGGATTATTGTTGTTGTTGCACTGTTAAATAAATGAATCATAGGGCTCTTGAAAAGTGTTGAGGGTTTATGTTGAAATTGTGATGTGTCATGGATGTAGCATGGGGAAAGCGGGAGAGCACACGACCCGAGCGCGGCCAAGACGGCACTCATACAAAAGACAAAGACAGACAAAAACAGATTAAGAGTGCTCGACCCTAGAAAGCTCAAGTTGAGCTCAACATACAAGACAAGACAGGACTAGTGTGTGGCCACCAAAACAAGAATTGACGAGACTGAAGTAGCAGAATCCTGACAGTGATGAACCATTAATTTAGAAGTCAACCTTATATCTGTTTTTAGTAATATTAATTAATTTGGCGACTGTTGATAGTTGAGCTGCTTTGATTTGCATAATTTGTTTTTTAAATAATATTGTTTTACATGCACACACAAACATGTCCGTAGTGTGAGAGTGTATAAGTGTTTCCCAGTGATGGGTTGCAGCTGGAAGGGCATCCGGTGGGTTAAACCAACATAATCTCATGGCAATTCGTAACTTTTTGATTTAGTGGCTAATTTGTATGAATTCGTGCGATTTAATTTGTACAATTTGCTCATCCCCCAGTGACGGTTGAGTTTAGGGATGCGGTTAGGTGCCATGCCTCCTTTTTAAAATCGTACAATTTCGTACGACTGAACTCAGGTTAAACATATAAGTTGGCGGTTCATTCCGCTGTGGCGACCCCTGATTAATAAAGGCACTAAGCCGAAAAGAAGATGAATGAATGAATGGCATAAAGGATTTCAAAGTTGATTAGTATATTAACTGCTTTGGCTACTGTTGATAGTTGAGCTGCTTTGATTTGCATTTGAGACTATTTTCTCACTCAATATGTGAAGGATGCAGCTGCTGGTTCTCACCAGAGATGCTATATATAGCACTCGCCCAAACAACACATGCAAGCTGGGAAACATTTGCCCTGTAGTTCTTGCAATCTCACAGGGCCAAATACCTGTCGAAACTTCACCACATTGCCCAAATTTCACCATCACTGCTGTTTGTTGATCCACTGAAGGGCAAAGCCTCGCTGAGATCCTTGATGTGCTTTAGGGAAAAGGTTTGCAAATGTGACTTGCGACGGTTCAGAATTTGCGTAAGAGCCGGTCGAGGCTTGCTAACAGCGTTCCCTGGAATCCCTCAGGAGTGTTGCTGTCATTTGCAACCAAAACTGCTCATGCTGGCACATTAGAGATCTGATTCTGAAAATAAATCAACAGCTGTTTTACAGCCATGCAAATGAACACTTTGTGTAGCTACAGACGCTGTGTGTGAGTTTATTTGTACGTTGGGGATGCAGTTATGACTCACTTAAAGTGACAAAATACTTTGGAGACATTTGGGGCTGTCCTCTTTTAGAAAAATGATTAATAAATAGTGGTTTTGAGTTGTATTGTCGGACTTGCAGTTATTTATAATTGATGTTGAACTGGAACTTCTTTTCTTCAGTAGTGCGTCATATTTCTGACTAAATTGGAATATTGAATGGAGGGCAGGTTTCATTTTAGTGCTCTTTCTTGGATCTCTGACTCACTCACAGTAAACTAACAGGCTGTTAAGGATATTCTGACGTCAGTCGAACATCATTAAAGAAATATAATCATTTTTAGGGATGTCCCGATCAGGTTTTTATATATGTACGTATGTATGTATGTATGTATGTATGTATGTATGTATGTATGTATATATGCGTGTATATGTATGTATGTATGTATGTATGTATATATATATATATATATATATATATATATATATATATATATATATATATATATATATATATATATATATATATATATATATATATATATATATATATATATATATATATATATTCAACTGTAAATATGTAGGTGTAGATGTGTACGTGTTTGAGATCAACTCTGGACATGCCTAAGCTGAAACACAATTCCAACACATGTTGCCAATGCAAGTCTGTAGAACTAGTTGGAATTTTGTTGATTTTAGTGTTCAAGTCCGTTATCTTTAAAGCCGTCTGTATGCAAAATTCATTTCAAAAAGCAAATTGATAAATAAGCATTTAAAAATGAATATGAATCTTTAATTATTTATTATTAATCTTTTTTGGGGAGAAATGGCCATAAATATTCTTGTCTAGTTTTATATTTGTTTTGCATTAAATCATGTGTTTCAATGGTGTCTTCTCATCTCTTTGTAGGTCGCATGGGTCTCAACTTTCACCATCCAGTAGCTGAACATATATTACCACTGAACAGTGAGTATCTCTCTTAAACTGTGGCATGAATGCTATGTTCATTTTCTAAGATGGTAAATCATTGTTTATTCCAACACAATCTCACACCAATTCGTAACTTTTTGATTTAGTGGCTAATTCGTACAGTTTAGTACGATTTGCTCATCCCCCAATGATCATTGGGTTTAGGAGTGGGGTTAGGTGCCACGCCTCCTTTTTAAAATCGTACAATTTTGCATGACTAAACCCGTACAAATTCGTACAAATTAGCCACTAAACTGGCAAAACGTAAAATACTTTCGTTTTCTGGTGAGGTCAGGCTGTTTATTCTCTTTATTTTAATCTGTTGAGTCAAACAGTTCAGTAAACACTACTGTTTAAAGGTTTGGGGTTGGTAAGATTTTGGTTTTGGTTTTGAAAAATAATGCATGTGCTTAATAAAATGTGAAATATGTATGATATTTAAATGAACAGATGTGTAATTTTATTTCTGTGATGCAAAGCTAAAATTTCAACATAATTACTCCAGTCTTAAGTGTCACATGTCCCTTAGGAGATCATTGTAATTTGCTTTTTGCTGCAAAGAAACATTTCTTTTAATTATCAGTGTTGAAAACGGTTACTCTGCTTAATATTTTTATGAAACAATATGTAATTTATTCATGGTTTTTATGATGAATATAAAAAAGTCAACAGCATTTAGAAATCCTTTGTATTAAAATCTTGTTGATACGCTTTTGCTAATTGATTATTGTTTTACTATTATTATTATTATTTTTTTTTTTTTTTATTATTATTTATTATTATTATTTATTAATAACATTATTATTTTTTAAATTATAAATGTATAAATTATAATTAATATATCAAGTTTAATTATATAATAATAATGATCATATTGTTGTTATTGATTTATTATTATTATTAAATATTGATTGATTTCTGTATTTATTATTATTATTATTTTTATAATTATAAATGTATACATTATAATTATATAATGATAATTATAATAATTATTATTATAAGTATTATATTAATAATATTGTTATTATTATTGTTGTTGTTGTTGTTGTTTCATTTATTTATTTATTTATTATTATATTTATAAATAAAATATATAAATTATAATTATATAATAATATTTTTTATTGTTATTTTTATTTAATATTTATATATTTATGTATGTATTATTTTTATAATTCTAAATATATAAATTATAATAATAATAATAATAATAATAATAATAATAACAATTATTATTATTATTATTATTATCATCATCATTATTATTTATTTATTATTAATATTATAATTTTTTTAAATTCTAAATACATAAATTATAAATAATATATAAATTATAATTATATAATTAAAATTATCATATTATTATTGTTATTATTGATATATTATTATTATTATTATTATTATAACTATTAAATATTTATTTATTTATGCATTTATTTATTTATTATTTTTATAATTATCAATATATAAATTATAATTATTTTCCCAGAGATGGGTTGCGGCTGGAAGGGCATCCGCTGCGTAAAACATGTGCTGGATAAGTTGGCGGTTCATTCCGCTATGGCGACCCCAAATTAATAAAGGGACTAAGCTGAAAAGAAAATGAATGAATGAATGAATGAATAAATTATAATTATATAATAATAATTATAATTCATATAAATATTAATATATTATTATTGTTGTTGTTGTTCTTGTTGTTTTTTTATTTATTTATTATTTTATAATTGTAAATATAATAATTATAATTAATAAATAAATTATAATTATATAATAATTTTTATTGTTATTTTTATTTAATATTTATGTATTTATTTATGTATTATTTTTTAATAATAATAATAATAATAATAATTATTATTATTATTATTATTATTATTATTATTTTTTTTTTTTTTATTTTTTTTTCTATATTTATTTTTTTTTCTTTTGCACAATACTTTAGTTTTATACTGGAAGACCTACACATTTGTATGTATGTATGTATGTATGTATGCATGCATGTATGTATAAATTGGATAATATTTGTCCAATAATCTAATCAGCCTGTTTCAAAATACAGATTCAATAAGTTGAACAGAGCAATTAAAATTAAATTAATTAAATAACTTTGTGTCATAAACATTGCTCTAATATCCCATTGAATCATCATCACCTCAACCAATTGCTCAACCCGTTTGGCTCCTCCATGAGTGTCCAGCAGGCCTCCAGTGCAATGTGCTGACCCTCGATTTCCTCATGTTTGGTGCCACCAAAACCGCACACATGAGCGTCTCTCCTGCTATGATTAGCATCTCTGAAAGCTTATACACACACACACGCACAGTCTACCTCAGCAAGTGGCGCACGGCCAGAGCTACACACATGAAAGAGCAGAAACTCCATGAGCATTTTTTTTACCAGGTCACCATGATGACTTGTGCTAAATGAGCTAATTAGTCTAATGCTTGCAGTAGGTGTTTGCTGTATAACTGCTGTAGGCCCTGTTGAACGGCTTAGGATGTTTGAGGTCTGGCGTGTCATTGGTGTTTCATGGATGCCGCGGCACAGGAAGGAGCCTTAAAAACCTCTAATTTGGACAATATCACTGGGAGAATAGTTTCCATGTTTGTTTGCATGAACTTGCCTTTTAAGTTGTGAGTTGCTCAGGCTGGAGATTGGTCTAAAGGTTTATAAAATTGCAAAGTTTATATAGGTTTTTATTTTTTCATGCAGAGTCGAAAATAATTTGGTAAAACCTTTGAATAATGGTCCATTAGTTAACGTGTTTACTACCATTAACTAAATATGAATAATCTTGTAGGGTGGCATGGTGGCTCAGTGGTTAGCACCGTCACCTCACAGCAAGAAGGTCGCTGGTTTGAGTCCTATCTGGGTCAGTTGGCATTTCTGTGTGGAGTTTGCATGTTCTCCCCGTGTTGGCGTGGGTTTCCTCTGGGTGCTACGTTTTCCCCCAAAGTCCAAACACATGCGCTGTAGGTGAACTGAATAAACTAAAATTGACTGTAGTGTTTGAGTGTGTGTGTGAATGAGGGCGTTTGAGTGTTTCCCATAACTGAGTTGCAGCTGAAAGTGATTCCGCTGAGTAAAACATATGCCGGAATAGTTAATTCCGCTGTGTTGACCTCTAAAAGACTAAGCTGAAGGAGAATGAATGAATGAATAATCTTGTAAGGCATTTATTAATCATAGTTCAACATTAACTAATGCATTGTTAAAATCCAAAGTTCTGCTTCTAGAGTTAAATGAACTAATGGTATTTAACCTAAATAATATTACCTAATGTTAACAAAGATACAGTTATAAATGTATTATTAATTTTTTCATGTTAGTAAATATATTAACTAACATTAACTAATAGACCATTATTTTAAAGTGTACCAATACTTTTTTGGTAACCAAACTGTATATATATAAATATATATATAAATATATATATATAAATATATATATAAATATATATATATATATATATATATATATATATATATATATATATATATATAAATCTAACAGAGGAGGAAAACAGTATTTGCTATATTTCTTTTCTACTTATGGAGAAAGTCTTATTTTTTTATAGTTTGGCTGGATTTAAAGCAGTTTAGTATTGCAGAACAAATCAATGTTGTCCAATGACTTAAAGGTAAACCTTTAAATTGCACTCTAAACTGAATACTAGTATCATGCAATATATTTAGTGAAATATGATGTGCTGTCATCATGGTAATCAAAGAAATCAGTTATTAGAAATCAGCTCTTAAAACTATTATGTTTAGGAATGTGTTTGAGGAAAATATTTTTAAAAGAATTAAAATTTCACAGGAGAACTAATAATTTTGAGTACATGTATTAATTGTTATTAAACATTATGAAACCATTTGAATATTCCCAGTTGCTCTGAATTTACAATTTATAGTTACATATTACAGTAAGACATTTTTGGGGCTCTGTAAACTACCTTCAAATTTAAACTAAAAATATTGTCCTTAGTTTGGCATAAAATGTCAAAAAGCGGCTTGTTTATACAATTATATGATTATTTAAATTATTTATGCATAATCTAATCTAACGTTTCATTCAGCACAGGCTCATTGTGAAAACCTACCCCTGAATACATTTCTGAAAAGTGCAAATTATATAAGCAGAGCTACGTATGGCTGCACTTTGTCTTTTAAAGTGAACGCTACAGGGAAGTATTGTATGACGCAAACGACGGCTTCTGTTTCCTTTCATGCTACCAGCTGACCGCTTACCTCCATGTGGACAGCTTTTCCGCTGTTACCAGTTTGCTTAGTGGCTCGCCCCATATGTCAGTGGACTTGAGATGCAGAGTGGAGACGACGGGGCAGATAAAACAAAAACAAAAGGCAAAAAAATAAATAAACAAGTAAATAACAGGGTAAGAACAAGGTAAATCTGAAAATGCAGTAGAAATCAGGCGACTGCTAGGGCTTTTCTTTTTCTAGATTACTTTTGAAAATACTGTCAGTTGGGTTTACGGAAGGTGGTGGGCGGGTCAGTCAGTGCTTATGAAAACACTATTGGTTGGGTTTACGGAAGGTGGTGGGCGGGAGAGTCAGTGCTTTTGAAAACACTATTGGTTGGGTTTACGGAAGGTGGTGGGCGGGAGAGTCAGTGCTTTTGAAAACACTATTGGTTGGGTTTACGGACTGTGGTGGGGGGTCAGTCAGTGCTTTTGAAAACACTATTGGTAGGGTTTACGGAACGTGGTGGGTGGGTCAGTCAGTGCTTTTGAAAATACTATCATTGGGTTTACGGAAGGTGGTGGGCGGGTCAGTCAGTGCTTATGAAAACACTATTGGTTGGGTTTACGGAACGTGGTGGGTGGGTCAGTCAGTGATTTTGAAAACACTATCATTGGGTTTATGGAAGGTGGTGATTGGGTCAGTCTGCGCTTTTGAAAACACTATTGTTTGGGTTTAGGGAAGGGGGTGAACGGGTCACTCGATACATTTGAAAACACTGTCAGATGGGTTTAAGGAACGGGGTGATTGAGTCAATCTGTGCTTTTGAAAACACTATCGGATGGGTTTAGGGAAGAGGGTGGGTGGGGTCAGTCCCCCACCTCTGGCCCCTGGGGGAGAGAACAGCAGGCACAAACTGCACTCGCATGACAAATTTGAGATCTGAAAAAGTGTACACAGCGGCCTCCGGTGGACTGCTAAACTGCAAAAAACTACCTCCTGGTGTATATTTCACAATCTCCAGAATTGTATTCAGGGGTACGTATCCATAATGTGCCTGGGTTGATTTTATTATAATTATTATAAAATGAATGTATTAAAATGAATATATAACATAATTTCTATGATATTAAATATATTTACATATCCTCTGAAGATTCAGAGTCAGTCATTCATGTCAATGACTTTTCAATTTGCTTATGTTTATTTAAGCAAACAATGAATCAAACGTGTTCTTCTTTTATTTTTGATTTCTGTTTCTTCTTTCTTGATCGTATGTAAATATGTTTTTCCTGCCACACAGATTTAGCTGACTGCTCCGGTTTTAAAAATGACATTGATATGCTGCCCTGCATGTCAAAAGCTCAGCTATTTTTAGCTCGACATGATGTCTTTAAAAAGTGGTTTGAGGTGCTGAAATAACAGTGAGACGTGTTGTAATGGCTAAAGATGTCCATCTAGTGCAAGGTCATGTAGTCCAACACTTGAGAAAGGTCTCCGATTGACACAAGATAATGTTTTTTTCATACCAAGTGCAGAGTAGTGTTGTTAAATGTATCAGTATTTCTATATATATTGATACTGAATTTTTGAAATGATACAGAATGGCTTTTCTACAGTATCGATGTCACATAACAACTGAATATCTGTCTTTAAAACTCAATCTAAAGTGAAAGTAAACAGTTGACAAAGACATTTTGGGTCTGTGGCAATAGCCAAAAACACATAGTAAAAGTCCAAATGATTGATTTTTATTTAATTCCAAAAATCATTAGAATATTCAGTCTTGCTCCCTGAAGACGTTTAGTAAATTTCCTATCACAAATATATCAAAGCTTAATTTTTGATTAGACATACACAATGCTTAGAATTTATTTTAGACAACTTTAAAGGCAATTTTCTTCGTATTTAAATTTTTCTTAGCCCTCAGATGCCTAATATACAGTTGAAGTTAGAGTTATTAGCCCCCCTTTGAATTTGTTTTTGTTTTTCTTTTTTAAATATTTCCCAAATGATGTTTAACAGAGCAAGGAAATTTTCACAGTATGTCTGATAATATTTTTTCCTCTGGTAAAGTCTTATTTGTTTTATTTTGGCTTGAATAAAAGCAGTTTTAATTTTTTTATGAACCATTTTAAGGTCAAAATTATTAGCCCCTTTAAGCAAATTTTTTTCCCCGACTGTCTTCAGAACAAACCA